>NC_141877.1:14651363-14953787 GCF_056163025.1 Triticum urartu
GTCATGCGCTTTTATGGTTGGATGCACAAAATCTTAATGCGAAAGAACGTCACTTTATATTGCCACTTGTGATATGGACCTTTATTATGCAGTCCATCGCTTTTATTTCCTCCATATCACAAGATTGTATAAAGCTTATTTTCTCCCACACTAATAAGTCATACATATTTAGATAGCAATTTTTATTGCTTGCACCGATGACAACTTACTTAAAGGATCTTACTCAATCCATAGGTAGATATGGTGGACTCTCATGGCAAAACTGGGTTTAGGGATATTTGGAAGCACAAGTAGTATCTCTACTTGGTGCAAAGAATTGGCTAGCATGAGAGGGAAAGGCAAGCTCAATCATGTTGGATGATCCATGACAATACAATTTATCTCAGATGTAAGAAAACATAACCCATTACGTTGTCTTCCTTGTCCAACGTCAACTCTTTAGCATGTCATATTTTAATGAGTGCTCACAATCATAAAAGATGTCCAAGATAGCGTATTTATATGTGAAGACCTCTCTTTCTTTATTACTTCTTATTAATTGCAACGATGACCAAAACTATGTTTGTCAACTCTCAACAACTTTTAATCATCATACTCTTTATATGTGAGATCATTACTCTCCATAAGATCCATATGATCTCTTTTATTTCTTTTTATTCTTTCTCTTTTATTTTATTCACTCAAGATCATGGAAAAATAATCAAGCCCTTGACTCAACACTAATCTTTATTATATAGCTCACGGACTCGATTACATAGAGGGATCATAAAGCAAAACTCAAAACTAGATCATACCAAAAACTTTATTCTACTGGATCAAGATATTATCGAACTAAGAAAAACGATAAAGATAAAAGTGATGGTGATACGATACGATACCGGGGCACTCCCCCAAGCTTGGCAGTTGCCAAGGGGAGTGCCCATACCCATATGATTATGTCTCCTATGTTGGTGAAGAAGGTGATGGTTTTGTTGATGGCGTAGGCTTCTTCCTTAATTTGCGCTTGAGGACAGAATTTTGGTCCCTTAGGTCATCGATCTCCTGCTCCAGGCTCAGTATCTTTTTGCATAGTTCCTACTTGTTTTCCTGCAAGAGGCGAAAAGGGATAAACTCGATCTTAGGTTTCTTTACTCTATCCGGTTGGCTTGACTTTTTGAACTCCACATGCATGTCCCCGGGTTGAGGTAATGGGACTTCATCTTCTTCTGAGCTCGTCTCCTCCCTTCCCTTGGGTTCATAGTCCTCTTCTTCTTCCGTAGTCCAACCACAATGCTCCACATCCCCATATACCTTAGGATCTGTAAGGTAATCAGCCACATAGCTTTCTCCTTCCGAATCCTGGGACGACATGTTGCTCTAATCTGCAGCAGGACAGCTCGAAACAAAGACAGGAGGTAATTGCGTGATACAGGAATCAAAACCTTCGGGAGATTATATAATGATTTTTTACTGACCAAAATACGTAACATGTAAGAAAACGGAGTACAGAGAGCACACGAGGTGCCCACGAGGTAGGGGGCGCCCAGGGGGTAGGGCGCGCCCTCCACCCTCGTGGAGCCCTCATGTCCTTCACGGACTACTTCTTATTTTTCTATTTTTCTAAATATTCCAAAACGGAGAAAAATTGCCACTAGAACTGTTTTGGAGTCGGTTTACTTACCGTACCACATACCTATTCCTTTTCGGAGTCTGAAACGTTCCAGAAAGTGTCCCTTATGTATTCCTCCGGGGTTACGGTTTCAATAACATTGGTTTCAACATTTATAGGATTACCTGAGATATAATGTTTGATTCTTTGACCGTTCACCACCTTCGGATTTGTGGCTTCGAAGTTGTTGATTTTTATGGCACCGGAACGATAGACCTCCTCGATAACGTAAGGACCTTCCCGTTTAGAGAGAAGTTTTCCTGCAAAAAATCTTAAACGAGAGTTGTATAGCAATACATAATCACCTACATTAAACTCACGCTTTTTTATTATTTTGTCATGCCATCTTTTAACTTTTTCTTTAAACAATTTGGCATTCTCATAAGCTTGGGTTCTCCATTCATCAAGTGAGCTAATGTAAAATAACCTCTTCTCACCGGCAAGTTTGAAATCATATTTGAGCTCTTTGATAGCCCAATAAGCCTTATGTTCTAGTTCGAGAGGTAAGTGACATGCTTTTCCATAAAGCATTTTATACGGAGACATACCCATAGGATTTTTATATGCAGTTCTATAGGCCCATAATGCATCACCAAGTTTCTTGGACCAATTCTTTCTAGATCTATTAACAGTCTTTTGCAAAATTAATTTAACTTCTCTATTACTCAATTCTACTTGACCAATAGACTGTGGGTGATAAGGAGATGCAATTCTATGATTAACATCATACTTAGCAAGCATTTTACGAAAAGCACCATGAATAAAATGTGAACCACCATCAGTCATTAAATATCTAGGGACTCCAAACCTCCAAAAAATAACTTCTTTAAGCATCTTAATAGAGGTGTTATGATCAGCACTACTAGTTGGAATAGCTTCTACCCACTTAGTAACGTAATCAACAGCAACTAAAAATGTGTATATCCATTAGAGGCAGGAAAAGGTCCCATATAATCAAAGCCCCAAACATCAAATGGTTCAATAACAAGTGAATAATTCATAGGCATTTCTTGACGTCTACTAATATTACCAATTCTTTGACATTCATCACAAGATAAGACAAACTTACAGGCATCCTTGAAGAGAGTAGGCCAATGAAAATCGGATTGCAATACCTTATGTGCAGTTCTATCTCCAGCATGGTGTCCTCCATAAGCCTCGGAGTGACACTTGCGTAGGATCTGTTCCTGTTCATGCTCAGGTACACAACGTCTAATAACACCATCTACTCCTTTATAAAGATGTGGATCATCCCAAAAGTAATGTCTTAAATCATAGAAAAACTTTTTCTTTTGCCGGTATGTGAAACTAGGTGGTATAAATTTAGCCACAATGTAATTAGCATAATCAGCATACCATGGAGCAGTATGAGAAGCATTTATGACATTTAATTATTCATCAGGAAAGCTATCATCAATAGGTAGTGGGTCATCAAGAACATTTTCTAACCTAGACAAGTTGTTTGCAACGGGGTTCTCAGATCCCTTTCTATCAATAATATGCAAATCAAATTCTTGTAGCAAGAGAACCCATCTAATAAGTCTAGGTTTAGCATCTTTCTTTTCCATAAGATATTTAATAGCAGCATGATCAGTGTGAATAGTTACTTTAGAATCAACAATATAAGGTTTGAACTTATCACAAGCAAATACAACTGCTAAGAATTCTTTTTCAGTAGTAGCATAATTTCTCTGGGCATTGTCTAGAGTTTTACTAGCATATTGAATAACAGTTAGTTTCTTATCAACTCTTTGCCCTAGAACAGTACCTACAGCATAATCACTAGCATCACACATAATTTCAAAAGGTAAATTCCAATTAGGTGGCTGAACAATAGGTGCAGAGATCAATGCTTTCTTAAGTATTTCAAATGCTTCTACACAATCATCATCAAAGACGAATGGTATATCTTTTTGTAATAAATTAGTCAGAGGTCGAGAAATTTTTCAAAAGTCCTTAATGAACCTCCTATAAAAGCCGGCATGACCAAGAAAACTTCTTATACCTTTGATGTCCTTGGGACACTTCATATTTTCAATAGCATCAACTTTAGCTTTATCAACTTCAATGCCTCTTTCAAAAATTTTATGCCCCAAGAAAATACCTTCATTAACCATAAAGTGGCACTTCTCCCAATTCAAGACAAGGTTAGTTTCTTCACATCTCTGCAAAACTCGACCAAGCTTTCTCAAGCAATCATCAAAAGAGGATCCATAAACGGAGAAATCATCCATGAATACCTCACATATCTTTTCACAAAAATCAGAAAATATAGCCATCATGCATCTTTGAAAGGTAGCAGGTGCATTACATAAACCAAAAGGCATACGTCTATAAGCAAAAGTACTGAAAGGGCAAGTAAAAGTGGTCTTAGATTGATCATCAGCTGATACAGGTATTTGAGAGAAACCAGAATAACCATCTAGAAAGCAAAAATGTGTATGTTTGGATAATCTTTCTAGCATTTGATCAATAAAAGATAAGGGGTAATGATATTTTTAGTAGCCTTATTTAATTTGCGGAAATCAATTACCATCCTACAACCTGTAATAATTCTTTGCGGAATCAATTCATCTTTATCATTAGGAACGACAGTAATACCTCCCTTCTTAGGAACACAATGGACAGGACTTACCCACTGACTATCAGCAACGGGATAAATTATACCTGCCTCAAGGAGCTTTAGTATTTCTTTTCTTACCACTTCTTTCATCTTAGGATTCAGCCGTCGTTGGTGATCAATAACTGGTTTGGCATCTTTTTCCAAATTTATTTTGTGTTAACATAGAGTGGGACTAATGGTCTTAAGATCATCAAGAGTATATCCAATAGCAGCAAGGTGCTTCTTCAGAGTTTTCAATAATTTTTCTTTCTCCTTCTCTGAAAGGTTAGCACTAATAATAACATGATATATCTTCTTTTCATCAAGATAAGCATATTTAAGAGTATCAGGCAATGGTTTAAGCTCAAACATGGGATCACCCTTGGGTGGAGGAGCATCCCCTAAGATTTCAACAGGCAAGTTTTGTTTCAGAATAGGTCCCTGTTTAAAGAACACCTCATCTATTTCCCTTCTTTCATTCATAAACATATCATTTTCATGGTCTAGCAAATATTGTTCTAAAGGATCACTAGGAGGTACGGCAATAGAAGCAAGACCAACAATTTCATCTTTACTAGGCAATTCCTCTTCACGGTGTTGTCTATGAAATTTAGAAAAGTTGAACTCATGAGACATATCACCTAAACCAATAGTAACAACATCATTTTTGCAGTCTATCCTAGCATTAATAGTGTTTAAGAAGGGTCTGCCAAATATAATGGGACAAAAGCTATCTTGTGGGGAACCAAGAACAAGAAAATCAGCAGGATATTTAGTTTTCCACACAAGACTTCAACATCTCTAACAATCCCCATTGGTGAAATAGTATCTCTATTGGCAAGTTTAATTGTGACATCAATATCTTCTAACTCAGCAGGTGCAATATCATGCATAATTTCTCTATATAAGTCAATAGGTATTGCACTAGCACTAGCACCCATATCACACAAGCCATGATAACAATGATCTCCTATTTTAACAGAAATAACAGGCATGCCTACCACAGGTCTATGTTTATCTTTAGCACAAGGTTTAGCAATTCTAGTAGTTTCATCACAGAAATAAATAACATGCCCTTCAATATTATCAGCCAAGAGATCCTTAACAATAGCAATATTAGGTTCAACTTTAACTTGCTCAGGAGGTTTATAGGTTCTAATATTTCTTTTACGAACCACAGTTGAAGCTTTAGCATGATCTTTTATCCTAACAGGAAAAGGTGGTTTCTCAACATAAGCAGTAGGAATAATAGGATCATTATAAGTGATAGTCTTTTCTTCAACTTTAATAGGTGCAGCTACTTTTACTTCTATGGGAGGATGATATTTAAACCACTTCTCCTTAGGTAGATCAATATGAGTAGCAAAAGATTCACAGAAAGAAGCTACTATCTCAGAGTCAAGTCCATATTTAGTGCTAAATTTATGGAAAACATCGGTATCCATAAAAGATTTAACACAATCAAACTTAGGTGTCATACCCGACTCCTTACCTTCGTCGAGATCCCAATCTTCAGAGTTGCGTTTAATTATTTCCAATAAATCCCATTTGAATTCAATAGTCTTCATCATAAAGAGCCAGCACAAGAAGTATTGAGCATGGTGCGATTGTTATTAGAAAGCCGAGCATAAAAATTTTGGATAATCATTTCTCTTGAGAGCTCATGATTGGGGCATGAATATAACATTGATTTAAGCATCCCCCAAGCTTGAGCGATGCTTTCTCCTTCACAAGGCCAAAAATTATATATATAATTACGATCACGATGAACAAGATGCATAGGATAAAACTTCTGATGAAATTCCAATTTCAATCATTTGTAGTTCCATGATCCCATATCATCACATAGCCTATACCATGTCAATGCATGTCCCTCCAAAGATAAAGAGAAGACCTTCTTCTTGATAACATCATCGGGCATACCTGCAAGCTTAAACAATGCACAAACTTCATCCACATATATCAGGTGCTCATCGGGATGTAATGTTCCATCTCCTGCAAAAGGATTAGCTAGCAGTTTTTCTATCATACCCGAAGGAATTTCAAAGTAGACATTTTCATTTTCAGTAGGTTCAGTAGGTTGAGGAGCAACTCTTTGCTCTACTGGTCGGGGTGAAGATACCCCGAACAAGCCCCTCAGAGGATTACTTTCCATAGTAACAAGTGACAGTAAATTTCAGCACACTATATAAATTTTTCCTTACCAAAGGCGCCTCACTCCCCGGCAACGACGCCAGAAAAGAGTCTTGATGACCCACAAGTATAGGGGGTCTATCGTAGTCCTTTCGATAAGTAAGAGTGTCGAACCCAACGAGGAGCAAAAGGAAATGATAAGCGGTTTTCAGCAAGGTATTCTCTATAAGCACTGAAATTATAGGTAGTAGATAGTTTTGTGATAAGATAATTTGTAACGAGAAACAAGTAACAAAAGTAAATAAAGTGCAGCAAGGTGGCCCAATCCTTTTTGTAGCAAAGGACAATCCTGGACAAACTCTTATATAGAGAAAAGCGCTCCCAAGGACACATGGGAATTATCGTCAAGCTAGTTTTCATCACGTTCATATAATTCGCGTTCGGTACTTTGATAATTTGGTATGTGGGTGGACCGGTGCTTGGGTATTGTCCTTACTTGGACAAGCATCCCACTTATGATTAACCTCTATTGCAAGCATCCGCAACTACAACAAAAGTATTAAGGTAAACCTAACCATAGCATGAAACATATGGATCCAAATCAGCCCCTTACGAAGCAACGCATAAACTAGGGTTTAAGCTTCTATCACTCTAGCAACCCATCATCTACTTATTACTTCCCAATGCCTTCCTCTAGGCCCAAATAATGGTGAAGTGTCATGTAGTCGACGTTCACATAACACCACTAGAGGAGAGACAACATACATCTCATCAAAATATCAAACGAATACCAAATTCACACGACTACTAATAGCAAGACTTCTCCCATGTCCTCAGGAACAAACGTAACTACTCACAAAGCATATTCATGTTCATAATCAGAGGGGTATTAATATGCATATAGGATCTGAACATATGATCTTCCACCAAATAAACCGGCTAGCATCAACTACAAGGAGTAATCAACACTACTAGCAACCTACAGGTACCAATCCCAGACTTAGAGACAAGAATTGGATACAAGAGATGAACTAGGGTTTGAGAGGAGATGGTGTTGGTGAAGATGTTGATGGAGATTGGCCCCCTCCTGATGAGAGGAGTGTTGGTGATGACGATGGCGATGATTTCCCCCTCCCGGAGGGAAGTTTCCCCGACAGAACAGCTCTACCAGAGCCCTAGATTGGTTCCGCCAAGGTTCCGCCTCGTGGCGGCGGAGTCTCGTCCCGAAAGCTTGCTTATGATTTTTTCCTCAACGAAAGACTCCATATAGTAGAGATGGGCATTGGAGGGCCACCAGGGGGCCCACAAGGCAGGGGGCGTGCCCAGGGGGTAGGGCGTGCCCCCCACCCTCGTGGCCAGGGTGTGGGCCCCCTCTGGAACTTCTTGCGCTCAGTATTTTTATATATTCTGAAAATAGCTTCCGTGAAGTTTCAGGACTTTTGGAGCTGTGCAGAATAGGTCTCTAATATTTGCTCCTTTTCCAGCCCAGAATCCGAGCTACCGGCATTCTCCCTCTTTATATAAACCTTGTAAAATAAGAGATAATAGGCATAAGTAT
This sequence comes from Triticum urartu, assembly GCF_056163025.1. Taxonomy (NCBI): domain Eukaryota; kingdom Viridiplantae; phylum Streptophyta; class Magnoliopsida; order Poales; family Poaceae; genus Triticum; species Triticum urartu. The sequence goes on from NC_141877.1 coordinate 14,659,305, forward strand.
TGTGACATAATGTGTAATAACAGCCTATAATGCAATAAATATTGATATAAAAGCATGATGCAAAATGGACGTATCAAAGGGGAACTACAAGAAAAAATGGCAAGCAAGTTGCTGCTCAAGTGAAGAAACCCAAGTCTAGACCTAAGCCTGGGACTAAGTGTTTCTACTGCAAAGGGACTGGTCACTAGAAGCAGAACTGCCCCAAGTATTTAGCGGATAAGAAGGATGGCAAAATGAATAAAGGTATATTTGATATACATGTTATTGATGTGTACTTTACTAGTGTCTATAGCAACCCCTCAGTATTTGATACTAGTTCAGTTGCTGAGATTAGTAACTCGAAATGGGAGTTGCAGACTGAACAGAGACTAGTTAAGGGTGAAGTGACGATGTGTGTTGGAAGTGGTTCCAAGATTGATATGATCATCATCGTATACTCCCTATACTTTCGGGAGTAGTGTTGAACCTAAATAAATGTTATTTGGTGTTTGTGTTAAGCATGAATATGATTTGATCATGTTTATTGCAATACGGTTATTCATTTAAAGTCAGAGAATAATTGTTGTTCTGTTTACATGAATAAAACCTTCAATGGTCATACACCCAAGGTGAATGGTTTATTGAATCTCGATCGTAGTGATACACATATTCATAATATTAAAGCCAAAAGATGCAAAGTTAATAATGATAGTGCAAATTATTTATGGCACTGCCATTTAGGTCATATTAGTGTAAAGCGCATGAAGAAAATCCATGCTGATGGGATTTTGGAATCACTTGATTATGAATCAGTTGATGCTTGCGAGCCATGCCTCATGGGCAAGATGACTAAGACTCTATTCTTCGGAACAATGGAGCGAGCAACAAACTTGTTGGAAATCATACATACTGATGTATGCAGTCCGATGAGTGTTGAGGCTCGCGGCAGGTATCGTTATTTTCTGATCTTCACAGATGATTTGAGTAAGATATGGGTATATCTTCTTGATGAAACATAAATCTAAAACATTTGAAAAGTTCAAATAATTTCAGAGTGAAGTGGGAAAACATCATAACAAGAAAATAAAAGTTTCTACGATCTGATCGTTGAGGAGAATATTTGAGTTACAAGTTTGGTCTTCATTTGAAGCAATGCGGAATAGTTTCGCAACTCACGCCACCTAGAACACCACAGCGTAATGGTGTGTCCGAACATTGTAACCATACTTTATTAGATATGGTGCAATCTATGATGTCTCTTACCGATTTACCACTATCGTTTTGGGGTTATGCATTAGAGACAGCTGCATTCACGTTAAATAGGGCACCATCTAAATCCGTTGAGACGACGCCATATGAAATGTGGTTTGGCAAGAAACCAAAGTTATCGTTTCTTAAATTTTGGGGTTGCGATGCTTATATGAAAAAGTTTCATCCTGATAAGCTCAAACCCAAATTGGAGAAATGTGTCTTCATAGGATACCCAAAGGAGACATTTGGGTACACCTTCTATCATAGATCCGAAGGTAAGACATTCGTTCCTAAGAATGGATCCTTTCTAGAGAAGGAGTTTCTCTCGAAAGAAGTGAGTGGGAGGAATGTAGAACTTGATGAGGTAATTGTACCTTCTCCCGAATTGGAAAGTAGTTCATCACAGAAGTCGGTTCTAGTGATCTCTATACCAATTAGTGAGGAAGCTAATGATGATGATCATGAAACTTCAGATTAAGTTACTACCGAACCTCGTAGGACAACCAGAGTATGGTCCGCACCAGAGTGGTACGGTAATCCTTTCTGGAAATCATGTTAGTAGACCATGACGAACCTACGAACTATGAGGAAGCGATGATGAGCCCAGATTCCGCGAAATGACTTGAGGCCATGAAATCTGGGATGGGATCCATGTATGAGAACAAAGTATGGACTTTGATTAACTTGCCCGATGATCGGTGAGTCATTAAGAATAAATGGGTCTTCAAGAGGAAGATGGACGCTCATAGTAGTGTTACTATCTACAAAGCTCGAATTGTCGCAAAATATTTTCGACAAGTTCAAGGTGTTGACTGCGATGAGATTTTCTAACTCGTATCGATGCTTAAAAGTGTGTCTGAATCATGTCAGCAGTTGCTGCACTTTATGAAATCTGGCAAATGGATGTCAAAATTGTATTCCTTAATGGATTTATTAAAGAAGAGTTGTATATGATGCAACCAGAAGTTTTTGTCGATCCTAAATGTACTAACAAAGCGAGCAAGCTCTAGCGATCCATTTATAGAATGGTGCAAGCATCTCGGAGTTGGAATATACGCTTTGATAAAGTGATCAAAGCATATGGTTTTATACAGACTTGCGGTGAAGCCTGTATTACAAGAAAGTGAGTGGGAGCACTACAACATTTCTGATAAGTATATGTGAATGACATATTGTTGATCGGAAATAATGTAGAATTTTCTAGAAAGCATAAAGGAGTGTTTGAAAAGAGTTTTTCAAAGAAAAATCTCGATGAAGCTGCTTACACATTGAGCATCAGGATCTATAGAGATAGATCAAGACGCTTGATAAGTTTTTCGAATGAGTACATACCTTGACAAGATTTTGAAGTAGTTCAAAATGGAACAGTCAAAGAAGGAGTTCCTGCCTGTGTTGCAAGGTGTGAAATTGAGTAAAGACTCAAAACCTAACCACGGCAGAAAATAGAAAGAGAATGAAAAGTCATTCCCTATGCCTCAGTCATAGGTTCTATAAACTATGCTATGTTGTTTACAAGTCCTATTGTATACCTTAGCATCTTTCTGGCAAGGGAGTACAATAGTAATCTAGGAGTAGATCACTGGACAGCGGTCAAAATTATCCTCACAGGACTAAGGAAATATTTCTCGGTTATGGAGGTGATAAAAGAGTTCGTCGTAAAGAGTTACGTCGATGCAAGCTTTTTACAACGATCTAGATGACTCTAAGTCTCGATCTGGATACATATTGTAAGTGGGAGCAATTAGCTAGAGTAGCTCCGTGCAGAGCATTGTAGACATAGAAAATTTGAAAAATGCATACGGCTCTGAATGTGGCAGACCCATTGACTAAATTTCTCTCATAAGCAAAACATGATCACTCTTTGGGTGTTAATCACATAGCGATGTGAACTAGATTATTGACTCTAGTAAACCCTTTGGGTATTAGTCCCATGGAGATGTGAACTAATCACATAAAGATGTGAACTAGATTATTGACTCTAGTGCAAGTGGGAGACTGGAGGAAATATGCCCTAGAGGCAATAATAAAGTTATTATTTATTTCCTTATATCATGATAAATGTTTATTATTCATGCTAGAATTGTATTAATCGTAAACTTAGTACATGTGTGAATACATAGACAAACAGAGTGTCAATAGTATGCCTCTACTTGACTAGCTCGTTGAATCAAAGATGGTTAAGTTTCCTAGCCATAGACATGAGTTGTCATTTGATTAACAAGATCACATCATTAGAGAATAATGTGATTGACTTGACCCATTCCGTTAGCTTGGCACGATGATCGTTTAGTTTGCTGCTATTGCTTTCTTCGTGACTTATACATGTTCCTATGACTATGAGATTATGTAACTCCGATTACCGGAGGAACACTTTGTGTGCTACCAAACGTCACAACGTAACTGGGTGATTATAAAGGTGCTCTACAGGTGTCTCCGATTGTACTTGTTGAGTTGACATAGATCAAGATTAAGATTTGTCATTCCGATTGTCGGAGAGATATCTCTGGGCCCAATCGGTAATGCACATCACTATAAGCCTTGCAAGCATTGTAACTAATGAGTTAGTTGCGGGATGGTGCATTACAGAACGAGTAAAGAGACTTGTCGGTAACGAGATTGAACTAGGTATTGAGATACCGACGATCGAATCTCGGGCAAGTAACATACCGATGACAAAGGGAACAACGTATGATGTTATGCGGTTTGACCGATAAAGATCTTCATAGAATATGTGGGGGCCAATATGAACATCCAGATTCCGCTATTGGTTATTGAACGGAGACATGTCTCGGTCATGTCTACATAGTTCTCGAACCCGTAGGGTCCGCATGCTTAAAGTTCGGTGACGATCGGTATTATGAGTTTTTGTGTTTTGATGTACCGAAGGTAGTTCGGAGTCCCGGATATGATCACGAACATGACGAGGAGTCTCGAAATGGTCGAGACGTAAAGATCGATATATTGGACGACTATATTCAGACACCGGAAATGTTCCGGGTGATTTCGGAGAAAATCGGAGTGCCGGAGGGTTACCGGAACCACCCCGGGAGAAATAATGGGCCTTATGGGCCTTAGTGGAGAGAGAGAGGGCTGGCCTAGGGCAGGCCGCGCGCCCCTCCCCCTCTGGTCCGAATTGGACTAGGAGAGGGGGGGCCTTTCCTTCTCCCTCTCCCCCTTTCTTTCCCACTCCTAGTAGGAGTAGGAAAGAAGGGAGTCCTACTCCTACTAGGAGGAGTACTCCTCCTGGCGCACCATATAGGGCCGGCCGGCCTCCCCCTTGCTCCTTTATATACGGGGGCAGGGGGCACCTCTAGACACACAAGTTGATCATTGATCCCTCAGCCGTGTGTGGTGCCCCCCTCCATCATAATCCACCTCGATCATATCGTAGCGGTGCTTAGGCGAAGCTCTGCGTCGGTAGCAACATCATCATCGTCAACACACCATCGTGCTGACGGAACTCTCCCGTGAAGCTCTGCTGGATCAGAATTCGTGGGACGTCATCGAGCTGAACGTGTGCTGAACTTAGAGGTGCCGTGCGTTCGATACTTAGATCGGTCGGATCGTGAAGACGTTCGACTACATCAACCGCGTTCTCATAACGCTTCCGTTTACGGTCTATGAGGGTACATGGACGATACTCTTCCCTCTTGTTGCTATGCATCTCCATGATCTTGCGTATGCGTAGGAATTTATTTAAAATTACTACGTTCCCCAACAGATAATTAGCCTATTTTCTCATAAACAAACGTACAAATGACTAGTGATTCCATCATAAGTATTCCTCTCCACTGTCTGCATGCAAGTCTGTTGGTAATATAATAGCATTATATTGACGACGATCAGCTCTTCATCTCAACGACAATCTTGCCAGTGGCATGGCCATCGATACTGCTCTGCCACGCCTTGCCTGCGTCGCTCAACGGGAACCTCGACTCGATCACCGTCTTCAGCTTGTCTTCCTCAAGCAACCCGGCCAAGAACTCCAGGTCTACCTTGTTGAGCGACAGGAGCAGCTGGGGCACGAGGCGCTTCTTGGAGAATGTCACCCTGTGCAGCACATATGTGAGGATGGCTGACAAGTTCGGCGTGATGTCTACCACTCTCCCGCCGTCACTCAACAATGGCTGGAAAGACGACCAGCTGACAGCGACGGTGCAGTGAACCACGCCGTCGTACTTCCGGCCGGAGGGGCTCTGCAAGGTCGCTCCCTCTGGGATCCTGTAGTCCATCACCTCGTTTGCGCCCAAGCTCTTCACAAGATCCATGTTGCGGTCGCCGCAGGTGGCGGTAACATGAAGGTTCGCCAGCTTTGCAAGCTGCACGGCATACAGGCCTACGCCACCAGAGGCAGCGGTGATCAACACGTTTAGAGGCTTGCCGGTGCCGTCAAACTTGGAACCAATGGACCTCAACGCCTGGAGCGCAGTGCCTGCGGCAATGGGAAGGCCAGCACCCTCAGCTGCAGAAACCTTAGCTGGCCTTTTGACAGTCAGGTTTGCGGATGCTACAGTGTACTCTGCAAGTCCACCTCCATTCTGAAACAACAAATACATTGTCATGTTGACGAGTTTACGGCAATATTTTTTTAAATGAAGAGGATTTTTCTTAAACTATATTCTTTTCTTTTCTTTTTCTTTTTTTTCGACAAGGGAAATGACCCCGGCCTCTGCATCAGAAAGATGCATACGGCCAACTTTATTAGTAAGCAAAACAGTTTGACAGGTCTTAAAGTCTCAAAAAAAACAAGAAGATGCTCACAAAGAGCTAAAAAAAGAAGGCACAACCGGCTAGCAAAAAAAAGATAGAAAACTAATTGCCTATCCTATTACATGACTGCCATTCAAACCGGTTGAAAATAGCCTGTGCTACCATCTCCCATCGGATAGATCCAGTAACCAAACGTTCCCTGGCCTCCGTCGGAGTGAGTAGCGACCACATACGGATCAACGTAGTGGCTCAGAAGATAACCTGTAAAAAATGAGTATTTGTTGTTCTGTTAAAGACCAAATCATTTCTGCAATTTCAGATAGCCCATAATAAAGCACATACTCACGAATGCGTCTCGCTGTTCCGGGCACTATCCCATCAAGCCACGTCCCAAATGATGTGTTGATATTATTCGGAGGAAACCATCTTCTTTTCTAAGTATATGGAGATGGAAAACATGGGAAGAAGTTGTCATGAGTGAAGTTCACTTACAAGAGAGTTCAACTTGGCGACAACTTGATCACCCGCTGTGAGACCATTCACTCCAGGACCAACATCAACAACTACTCCCGCGACATCAGGCACTGCAGGAAAAGGAGCAGTAGAGATGCAGCTATTAGCACATTGTTCGATGAATTGAGTAACACACACATACACACACACACACATGTTATCTTTATCACAACGAAAAGGTAAGAGACACTCTAGATAGATGTTAAAGGTGAAGAACCAAATAACATAGTAAGGCCCCGCTTGAAACGCCGGATAGGAAATATACAGAAATATGAAAGGAAATCGCAGGCAAAAGATAAGAATTGAAAACATAGGGAAAACTGCAAGTATGCTGTTTGGAATGCAGGAATTGGGACATCACATGAATCCTAAAAGCACAGTCAAACACAGCCTTAAGCCCGACCTGTCACTGAATCTTGCTGCCTACAACTACCAAGTACGTGTGGCCAAAGAACATCCTGCAATCATCCTTTCTCCACCACATGTTCTTTCTTACCCCAACCTCATCTTCTTCAGGCACGGTTCCTTCTTTTCACTCTGTGCTAGCTTTCGCTCGAGCGCGGCTATTGTAGCTGCGGTGCCTCGGTCTTATTATGCGACGAGACGGAAAAAGTGTGGTTGGACTGGATGTTCAGAATCCTGCGAAATTCCTGTACAAGTGAAGGAAATCGATTCCTGTCCTTCGCTTTTCCTACGACGGTTCCTGCGCTCCAAACAACATGAAATTTTCCAACGTGAATAGTGTTCCTATATATGGGTTTCCCGTGTTCCAAACAGGGCCTAAGACACAACAGGAAATGGAAATATTGACAGTTGATAAAACTGAAAGACAGACATCATCAAATGAAGTTCTCATAACTACCCTTGGTGCTATTTTGCTGTCTATACATAGGAAACCTCCAAACAAAACTCATGATAGATAGAAAATGGGTAGCATCCACACGGTGACACTATGACTGAGGATAGTTACCTGGAATAAAAGGCAGTCTACGAGGCAGCAGAGGCCGCAAGTCCCCTTTCTGTATCTTCCAGTCAAGTGGATTGACGGTCGCAGCTTGTAGTCTCAACAGGACCTCATTCCTCTTTGCTGAAGGGACGAGGACTTGTGCATGCTGCATTAGAGAGATTTCAGAATCACATGGTTATAGTAGGTTTTACTGGTTTAACTCCATGGAAGAAGGAAACCTTGATGTTTACTGTTTTTCTTTCTTTCCAAAATATTTAACTAATTAATTTCACGGTAACATCTTAACTAGTCCTAAAGCCGTGTATACATGAGAAAGAGAGAAAATATCTAGTGTAACACATCACAACCAAACAAACCACTCAATCGATCGTACAACCACCTAGTGCCCCTCACAAATTAAATTATAGAGCAAAAGCGTGATTAAGCCACCTAGCTGCTGCTCCCGGTGGCTTTCCTGCGGTTTACTGGTGTCCTAAGCTGCGACGGTACGGTGGATGTGGTGTGCTCATTGTCCAAGGGGTCGTGCTCTGTGGTTGCTCCAGGACTCGAGGTCGGCATCTCTTCTGCTCTAGGGTGAGCGCTTCTCAGGTCTGTTGGTTCGACGCCTTTCGATCCAAGACAAGAGGGAAGGTTCCCTCTGCGGCGCGAGAGGAGGAAGATGTTTGGATTTCTCTATCCTGGGAGTGTCAGCCGAGTTCATACCCTCACTCTGTACTAGTAGGTCCTCATCGTGCTCTTGCCGGTCGCTACCCTTGGCACCAGTTTTGCTGCGGTCTTCGGCAAGTGCAAGCATTGGGCTATGTTTTTCTTTACTTTCGTGCTTGTGCGCTGCGTTGAGTTGTAAGCTTCCTAGAGTGCTTCCTTGTATTGTTGGGCCGATGTGGTCTGTTCTATGTGTGTAACTCCTAACCGGTTGATGGCTTTGTTAATTCAAAGCCGGGCTCTCCGCGAGCCTTCGTTCTAAAAAAAAAGCCACCCAGCTGCCATAAAAAATAATTCTCCACCAAGGGAGAGGCACAGGAAACAACTAACATAGACTCTAATGCTTACTAATAACTAATCAAATAGGCAGTGAATCGATCAGCCATATCATCCTTTACCACCAACCTCGATCGCCGACCGGAATACAGAGCAAACTCGCAAGCTTCGGCCCTCTTCCCCGCGCGTTATCCAGAATAAAAAGAACACGTGCAGAGCTGCGGGGCCGGTAACTCCTACCTTGAGGCCGGCGGTGCCTCCGCCGCAGGCGTCGTAAAGCACGGCCCGCATCTTCGCCGGCGTCGCCGTTGGGGTGGTCATGGCGAAAGAAAGATAGCCAATGGAGGGGAAGAAGCCTCGTGAGGGCTGTTTGTGTGTGCTTTAGCTGATGCGTGGGCGGGCTGGTTGGCTCTCTAGTTCCTCATGGGGTACACGGGCGGTGTCTGGGCTGATATCTATATACACACACGCGGACGCGAGGAATCCTGGGTTTTGGCTTTGGACTTTTCTATGCGGGTTGCCCCACATCTAATCAGAAAAGCATGCATTATTAAGTAAGTACGGTTGTGCTAATTCTCAGTTGTCTCAGTCGATGAGTTTTATTTCTGCAATTGATCTTTTCTTAGGTGATTTGTACAATTGATCTGTGATTTGTCGCTGAGGTATTCCTCTCATCCAAAAACATACTGGGCTATTCATCGCAAAAAAAAGAGCATACTGGCCTATGTTCAAAAAAAAGAAAAACATACTGGGCTTTTTGTCCCAGTGGGGGTAGAGCGTGCCTTCTACGGGCTTTGCTTTTGTATATCTGGCCACGAGCTGCGGCTTAAGGTCCTTTCCTATTTCTCTTATTTTTGTGTTTTTTATTTTCTCACTCATAGGTCTCCCGTGTGAACGTTTTGTATTTTCTTTCTTTTTTTGTTCGGCTTGTGTGTATTGTAGGAATCTCGCTGGTGCAGCTCACTCTGTGTCTACACATACCTTTTTTCATTTTTATATTTCCTTTCCCTTTTGTATGTTAGTGTATTTATTTATCATTTTATTATTATAAAACTGGTTTCACTTGTATTTCTATTTTTTACCTTTTCTAATTTCTTGTTTTAGAAAAATGGAAGATCTAATTCTTTTTAGAATAGACATTTTGCCATGCATTTTGTAAACTTTTTATTTTTGATACGGACAAATCTTAATCGACTGAGACTTAACGAAGTCCGGGTTAACGCGTTAACCGTCTGCCTTACTTGCTTCAAGAATCGTTCTGGAGTGTGAATTTTCTCGTTTCGGCCTGCTAAGGCGCGCGGCCAGCTCATTTTTTTCTGTTTATTTTCGGGTTGGGCTCTTTCCTTTTGTTCTTTTAGATTCTTTTTTTTTCTGTCGGGCCTGTCGTTGGTTGGGCGTGCTGGACGGGCCTGAGGTCTTCTTTTAGCCTTTTGCTCCTTTCATTTTGACTGTTTTTTTATTTGTTGTTGACTGCCTTTTGTAGTAAACCGAGGTTAGGAGGCTGGGGGTTGAAAGTACGGATTCTTTAAAATCTGCAATATTTTTAACATATGCATAGACTTTTTAAATGGACATTTTTTGTGCATAATTTATTGTAAATATGGGATGACCATGTTTATTATACGCGTATGTATGTATATAGGCAAATATATTTTCCATTTTTGTATATTTTTCCTCTATACACTTTTTTTAGTTTGTTTGGTTTATATTTTTGACATGGTATTTTTCAAAATATAGGTTTTTTTGGATTTAAACTTTTCTCATCAGTGTTACCTGTGGTATTTTTTTGCATGTCTTATCACCATTACTTCTTTTTTTAATGATGGTTTTAGACCTTTTTCTTGCTAACAACAATGTTCTTGCTATCCATTTTGTTTTTAATATTTATTAAATAACAACTTTCATTTTCGGAATTTGAAAATATTTGTCATCTGGTTGCACAAGCAACTGCATGTCTTCAAAGTGATTGCAACTTAATGATGTTTTGTCAGGGAGGCATTTGCATATTTGCAACCAACAAGCAACTGCAAGTGTCACCCCCTGACAGCAACCGCATGCCTTCAACGCGCCCGCAACTTGGTGTTGTTTTATTGAGGGAGGGGCAATTGCACGTCTGCCTCAAATACGCAACTGTAAGTGTCGCCCCCAACTGCAACTGCATGTCTTCAACGTGCCCGCAACTTGGTGGTGTTAATTTTATCGAGGGAGGGGCAATTGCATATCTGCCTCAAAAACGCAACTGTAAGTGTCGCCCCCAACTACAACTGCATGTCTTCAACGCGCCCGCAACTTGGTGGTGTTTTGTTGAGGGAGGGAAAATTTTAATCAAACAATGAGTTTCAAATTGCAACAAATCTCAAGAACATCTAGTAGATTGTACTCACTCCTTCCACTTAAACTTGTAGAAAACCCATCCAAGATGTTTGTTCGTGGTCGAGACGAGGCACAGCACCTGCCGCCAGCAATCATCACACTTGATGACTGATAGAGGCTCGCTGACGGGCTACTGGGAGAGGGTTGAGCCCGGCCAACCGGCGGACGTGGCTGTGCATGCGGTCGGTCGACTGATGAAATGCAAGCATGGGCAAAAGGTAAGTGGATATCTAAATCCAAAATGTAAGTGGGTACGTTTAGGATGGCACGCCTCGCCTCTCCATCTTGCTGCAAGATGCACATACTCAAAAAATTATCCAAATGGCATCTTACAAAATGATGAAATGTCCCACATGCTATATCATTTCTTTTGTTACCAAAGCATGACATGAGTATGGAGTAACTCATTCAGAAACTGTTTTATCATGTGAATACGCACACTGCAAGTGCAAAATAATGTGACCATCCTACTGCCCTTATTCGATTCCACTTGTGAAGAATGGTGAGAAATTCATCCGTTGTATAAATACTCCCATCAAGATTGAATTCAAGACTTGCGATTCAAATGTGAAATCAGTCTACCGAACAATCCCGGAATATTGGAGGAAGCCAAAAGATGAGCAAACACGAGTGCTGGAAAATCTCTCTATCTAGCTATACTTCATGTTGTTTCCTCCAATTATCCATCTATTGGATCAAATTGTTGGAATCCATGTATGGAGCTCTACTTCTCTTCATACCCAAGTAGAAGGTGGCAAAGGACAATCTAAAATGCACGTGACTCGAACATACCATCCCTTGGCAGGCCTCATTACGAAGAGAAAATCCAATCCCACTGCACAGTGAAAGATGTCACCTCCTGAGAAATGTTAACTTCCGTGCTATGTTTTTTCAACTGGCACCCCGCAAAAAAATGTTTTTTTCAACTGGCACCCCGCAAAAAAATGTTTTTTTCAACTGGCAAAAAGAACAATACAAAATGCTATCCGGCGACATGCAAAAGACAATGCATATATATTCACAATACGGAGAGAAATTGTACTTCCTTCGTCTCAAAATAAATGTCTCAACTCTACAACTTTGTACTAAAGCTCCGTCCCAAAATAAATGTAGTACAAAGTTGAGACACTTATTTTGGACGGAGGGAGTACATGTTAAGCCAAACTACCTTTCGAGATCAGGTGGAGTCAGCATATCATATAGCCTATCACTGATGTGCTCGTGCATACTCGTCAATCAAAGAAAAGCATCTTCCAGCAAATGATTTCTGGAAATTGGTGTCGATCAGTATGGCAATTCATTCAGAAACCGCGTATGGTGTCTCGTCATTTTTATCGTGCAAGCATGCATGACAGAAATGTCCATTCCAGGTGACTTAAAAACAAGGTTCACATTCCAATACAAGAAATTACAACATCTCAGATACTCGTGCAGCATTTTGCTTGAAAATGTCACTCTAGTGCCAGGCTCTGAACTGACATTTCCTTTTCCATTTCGCATGAAATACATCAATCAATCTTGCCAGAGAATTTGCCATCAAACAGCTCAAAGGTGGTAAACCTCACATGATGAGAACAATGGTCAACCATGGATTAATTATATGTCCATACAACATGGCATCCAATCTGCACGCATCTCAGCCTTAACATATACATCCAATCTGCATGATAGTGCAATCTGAACTATATAGTCTCTCAAGGGGGAACAAATCGAGTCCAAATTTGCCCAATCCACTGTTAACTCAGTTCTTGAGGAATAAGGTAAAAGGAGATGAGCTTTACCAACAGACAGTAAGTAATGCGTGAGCGAATCCACGACATACATACAGGATCCTCAAACGGCCTGCGTTATTGCAAAGCACTAGATATGTATAATATGAACATGCACCCGATAGTGGGATGTATTTTCCCAAATGTACACGCTATATATTTCCTTGTAACAAAAGCATAAAGAGCAACAGTTCTCGGACATCGTCACAAGTTGTGTATTGCTTAACACACTGCAAACGCGCGAGAGGTACCTGTAAAATGCCCGATCAACCCTATCAGCGGCTTGGAGGCACCAAAATGCCTCAGCCTATAAACACCAGGGGCAGCATCTTCAGGAATGGTCCACTCTAGTGTCGCAAAGCTCTCTGGACTGAATTTCAAAGGCCTCGACCACTTGAATCGCAAAGACCAATCGTCATCGTCGTAGACAGGGATCCAGTCGTTACCATTTAGCCTCTCAACAAGCGCGAAGGTACCGCCAGTCAGAAGGTCGTTCCTTGGACAGGCCTAGCATTCACGGTACTGCCCTTCCTGAAGTCTGAGTTTGCTGTGACATCAGAGCTGACATCCCCAAAGTGAACGCCAGCGCAGCCCATGCCCGTCGCGGTGGCTTACTCACGCCGCTCCCCTTGTGAAGTGCAGCGCGGTGAGGGAGGTGCGTGATATCGACGGGTTCTAGTCGACGTTCTTGGTCAGCTGTCAGGGAGCGGCGGTTGAGATGGTATGTGCGTAGATGTTCATTCTATTTCAGCAGTGTTGCCATTCATCTTCAGTTTTGATGACTTTATTTTACGCTTTCGTGTTTAGCCTTCGACAGTATGTATGCCTGGAAAATTTGCTGATCTCTGTGACGATCTGAATGAGGACCAAATAAAACTTGTGCATGAGATGGACTTAGGGCCATTGCTTAATGTACCCTCCATGTCAATCCGTCGCATTCTTCTCGAGTCCCTTGCAGATGGTTACAGTGAAAGGGATAGAAGCTTTACAGTAGGTGAGCATGTGGTTCCAATCTGTATTTGGGATGTGGAATGCATCTTAGGTTTGCCAAACCGAGGTGAGAAGATAACAATTAGTAAAAATCGAGCAGACCCAAAGTTGTTTGCGTTGTACAAGGGCGATAAGGCGATCACTTTCACTCACTTAGAAAAACAGATACGGAGTGGTGTAGCTGATGAGCACTTCATTAGAATGTTTGTCTTTGTATGCAATTGGGACAGTTTTGGCACCATGCTCAAAGGAATATGTTAGCAGCCACTACTTAGAAGTTGTTGCAGACATTTCAAAGATAAAAAAATACAACTGGGCAGAGTTCACACTGGAATATTTGCTAACTAACTTGGCAGAATTCAAGAAAAATAAAAGATCAGGCCTAGTAGGTAACTTGGCACTACTACAGGTAATTTTCATTCTTTTTATATTCCTTGGTTTATTGCTTGAGTTGTGTGATTTGCTAACTCATGTAAGTTCTATATCTTCGATGATCAGGTTTGGTACTTCGAACATTTTCAAGCACATGGAGATGACTTTGCTTATGATCACCATGAGCATCCATTGATTAAAAACTGGGATCAACAGCAATGTGACAAGCGGATGGTTTTAGACGCAAAAAATAAAATGGGTGCTGCAAAGGTTATTAAGAATCTTAGACATATATTTTGTATTATGACTGTGATAACAATGTAATAATGGTCTGCATGGTTTAGGTGGTCATGTGTTTGCGTCTCAACTATTCTGATACACGTTTCACTTGCGACCCAATTGTTGATGGTGTACTTATTTGTCCGATACGTGCTGTCAAAAATGAGAAGATCCCCAAATGCTTGGTAATCTAGGCGAGACTGACCATCACACCAAAACAAATTAACCAAGCGGCCTTCAGAATTGGTTTGGTAGTCAAAGAAGAATTCACAATCTTCTAGTTGTCTTTGTCTCGTATTCTGCAGAACTGCATTTGCATCACCATCAATAATCTTAGCACATTTATTTAAGTATGAAAAGTTGTAAAGATCCCTCGGGACAAATCCAACTTCAGCATGATCTCCATTGCTCTCCTGCACCATAACATCCATAATCTGATGTTTTCTCAAGCCAACCTTCTGGAGACCTATAATTTCATTTTTCTGCCACTCTGTCATTTTTCTGTGTGAACGGAGAAATGTTGTTTCGTTGGGTCTAGCCAGCTCATGGTTGTGTGAATCAATGTACTTGTCAACATACCATAGATCCATCTCCCGGCTGAATCTAATCACTAACTTCACAGGACATTCAAATCTTGTAAGTGGCCAATGTTTCCGTTTTCTATTTGGCAAATTGAAATACTTCTCATCTCTCACCCCAGTTTTTGAGCAAAGAAACTGTCGACTTATTATACAACCTGTGATTTTTGAGCGCCAAACTTTGCTCTTCCTAACACTGAATCCTTTTGTCTTGGCAAACTTATTGAAAAAATCATAGCATTCTTCATCAGAACTGAAGGTCCTCTGTATTATATCTTCATATTCAGCTAATTCTTCCAGTGTCTGGGTTACTTCATTATCATCTTGGGGAGACATACCAAATTATTCCCTAAATGAAGACAGCCAACTATTTAACATCTGGATTACTCACCCGTGCTAAAATAAGAATGGGAAGATCGACTGGTTTGGCTTGGCATATGCCAATATAACATAGTAGACAAAGAAATATACAGTCTGGGAGTAATGACTGTTACCTTGGGTACTTGGACTCGAGGATGCCAGCAGAACTGGAGCGGTGGCAGCCGGCGGGAATGGAGCGGCAGTGGCGGCCCTAGGCAGCGTTGACTGGAGCGACAGCGGTGCCTTCACCGGATACTCGAGCGGCGGCCGGCGGGAATGGAGCGGATGTGGACCCGTGGACTGGAGCGACAGCGGTGCCTTCACCGGGTGACGCCCGGCGGGAATGGAGCGGCGGTGGCGGCCCTTGGACTCGTGGACTGGAGCGGCGCCGATGCTTTCAATGGGATCTCGAGCGACAGCCGGCAGGAATGGAGCGGCGGCGGATGAAAAGCTAGCAAGATTGGATCGTACGTAAATCTAGTTTTTTTAGGGGTATCATAGACCTAGCTAAAGCGTTCTTTTCCAGGGATTTCTATAGTACTATTTTCGTCTCTATATATTCCACACAAAAATAAAACTATAAATCGGACGGTTCAACGGGCTTTTATATGTTCGATACTGATGGGAAAAATATACAGTAGGATTAAAAACTACTCCTTCCATCCCATAATATAAGACGTTTTTTTGACACTAGACTAGTGCCCAAAAACGTCCTATATTATGGAACGGAGGGAGTAGTATCTAGGAAATTTTGAGATTTATGAAGTCATTCTGATCCTCGCGATGTTGTGTCCTCGGTCACGACATGCTCAACGATATAGGTACTCAAGCCATACCCCCTCCCCATAAACCCTTGATAGTTTCCATCACTCCATCTGCTACCCGCCGACGAAGCCACGAGTCCCCTCCTCCTTTGTCATCCGCTCCGACAAAAAGAGAGGTGCAGGCCCAGATATGTGTTCTGGCGTTAAAGTTATGTCTCTTGAGTTAGAGTAAGTTTTGTTCCCCTTCGTCGCTCTCCCGGAGTGTTGGGTCTTGTTGTGCTTGCATGTTATGCAAGAGGTACTCAAGGCCTAAGAGAGCCTCATTTGACCAAATTTGTCGTCCTTGGTAAGCTTCTAAAGTTGAGTCTACCTTTTAAACTTTTGGCCGAATCTAGGCTAGTCGTCCAACCCTCTTCGTTGATTTTACCAACATCTTTCTAGTTCATATCCCTTTCAATTTTTTTTATCTATTTGTAGAAATCATCATGAATTATGAAAAGATGTGGAGGTCCATCTAAGTTGAAAATTAGAGACGGTGTTAGTATTTCAAAAAATAAGAATATTTTAATATTTGTAAAACAACACATCGTTGCATTTTACGCAGTAATCAGTTTGACTATTGTCGCGCATGTTACCTCCACATGATCCGAAAAGCTAGATTAAAATTGGATTTTTTTTTAGATGAGATAGAAACTTGAGAATTAATCTGTTTGCCTCTGCTCGCGGTTGCCAGATGATTAGAGTTTCACCACCTGTCGTCGATATCGCCGTCGGTCCGCCTCATCTCCAACAGGCATTTGTGTCCTGCTTAGTAAGCCGAGGCAACAACGGCTCCCCATAGATGAAATAAGGTCCTCCCGGCCTAGCCCCCATCCTGATGGTGCGTCCAGCTCGACGACGGCATGTTAAGGTGTGACTCCATTGTATTTTGTGGGATTAGGTTTAGTGTTGGTCCTCGGTTGTTCTTGGTGGATTCTGTCTTTGTTCATCTCCATTTACTTGTCTACGGTTTGGATCATTCTGATCTATGCTTATCTTCATCTGCAGGGGTTACTGTTCTGGTCACCTGGTCCTGTGCGGGCTTAGCACGACGACTTTTTGACTGTTTACTACGTGTTTTTGTCATGCTCCGGTGAGGGAGGTGTGATGACGATGGCATGCCTTGAGCTCGCTCCAACGCTTCGACTCGTTGCTAGGTATCTACAAACCTGCAAAAAAAAAAGAAATTGGCTGAATCACATCGAATAGAAATAGTGGAAAACTTATGAAAATAGCATTAACATAATACCAAGTTTCGAACTCACAACTTAAAGAAATAGCTAACTAGGACAACGCCATATTTTCTTCATTTTTTAAATTTATTGGTGTATATGACCATATATGTGCATTTTTAACACACATTAATAAATTATGGAAATAATACAAACATTCATATTAGATGTACTGTCACGCTATTGTGTGACCTCATGGTATCTTGGTGTACTTGACCATATATGTGCATTTTTCTTACAGCCTTTAATAAATTATGGAAATAATACAAACATTCATATTATATGTATTGTCACGCTATTGTGTGACCCCATGATATCTCAATATAAATCGTGGATTTAATGTCATTGATCATGTTAATTTGGAATGCAATAGTTTCCTTATACCCGAGCGCTCTTTATATGGTAGGAATATATCATTAATGTTTACTTTCCATTTCTGGTGTTTCCTACTTTTCCAAAACTTTCCAAATAAGAGTGTTGGGCGACCTATTACCTCTTGATGGTGACTTATTACCTCTCATGGATAACCTATTACCTCATAAAATCTCGACCCTTGGATCAGAAATAATGGACGGTCCATAATAGTTGGGACCATCTTAAAATTTGCCTTGTTTGCGACCATAACCGTGGCAAGTTTCTGAAACTCTTGAATGTATGCGCTCAAGATGTTGGGACCGTACAATGTCGACGCACCCTGCAAAACACATATTCACTCCAAATTATTCATGCATTTTTTATGTCTGATGGAGAACTAACTGGAAATTCAGGTTACCGAAATATTGAATCTTTAGCCAACTGCCATAATTGTGGGACGTTTCTAGAAAAAACAAACGAAAATATATGTAGAGACCTTTTACAGTACATGAGGTACCGAAGGAAAAATCCCATACCCCGTATCTTTGGACCTGGTATTCTTCGAATGTTATAACATACTAACAATGTGTGTTTGTAAGCCCCGCAAGAACAACATGAACGTTGGTATTAAAATCACCATTGCCGCCGCTTATCAGTACATCTTTTACAGCATCGCGTAACCGCCTGCCGGCCATTGTCGTGAATTCTATACCAAAACATAACAACAAAAATTAGCGGAGCGGTGGTGCTTATAGTTTCTGAGCATATGCTTGCTAGCTCTGTAACCCAAGCAATTGCCCCCACCTAAGTCCTACCCGGCAAAGTCTTCTTTTTGTTACAAGGAAATATATAGCGTGCTCGTTAACATGGGCAATGTCTTCTTTTTGTCATGTTGTGGACTTGTGATCCACTAAGTAGTTTCTCATAATTACTACAGTATATAGTATTTTTGCTGACAGTTACATTAAGATACAAACCATTTTATGTACCAAACACCTATCTTTGCTGGCTGCTGCCTTGAGCCATTGTTCAAGTGGGCTACTTTTTCTTGCCTAGCAAAGCAAAGTGGGATAATGATGCAGACATGCATGTTGCTGCTGTTGTTGAGAAAGAACTGGGTAACATAAGAATGGCATGTCGTAGCACATCTTGGTAGAAAGAAAAAAAATGGTATGCACTTCTAACTGTACAGACATCCTAGGATTGACGAATTGGAATATACCTCCAGGAACACACAAGATAACCAGCTGACCGATTCTCATGATCTGAACGGGAAGTATCACAGGCTGCAAAAGATTACAGAAGTGAATACAAGAGCAGGAAACGAAAAATGTGTTAATTCAGTAAACTGGTTTCTAGTTGAGATCTTGGTTCTGATTTGCATATTGCGGAGCTTGCACACAACAGGTGCCCTGCAGTTAACAAATGATGACTCATTTGATCCCATCACCTCTCCATATATATAGTGGCTGCGCATTAAGTTCTAAAACTAAAAAACTCTCATGGGAAAAAAAGTCAAGTTTGTCACAGAAAAAATAATGAATGTGAAATTCACTAATGTTACATGGAATTATATCCCATATACTCCGGTCATTTTTACTCCGCCTATTAGATTTGTGTCAAGTCAAACTTTGCAAAGTTTGACCAAATTTATATCAAAAAGTACCAACATTTACAATACCAAATATATATACTATGAAACTACATTTCATAATGAATCTAACAATGTTGATTTGGCATTGTAAATGTTAATATCTTTTTTGTAAGTTTGATCAAAGTTGAGATACTTTGACTTCGGACAAAACTTATATACGGACTAAAAAGGACCGGAGGGAGTATTAGCCTATGCGGTGCTGATTTGATGCAGCAGCAATTAGTTATATTGATGGTGCCATTGGTGTCAGCTATTAAGTGAAATCACAATTTAGACATTCGAGAGAAAGCGAACGACTGAAAAAAGGCCGAATTATTCCACATGCTTTATTGTTTTTGTGTTACCAAAGCATGACATGAGTATGGAGTGACTCGTCCAGAAACTGTTTTATCATGAGAATATGCACACTGCAAGTGCAAAATCATGTGACCATCCTACCGCTCGTATTCGTTCCACTTGCGAAGAATGGTTAAAACTGCATGAAATGGGTAACGGATGTCAAACGCATGAAGGAGGGTGACAAGTTCATTGACATCCCTTGTATAAATACTTCCATCAAGATTACATTCAGGACTTGCGATTCACAAATGTGAAATCAGTCTACTGAACAGTCTGGAATACTGGAGGAAGCCAAAAGATGAGCAAACACGAGTGGTGGAAATTCCCTTTATCTAGCTATACTTCAAGAGATGATTAAGGAGGAAGGTAGTGTCTCGGTTCATCATGTAAGTATGCATGACAAAAGTGTCTCTACCAGATGACTTAACAACACAGTCCACATTCCGATACAAGATATTACCACATCACAGATACTCTTGCTGCTTTTGCGGCCTTGTGTTTGAAATGCTACACTTGCTGCTTTTGCAGCCTTGTGCTTGAAAATGCTACTCTAGTGCCAGGTTGTGAACTGCCATTTCCCATTTCCCATGAATTATGTCAGTCAATCATGCAAGAAAATTTGCCATCTGATCACGTAGCCAGCACTCAAAGCGGTAACCCTCACATGATGCGAACAGTGGTCAACCATGGATTAATTATATGTCCATACAACATGGCATCCAATCTGCATGCATCTCAGCCTTAACATATACTCCCTCCGTTCCCAATTACTTGTCGCAGGTATGGATGTATCTAGATGTATTTTAGTTCTAGATACATCCATTTCTGCGACGAGTAATTTGGAACGGAGGGAGTACATCCAATCCGCATGGTGGTACAATCTGAACTATATAGTCTCTCAAGGGGGAACAAATCGAGTCCAAATTTGCCCAATCCACTGTTAACTCAGTTCTTGAGGAAATAGGTAAAAGGAGATGGGCTTTACCAACAGACACTAAGTAATGCATGAGTGAATGCACGACATTCATACAGGATCCTGAAACGGCCTGCGCTATTGCAAAGTACTAGATATGTATAATATGAACATGCACCGATAGCGGGATGTATTTTCCCTAATGTACACGCTATATATTTGCTTGTAACCAAAGCAAAAAGAGCAGCAGTTCTCGGACATCCTCACAAGTTGTGTATTGCTTAACGCACTGCAAACGCGCGAGAGGTACCTGTAAAATGCTCGATCGACCCTATCAGCGGCTTGGAGGCACCGAAATGCCGTAGCCTGTAAACACCAGGGACGGCATCTTCAGGAATGGTCCACTCCAGCGTCGCAAAGCTCTCCGGACTGAGTTTCGAAGGCCTCGACCACTTGAATCGCAAAGACCAATCGTCATCGTCGTAGACAGGAATCCAGTTGTCACCATTCAGCCTCTCAACGAGCGCGAAGGTACCGTCGGTTAGAAGATCATTCCTTGGACAGGCCGAATGGAACGTAGCATTCACGGTACTGCCCTTCCGGAAGTCTGAGTTTGCTGCGACGTCGGAGCTGACATCCCCAAAGTGAACACCAGGAGGAGTCGAGTCGAGAATGACGCCTGGCAGCAGTCCGATTTGCTTGTCCAACATGTCAGGAGGTAGAATGTTTGTTGCTGCGATCTCTTTGTTTGCAACCATAGCCGTGGCAAGTTTCTGAAACTCTTGAATGTATGCACTCAAGGTGTGGGGACCGTACAAAGTTGACGCACCCTGCAAAACACATATTCACTCCAACAAATTATTCATGCATTGGTACATATGTGAGTGGATCTATTTCATATGTTTGATGGAACAATCACTGGAAATTCAGGTTCAGAAATGTCAGATCTTTAGCAACAAAACATCAATGAAAGCCAAACTGGTATAATTGTGGAGAGTTTCTAACAAAAACCAAAAATACTGGTTAGCGCTAAAAATATTGGATGTGGCTGAAACAAGTTCTGACATCTTCAAATAATGACACTTCAATCTACTGCAGGCTTGCAAGCAAATCGAAGAGGAATGACTAATGTTCTGACATATATATATGGGGCAGGGGCATATGGACTACATGCATTCACTTGATGTAGAGGCTGAGGGTCCCTCCTTTCCATAAAAAAGGGGTAGCAAGGACATGAAAAACATCACAACGAGATGTCTACTGATGGATGCAATCTGTTGTGGAATCCAACCACCGGCAGGCTGCTGTAGCAGATCCCAGCCAACTCAGTTTTCTTGGGGTGGAACTGATTGGAGATAGGCACTCATGAAGTTCACGCAACAATAATCATAATCATGAGTAATAGCTCTATGAAACCGCTCCAGTATTTAATATTTAATGGACTATATTACCCATTTTGATTAGAGGGGTGTGTTTCAATCTCCACCGTCAATTTATTTAAGGGGGTGTACAGAAGCAAAGTTCACATACCTCGTATCTTTGGACTTGGTATTCTTCGAATGTTGTAACATACTGAGAATATGTGTTTGTCAGCCCCGCAATAACAACGTGAGTGTTGGAATTAAATTCACCATTGCTGCCACTTATCAGTACATTTTTTACAGCATCACGTAACCGCCTGCCGGCCATTGTCGTGAATTCTGTGCCAAAACATAACAAAAAAATATTAGAGGAGTGCTGCCGCTTATTGACCATATGATTGCTAGCTCTGAAACCCAAGCAATTGCCCCCCACCTAACTCCTGCCCGGCAAGACTAGGTGTTTGGCAGAGCTCAAAAACCTTGCTACGTAAAGCAAGTCCGTTAACATGGGAAAAGTCTTCCTTTTGTCATGTTGTGGACCTGTGGTCCACTAAGTAGTCTCTCATAATTACTATACAATTTCACTTAGCTTTGCTGGTCTTGCTGCCTTGAGCTATTGATCAAGTGGGCTACTTTTTTCTTGCCTAGCAAAGCAAAGTGGCAAAATGATGCAGACATGCATGTTGCTGGTGTTGTTGAGAAAGAACAGTAACTCAAAACATTGGATAACATGAGCATGGCATGTCTTGATAGATAAAAACCCCGCATGCACTTCTAACTGGATGGACATAATAGGGTTGACGAACTGGAATATACCTCCAGGAACAGACAAGATAACCAGCTGACCAATTCTTATGATCTGAATGGGAAGTATCGCAGGCTGCAAAAGATTACGGAAGTAAATAAGACCAGGAAAGAAAATTTGTATTAATTTGGTAAATTGGTTTCTGGTTGAGATTTTGGTTCTGATTTGACATATTGTGGAGCTTGCGCACAACAGGTGCCCTGCAGTTCACAAATAATTACTCATTTGATCCCATCACCTCTACCAAAAAAAACAGCGTCGGGCGTGAACATGCAGATATATAGTGCCTACACATTAATCTCTAAAACAGTAAAACTAAGAAACTCGCACTGGGAAAAAATCAAGTTCATTACAGAAACGAAATTATATCTTATATATCAGCCTGGGCAGTGCTGATATGATGCAGCAGCAATTGGTCCTTATTGATGGTGGCATTGGTGTCAGCTATTAAGTGAAATTGCAATTAGGACATTTCAGAGAAAGTGACGTAACAAGCCTGCTTATGAT
This sequence comes from Triticum urartu, assembly GCF_056163025.1. Lineage (NCBI taxonomy): Eukaryota > Viridiplantae > Streptophyta > Magnoliopsida > Poales > Poaceae > Triticum > Triticum urartu. Next base: position 14,682,392 of record NC_141877.1, read on the forward strand.
TACTTAAAAAAGCATATCATACCGCCCAATCATATGGTTCCTTCATTTCACCAGTGTCTAGCAATATTGGTTTCGGAGCTTGGCAGTCGACTTGCTCTTTCCCTGGTTTCTTTAGTATGCCTCCCACTAATCTCCAGAAAGGGTTTCCCTGATAATAGAAGGCGTGCAATCAGTGAATACCACGTCATCTACAATTTTGAAGCAAGTATTTAACTGATATACCAAACCTTGTCATCTCCTTGTTTGAAATCAAAAGCTCCAGGGCCATCTGTGGTTCCAGCAGCAAATGAAAACCCCATGGCTGCTGGGCATGTTTTCACCACCTGCTGACCTCCCGTACTCGTCGAAACACTAACTTCGAGTTGCGAGAAATCTAAGTAAGTGTGACGATAGTCAATTTTTCCTTGTAGTTCTTCTGAAGCCGAATTAAAGAGATCTACAGCCTTCAGAAATTGCCTATCCCCAATTATGCGGGTACTTTCGAATTCATTAGGATACCTGCAAGACAGGAATATTTGAAAACCTCATTTATAAGGACTTGTCGCTGATGCTCATGGAAGGTTAATAACTTGATATGCGAGAAGAATACCCTGGACCTCGTCCATAGCAAAGTTCGTTCTTCCCATTGCACGTGCTGTGATTGAAGTCACAAGGAAGGTTGGTGTCTATGCAAAATGCACCCAAGACATTTGGACTGACATCTCCACAGTTTGACTGGCAAAATGCGGAAACAAATTTGGCACTGTTTTCTTGAGTGTTTCTAATGCGCCTAGTGATATTTGAACTTGCCAATATTCTGCCACCTGAGGCCTTGTAGGATGATGCTAATTGCATCAAGTCATCCGCTGAACAAAAGCAAATGGAGAAAATAGTAGGTTTAGGAATAATCTAACATGTTCATTCCGACACACTATCCATACAGTGCAAGAAGGATGGGACATACTTATCTCATCTGGTTCTGGTATTATTGTAGAGACTCTTCTCGGAAGGTGCAAAGATCCAAAATCATTAGAATTTGCATGAGCTGTATGCTTAGGAAGGCCATTTTGTTCAGCCCAGTCTTCCATGAAACGTGCAGCTGCTCCTTTGTTATCACCGCTTATCAAAGAATTTGTACGACTCATTGATGTTCCGTGAGTCGCAAACCAATTAAAGCTTCCAACTGGACCGAATTCATCATCTACAAACTTAACAAGGGTCATTTCTTTATCAACATTGTATCGATATTTGCTTCTCTCTTCAGCCGGGTTATTCAGATACCCACTCGGGCTGCGATTCACACCAGCATCCAGAAGGTCACCTGAACATCAAGCATATGAGATTGACAACAAAATCTTCGCAGCAACTAGATCTAAGCTTAGCCGGCATCACAATACCATATAGAGAGAGAAAAGTAGGCATCACATGAGGAATGAACATCCGAACTTATACTGCATTGATTATTATATAGATGGAGCAGTGAGAAAAATAATTGCAGCCAGACTTGAAGTAACATTTAAAGACCAAACTGAAACTAAATGACATTTTAGAGCCAGGTGGAAGATGCTATAAATATTACGAAACATATGTGTTTTAATTAGATGTGTGATATCAGTACAAATGGTAGTTTGGTAAGACATTAGTTTAAGACAGTGCAACTAGTTGCATACCTTTATTCACATAGATTTTCCCAGGACGGAGATTGTTATGAGCTTCAACAATACTTTGCTCAATGCCATCGACAATTACATCAAATGACTGACGAACAAACCCAAGTGATGTGATAATATAGACTACATACTGCAGATAACCTCCAGGCCCAGCATGGGTATGGATACCACTGATAGCCACGTTATTCTCATTATAAAGATCACCGTACCTGCCAAATCGAGGCTTGCCAAGTCAACCCAACTTCATGAGCGTGCAAGGCAGAATCTACTTTCTTATTGATGAAATAGACCAAGCAGATTATAAGACTTTTAATCATGTCATTGGGTGCCTCTGTACAGTATGTATGTGCATTGTGAAATGGCTAAGCGCGTTAAGTGACAGCAGCTCAGTTCATATTATCATAAAAAGGTACAGAAAGACACCAGCAGCTAATGATGGCTTAACATAATCACGAGAATAAACATGGTACAAGTAAGAAAACAACTTCATATAATGAACTAATGTTTCAAGAGAGAAAGATGCACAAAGGATGATGGAACCATGCAACTGTATGCATGATCTACAAAGAGACACAAAACATGCACTCAGAATTGAAACCAACATCTCAGGATTTTCTGATGATTAATTCAGGAGAAGTTTTTTTTTTGCAGGGTTAATTCAGGAGAAGTTGCTTCTTACTACCTTGCTTTTAGCCTGTCGAGCACCTTTATATTCACAAGCTGTGATGCCATGCAAGCGTCGAGATTCACAAAGACAGCACGCTTTCCATCGTCAGGCTCCGCAACAATAAACGCTCGTGACTTTAGCCTGAAGTGAATCCCTGATGTAACCTGCTCCGCATTTGCATATCCCATCATGTTAACATCTGCCGCAGGCCCTGTTATGTCATAGCTCCCCATGCCGACCAGATAAGGAGAGTCCGAGAGCACCAGGCTGCAATTCTGGAGATGCAGTAAAAGAAGACATAGCCATATCCAGGACAAACCAAAACTGCAGACTTGGTAGCGCAAGCAAGACGAAGCCTCCATCAGGAAGGAACCAGGGAATGAAGTTGTTAATTAACTAGTGCAAGTCAGAAGCCTGGAGAGAACAAGAAATTTAACTGCATTCTGCAAAAGAGAAGAAAAGCCTATTAAAAAAACCACCAAACATTATATCATACTGATGCAAGGGAAAGGGTGCATACTAGTAGTATCCAACAAGACTATCAAGCTATAATGACACAAGTACATGTTAAGCTATAAATACAGTGTCCCCGCGAGAAAAAAACAGTAGTGTGGCGTGGGCCAGGCTTCCGGGTCACCATCTCCTGAGTGCTCATGGGCCAGCTGAGGTATGGCTTCTATTTGGTGGATCTGACTGATATGTGGTCCATCTCATCATCTGGCAGGCGATAACATGTTTAACTAAATGAAGTAGGAGCTCTGAACTAGGAGGCATTAATGGCCTATTCTGTACGGGTTAATGGTTTGATGAACTGGGGTCCGTTTGGTAGGTAGGTCTGTACTCTAGAATCAGTAGTACTAGTGTATTAGCACCTACCTAATGGACGGGAATTTTTGGCTCTCGGGACCCAGAGTACACTCAATTTAATTTGCGGTTGCTGAATTACTGTCCCAGAATTATCAATTTTCCACTTAAATTTAAGTTCCGGAAAGATCATGAAATTCGCTCGATGTTCAAAAAATAATCTTGGAATTAGTATTGATGAAATTCTGGGTTTTCTTAGAGATGTAGTATCATAAAAACTCCTAGAATTGGTATGCTCAAAAGTCATCCACTGGAGCACAAAATCTAGTACCCCAGATCCGCACCAAGCATGCTCAAACCCTAGCTAGAACAACTGCATACAGCAATTTAACTGGTACTGCAGCTGATTAGCACAACGCGTCCAGCTACGACCGACGCGACCTGGCTGGAATGAAGTGAGGGGCGGAGGGGGGAGGCGGACTGGCTCACCATGCGAACGGCGAATCTCGACTGGGAACCCCGCCCCGGCTGCTCCACTGGCTAGTGGCCTCCGCCGCCATTTAAACCCGCAGACACGACTAGGCCGGTTGGGAACTCCAAGAGCGGGGCGCCTCGTAGTCGTAGCTCAGTGGCGGAGGCCGACCGCGACGGACGGAGGGGGACAGGGTGGAGCCTACAAGGCACGGCTCGGAAAGGGAAAAGGGACCCAGCTAACCAAACAAGCAAACACGAGAGGAGTTCAGCGCCGCGGGAACTGGTGAGGTGTGGAGTAGGGGGGGAGCGGGGGAGGAGGAGGCGCGCGCACCTCTGGGCTCGAGGGCCTGGACCTCGTCGGCATGGGGACGGCCGGACCGAGGAGGAGGGGGAGCGGGCGAGGCGTTGAATCGGCGGCGAGGATGACGACCAAGTGGGGAGACGATGGCGACGCGCCGCGGAGACTTCGGGCCGGGCCTTCCACGCGTTTGCGCCCATTTTGTTTTTTGTTTTTTTTACTCCCCTGCGAACGTTAGATTTTTTTTAGCAGTCCAAACGCCCTTAGAATCGTCGGATCCCGATCAAACGCGTGACAATTTTTCTACTATTTATTTTACTACTCTCTCCGATAAAAAAAACAATGACACTTTTTTTGAATTGGAGGGAGTACATGGCAATGTTGCTTTAGAGTATAGCAAATCTCTTACAAGGGCATCACAGACAGTTTTTTAACAATATTTGTTTTTTTAGATGATCCATGCGTTTGCACCATTTTCTATAGAGACAGAAACGAGCAACCAATAATGGTCAGACCTAATGTTATGTTGCTTGCAAGTGACGACAACGAATAATTTTTTTCCTTTCTATGTTGATAAAAAAGTCCCCCTTCCCCAAACCCAAACACCATTTCATTAAAGCGAAAAGCAGCATGGTATCAAACTGCAGGCAACATCATCTTTTTTTCCTTAGGCTTTTTTATATCGATGAGGAATACGTCTAGTTTACGATATAATTTTATTTTACAGTTGGTTCGATATAATTTTCATGCTCCGACGTGCGGCGGACTGTTGATAGAAGAATACGCCTAGTTTACAATATAATTTTATTTTTAATGCTCGTTCTTAATCCAGTTGTTTGTACATTCTATTAGCTATTGTTTTTCATCATATTTATCAGATATAAGATACTCTTTGGGTGTCTTTTTTGAAAAAAGAATATGCCAAGTAACATAGTATCAAGCTAAATCTGAGCAACCAGCCACGTTTCAGCTTTAATTTGAATGTGAACTTTCACTCTTGTTTATTACAAGCACCAAATGCAAGAAGAACTACAACTAAAATAACTCAACGGCCAAAAATGCAAAGCAGATCACTCATCACGAAGGACCAATTGGTGTTGGCAATAAGCATCCAATATCATTGTTCGTCAGTTGCATCCAGTGAGAGAACTATACCCTGCGGTGATGATCCAGAAGAAGTAGACAACACATTGGCGGCACTAAGCGTGCATCACCGCAGATCACTTCCCATTGATGGAGGTGAGTATTCATTTTTCCTAGCATGTATCTTACACTTCTCCATGTTCTCTCTTGGAAACAAAACTAATTTCGAAGGCACCAAATGCTCCACGAGGCAATAGAGTTAACCATATTAAATATACGTGTATTTATTTCGACACCAAAACTTAGAAATATCATCAATGCATTTAGTGCTAGGCATTTCAAAAGCTACAACGGTAAATTGCCAATCTTTCTTAGCCACAACACAATCAAATAGAAAGTATTGCACCAATTCATTCTCACAACATCATAAGCAAGACGTATCAGCAATGGTCCTTCTTTGACAGGTTATCCCTAGTTAATATTATGTTATAGACCACCAACCAAAGAAACACATGGATGTTTGGAGGAACCAAAAATGCCCGCATCAAATCTTTCAATGGTGGTACATGATCAATGTGCCAAAACAGGAAGTCCCATGTGCAAAAACCTTCCCAAGTACACGCACCATTCAGGAGGAAGTCCCTCAAACCAAGATTCAACCCTCAATTGATTCTCCAAAAAGGATCAACACTGCCCTTCCATTTAGTTATCTTGACATTCATGTTGGGGATCGTAGCAGAATTTAAAAATTTTTACGCATCACCAAGATCAATTTATGGAGTCATCTAGCAACGAGGGAGAGAGGAGTGCATCTACATACCCTTGTAGATCACGAGTAGAAGCGTTCGGAGAACGGGGATGATGGAGTCGTACTCGCCGTGATCCAAATCACCGATGACCAAGTGCCGAACGGACAGCACCTCCGCGTTCAACACACGTACGGAGCGGATGACGTCTCCTCCTTCTTGATCCAACAAGGGGGAAGGAGAGGTTGATGAAGATCCAGCAGCACGACGGCGTGGTGGTGGATGCAGCAGTGATCGCAGCAGGGCTTCGCCGAGCTTCTACGAGAGGGAGAGGTGTAGCAGGGGAGAGGGAGGCGCCAAGACTTCAGGTGCGGCTGCCCTCCCTCCCCCCTCCTTTATATAGGCCCCCTGGGGGGGGCGCCGGCCCTGGAGATGGGATCTCCCAAGGGGGCGGCGGCCAAGGGGGGTGGAGTGCCCCCCAAGGCAAGTGGAGGCGCCCCCCACCCTAGGGTTTCCAACCCTAGACGCAGGGGGCCCAGGGGGGCGCACCAGCCCACTATGGGCTGGTTCCCCTCCCCACTTCAGCCCATGGGGCCCTTCGGGATGGGTGGCCCCACCCGGTGGACCCCCGGGACCCATCCGGTGGTCCCGGTACAATACCGGTGACCCCGAATCTTTCCCGATGGCCGAAACTACACTTCCTATATATAATTCTTCACCTCCGGACCATTCCGGAACTCCTCGTGACGTCCAGGATCTCATCCGGGACTCCGAACAACTTTCGGATTACTGCATACTCATATCTCTACAACCCTAGCATCACCGAACCTTAAGTGTGTAGACCCTACGGGTTCGAGAGACAAGCAGACACGACCGAGACGACTCTCCGGTCAATAACCAACAGCGGGATCTGGATATCCATGTTGGCTCCCACATGCTCCTCGATGATCTCATCGGATGAACCACGATGTCGAGGACTTAATCAATCCCGTATTCAATTCCCTTTGTCAATCGGTACGTTATTTGCCCGAGACTCGATCGTCGGTATCCCAATACCTTGTTCAGTCTCGTTACCGGCAAGTCACTTTACTCGTACCGTAATGCATGATCCCGTGATCAACCACTTGATCACATTGAGCTCATTATGATGATGCATTACCGAGTGGGCCCAGAGATACCTCTCCGTCATACGGAGTGACAATCCCAGTCTCGATTCGTGCCAACCCAACAGACACTTTCGGAGACACCTGTAATGTACCTTTATAGTCACCCAGTTATGTTGTGACGTTTGGCACACCCAAGGCACTCCTACGGTATCCGGGAGTTGCACAATCTCATGGTCTAAGGAAATGATACTTGACATTCAGAAAATCTACAGCAAACGAACTACACGATCTTTGTGCTATGCTTAGGTTTGGGTCTTGTCCATCACATCATTCTCCTAATGATGTGATCCCATTATCAATGACATCCCCATGTCCATAGCCAGGAAACCATGACTATCTGTTGATCAACGTGCTAGTCAACTAGAGGCTCACTAGGGACACATTATGGTCTATGTATTCACACATGTATTACGATTTCCGGATAATACAATTATAGCATGAATAATAGACAATTATCATGAACAAGGAAATATAATAATCATTTTATTATTGCCTCTAGGGCATATTTCCAACAGTCTCCCACTTGCACTAGAGTCAATCATCTAGTTACATTGTGATGAATCGAACACCCATGGAATTCTAGTGTTGATCATGTTTTGCTCTAGGGAGAGGTTTAGTCAACGGATCTGCCACATTCAGGTCCGTATGTACTTTACAAATTTATATGTCTCCATTTTGAACACTTTCACGAATGGAGTTGAAGCGACGCTTGATATGCCTGGTCTTCCTATGAAACCTGGGCTCCTTGACAAGGGCAATAGCTCCAGTGTTGTCACAGAAGAGAGTCATCGGGCCCGACGCATTGGGTATGACTCCTAGGTCGGTAATGAACTCCTTCACCCAGACTGCTTCGTGTGCTGCCTCCGAGGCTGCCATGTACTCCGCTTCACATGTAGATCCTGCCACCACGCTTTGCTTGCAACTGCACCAGCTTACTGCCCCACCATTCAAAATATACACGTATCCGGTTTGTGACTTAGAGTCATCCAGATCTGTGTCGAAGCTAGTATCGATGTAACCCTTTACGACGAGCTCTTCGTCACCTTCATAAACGAGAAACATTTCCTTAGTCCTTTTCAGGTACTTCAGGATATTCTTGACCGCTGTCCAGTGTTCCATGCCGGGATTACTTTGGTACCTTCCTACCAAACTTACGGCAAAGTTTACATCAGGTCTGGTACACAGCATAGCATACATGATAGACCCTATGGCCGAGGCATAGGGGACGACACTCATCTTTTCTCTATCTTCTGCCGTGGTCGGGCTTTGAGCTGTGCTCAATCTCGTACCTTGTAATACAGGCAAGAACCCCTTCTTTGACTGATCCATTTTGTACTTCTTCAATATCTTGTCAAGGTACGTACTCTGTGAAAGACCAATGAGGCGTCTCGATCTATCTCTATAGATCTTGATGCCTAATATATAAGCAGATTCTCCAAGGTCCTTCATTGAAAAACACTTGTTCAAGTAGGCCTTTATGCTTTCCAAGAATTCTATATCATTTCCCATCAACAATATGTCATTCACATACAATATGAGAAATTCTACAGAGCTCCCACTCACTTTCTTGTAAACACAGGATTCTCCATAAGTCTGCGTAAACCCAAATGCTTTGATCATCTCATCAAAGCGAATGTTCCAACTCCGAGATGCTTGCACCAGCCCATAAATCGAGCGTTGGAGCTTGCACACCTTGTCAGCATTCTTAGGATCGACAAAACCTTCCGGCTGCATCATATACAATTATTCCTTAAGGAAACCATTAAGGAATGCCGTCTTGACGTCCATTTGCCATATCTCATAATCGTAGAATGCGGCAATTGCTAACATGATTCGGACGGACTTTAGCTTCGCTACCGGTGAGAAAGTCTCATCGTAGTCAACCCCTTGAACTTGTCGATAACCCTTAGCGACAAGCCGAGCTTTATAGATGGTCACATTACCATCCGCGTCTGTCTTCTTCTTAAAGATCCATTTATTTTCTATGGCTCGCCGCTCAACGGGCAAGTCAGTCAAAGTCCATACTTCGTTTTCATACATGGATCATATCTCGGATTTCATGGCTTCTAGCCATTTGTCGGAATCCGGGCCCGCCATCGCTTCTTCATAGTTCGAAGGTTCACCGTTGTCTAACAATATGATTTCCAAGACAGGGTTGCCGTACCACTCTGGTGCGGAACGTGTCCTTGTGGACCTACGAATTTCAGTAGGAGCTTGATCAGAAGTATCTTGATCATCATCATTAACTTCCTCTCTAGTCGGTGCAGGAACCTCAGGAACATTTTCTTGAGTTGCGCCATTTTCCGGTTCAAGAGGTAATACTTCATCAAGTTCTACTTTCCTCCCACTTACTTCTTTCGAGAGAAACTCCTTCTCTAGAAAGGATCCATTCTTGGCAACAAAGATCTTGCCTTCGGATCTGAGGTAGAAGGTATACCCAATAGTTTCTTTAGGGTATCCTATGAGACGCATTTTTTCGACTTGGGTTCGAGCTTTTCAGGTTGAAGTTTCTTGACATAAGCATCGCATCCCCAAATTTTCAGAAACGACAGCTTAGGTTTCTTCCCAAACCATAATTCATATGGTGTCGTCTCAACGGATTTCGATGGAGCCCTATTTAAAGTGAATGCGGCAGTCTCTAAAGCATAGCCCCAAAAAGATAGCGGTAAATCGGTAAGAGACATCATAGATCGCACCATATCCAATAGAGTGCATTACGACGTTCGGACACACCATTACGCTGAGGTGTTCCAGGCGGCGTGAGTTGTGAAACTATTCCACATTTTCTTAAGTGTGTGCCAAACTCGTGACTCAAGTATTCTCCTCCACGATCTGATCGCAGGAACTTGATTTTCCTGTCACGGTGATTCTCAACCTCACTCTGAAATTCCTTGAACTTTTCAAAGGTCTCAGACTTGTGTTTCATTAAGTAGACATACCCATATCTACTCAAGTCATCAGTGAGGGTGAGAACATAACGATAGCCACCGCGAGCCTCAACATTCATTGGACCGCACACATCAGTATGTATGATTTCCAATAAGTTGGTTGCTCGCTCCATTGTTCCTGAGAACGGAGTCTTGGTCATTTTACCCATGAGGCATGGTTCGCACGTGTCAAATGATTCGTAATCAAGAGACTCTAAAAGTCCATCTGCATGGAGCTTCTTCATGCGTTTGACACCTATGTGACCAAGGCGGCAGTGCCACAAGTATGTGGGACTATCATTATCAACCTTACATCTTTTGGTATTCACACTATGAATATGTGTAGCATTACGCTCGAGATTCATTAAGAATAAACCATTCACCATCGGAGCATGACCATAAAACATATCTCTCATATAAATAGAACAACCATTATTCTCTGATTTAAATGAGTAGCCATCTCGAATTAAACAAGATCCTGATATAATGTTCATGCTCAAAGCTGGCACTAAATAACAATTATTGAGGTTTAAAACTAATCCCGTAGGTAAATGTAGAGGTAGCGTGCCGACGGCGATCACATCGACCTTGGAACCATTCCCGACGCGCATCGTCACCTTGTCCTTTGCCAGTCTCCGCTTATTCCGCAGCTCCTGCTTTGAGTTACAAATGTGAGCAACCGCACCGGTATCAAATACCCAGGAGCTACTACGAGTACTGGTAAGGTACACATCAATTACATGTATATCACATATACCTTTCGTGATGCCGGCCTTCTTGTCCGCTAAGTATTTGGGGCAGTTCCGCTTCCAGTGACCACTTCCCTTGCAATAAAAGCACTCAGTCTCGGGCTTGGGTCCATTCTTTGGCTTCTTCCCTGATATAGACTCGACTAGATGGCGAGTCGTTCGACGTCCCGATCTTTCACGATACTAGCAGCAACAAGAAATTCCGGTCGAGCAAAGATGCAAGACCGTAAGAACGAAAACTTGCGTCAAGTAGATTGAATCGACTCCACGCACAGCAGCAACAAAATCCTCACGGATCAGCAACGAAGACGATATTTGGTGTCCCTCGACATGGGACGTTTTTCTGTAACTTTATTGACTCACGATTAAAGAAAAACCAATCTGCGTTACATGGCCGAAGCTAGCCATATTTATAGGCGACCCTGAGCTCATAAACCGACCTGGACTCTATCCTAACGTGCAAAACAAAGAGAAGGAAAACTAGGACTCTCTCTCTCAACCATATAACTAGGACTTTCCTAATAAAATAATCCGGCAACGTTGTTAATCATGCAGGATCACGCCTAACCAAAATAGATCACGCAGGATCTAACCAACCAAAACAAGATTTCTATTCGGATGAAACTTACTAAAAAAACTAAAAAAAATTAGGCTACTTGAATTGGAATAGCACCGACCAATGTCCAACTTGGAGTACGAAAATTTGGCGTGACTTCTTCAGCTGGTGGTTCTGATGATGGTACTTTCATTGTAATTTGGCCAATGGTCAAACTATTTGATTTGAGAACTTGATCTCTTTTTGCACCTCTGGTCACATCATTCCCGGCAGCTTGCTTACCGGGCGCGGCAACTCCCTTGCCGTCCTTCTTGAAGTTCTTCTTACACTTGCCTTTCTTGAACTTAGTGGTTTTATTCACCATCAACACTTGATGTTCCTTTTTGATTTCTACCTCCGCTGATTTCAGCATTGAATATACCTCAGGAATGGTCTTTTCCATCCCCTTCATATTGAAGTTCATCATAAAGCTCTTGTAGCTCGGTGGAAGCGACTGAAGGATTCTGTCAATGACCGCGTCATCCGGGAGATTAACTCCCAGCTGAGTCAAGCGGTTATGTAACCCAGACATTGTGAGTATGTGCTCACTGACAGAACTATTTTCCTCCATTTTACAGCTGAAGAACTTGTCGGAGACTTCATATCTCTCGACCCGGGCATGAGCTTGAAAAACCATTTTCAGCTCTTCGAACATCTCTTATGCTCCGTGTTTCTCAAAATGCTTTTGGAGCCCCGGTTCTAAGCTGTAAAGCATGTCGCACTGAACGAGGAAGTAATCATCAGCACGCTGCTGCCAAGCGTTCATAACGTCTTGGTTCTCTGGGATGGGTGAGTCATCTAGCGGTGCTTCTAGGACATAATCTTTCTTGGCAGCTATGAGGATGATCCTCAGGTTCCGGACCTAGTCCGTATAGTTGCTGCCATCATCTTTCAGCTTGGTTTTCTCTAGGAACGCGTTGAAGTTGAGGACAACGTGGGCCATTTGATCTACAAGACATATTGTAAAGATTTTAGACTAAGCTCATGATAATTGAGTTCATCTAATCAAATTATTCAATGAACTCCCACTCAGATAGACATCCCTCCAGTCATCTAAGTATAACATGATCCGAGTTAACTAGGCCGTGTCCGATCATCACGTGAGACGGACTAGTCAACATCGGTGAACATCTTCATGTTGATCGTATCTTCTATACGACTCATGCTCGACCTTTCGGTCTTCTGTGTTCCGAGGCCATGTTTGTACATGCTAGGCTCGTCAAGTCAACCTAAGTGTATCGCGTGTGTAAATCTGGCTTACACCCGTTGTATTCGAACGTTAGAATCTATCACACCCGATCATCACGTGGTGCTTCGAAACAACGAACCTTCGCAACGGTGCACAGTTAGGGGGAACACTTTCTTGAAATTATTTCGAGGGATCATCTTATTTAAGCTACCATCATTCTAAGCAAATAAGATGTAAAACATGATAAACATCACATGCAATCAAATAGTGACATGATATGGCCAATATCATTTGCTCCTTTGATCTCCATCTTCGGGGCTCCATGATCATCGTTGTCACCGGCATGACACCATGATCTCCATCATCGTGTCTTCTTGAAGTTGTCTCGTCATCTATTACTTCTACTACTATGGCTAACGCTTTAGCAATAAAGTAAAGTAATTACATGACGTTTATGTTGACACGCAGGTCATAAATAAATAAAGACAACTCCTATGGCTCCTGCCGGTTGTCATACTCATCGACATGCAAGTCGTGCTTCCTATTACAAGAACATGATCAATCTCATACATCACATATATCATTCATCATTCATCACAACCTTTGGCCATATCACATCACAAAACACTTGCTGCAAAAACAAGTTAGACGTCATCTAATTGTTGTTGCAAGTTTTTACGTGGCTGCTATAGGTTTCTAGCAAGAACGTTTCTTACCTACGCCAAAACCACAACGTGAATTGCCAATTTCTATTTACCCTTCATAAGGACCCTGTTCATCGAATCCGATCCGACTAAAGTGGGAGAGACAGACACCCGCCAGCCACCTTATGCAACTAGTGCATGTCAGTCGGTGGAACCGGTCTCACGTAAGCGTACGTGTAAGGTTGGTCCGGGCCGCTTCATCCCACGATGCCGCCGAATCAAGATAAGACTAGTAACGGCAAGCAAATTGACAATATCGACGCCCACAACTACTTTGTGTTCTACTCGTGCATAGTAACTACACATAGACCTAGCTCATGATGCCACTGTTGGGGATCGTAGTAGAATTTAAAATTTTCTACGCATCACCAAGATCAATCTATGGAGTCATCTAGCAACGAGGGAGAGAGGAGTGCATCTACATACCCTTGTAGCTCACGAGCAGAAGCGTTCAGAGAACGGGGATGATGGAGTCGTACTCGCCGTGATCCAAATCACCGATGACCAAGTGCCGAACGGACGGCACCTCCGCGTTCAACACACGTACGGAGCGGATGACGTCTCCTCCTTCTTGATCCAGCAAGGGGGAAGGAGAGGTTGATGAAGATCCAGAAGCACAACGGCGTGGTGGTGGATGCAGCAGTGACCGCAGCAGGGCTTCGCCGAGCTTCTACGAGAGGGAGAGGTGTAGCAGGGGAGAGGGAGGCGCCAAGACTTCAGGTGCGGCTGCCCTCCCTCCCCCCTCCTTTATATAGGCCCCCTGGGGGGGCGCCGGCCCTGGAGATGGGATCTCCCAAGGGGGCGGCGGCCAAGGGGGGTGGAGTGCCCCCCAAGGCAAGTGGAGGCGCCCCCCACCCTAGGGTTTCCAACCCTAGGCGCAGGGGGGCCAGGGGGGCGCACCAGCCCACTATGGGCTGGTTCCCATCCCCAATTCAGCCCATGGGGCCCTCCGGGATGGGTGGCCCCACCCGGTGGACCCCCGGGACCCATCCGGTGGTCCCGGTACAATACCGGTGACCCCGAATCTTTCCCGATGGCCGAAACTACACTTCCTATATATAATTCTTCACCTCCGGACCATTCCGGAACTCCTCGTGACGTCCAGGATCTCATCCGGGACTCCAAACAACTTTAGGATTACTGCATACTCATATCTCTACAACCCTAGCGTCACCGAACCTTAAGTGTGTAGACCCTACGAGTTCGAGAGACAAGCAGACATGACCGAGACGACTCTCCGGTCAATAACCAACAGCGGGATCTGGATATCCATGTTGGCTCCTGTCGTGGTTCTAACTCTGACAGTGATGTAGGGGGGTAAGTATGGAGAGGCAAGATCTCAGCTATGGAGAAGTTGTAAGCGCGCAAGGTTTACGAGTTCGGGCCCTTCTCGGAAGAAGTAATAGCCCTACGTCTCGGAGCCCGGAGGCGGTCGACTGGATTATGCGCGTGTGAATTACAGGGATCCGAACCCTTCATACTGAGGAGGGGGGTGGCTTATATAGAGTTCGCCGGCCCCCTCCTGCCCTCAGTAATGCAGGGTTTTAAGGTACATTTAAGGTCGAGCGTTACTGGTAACGCCCCTAATAAAGTGCTATAATGACCATAAAGACTACTTAACAGCTGACCGTTTGCCTGCGGAGTGACTATAGGCCTCCTGGTAGTCGAGTGGTTGGCTTCATGGTCGAGTGATGGCTTCTTGGTCGAGTGTCTTGAACCCGTCGAGTGGGATACCTTCAAGTCGATTGAAAGGTGACTTCTCCTAGGGATGTCCCAGGGTAGGGCTCTTTGGACAGGCCCGTGCCCCTACCCTAGGTACATGGCTTCATCATTAGCCCCCAAATGGATCGAGGTTAGAGTGGGGAAAGAGTTGGAGATCTTTCCGACTGGTTCTTTGGGCTACGTGAGCGCCTCGTTTTGGGCCAACCGTCACGGATGATGTCATCAACCTCTTTCAGTCGCCTTGAACCATTCCAGGCCTTTCATCGAGTGAATTTCTTTATGTGTGACATACCGAGTGTCGGCGCGAGCGGGGTCTTCTGTTTTAATAAGCTGTTCTGCGGCCCGCGGGTGTCGCGGGATTCGGATTTCGGGAAGCGCGCGGGACGGGAGCGGCCGCAGTAATCGGAAGCGATAAAGTGGAAGCTCCTCGATCCTCGCGTCGCCTTTTTCGCCACGTACTGCGCGCGCGTCTGCTGCGGGATTTGACTGGATAGCCTGGGCCTACCAGTCAGCCACTCGGAAGCGGCCCCTCATAAGTTGCCGGCTCGAGGTTTCCAAACAGTGCGCTTCCTTCTTCCTCTCTCCCTTCGCGAGTTCCTCCGCCACCTCCGTTCTCACCCTAGCGCCGCGGGTCCGTGCAAGATTTGTCGGCGACGATGGCGAAGGACAAGACATCCGCCCTGGAGCGCGCGAAGAAGGCGGCGGCGCAGGGGAAAGGGAAGAGGTCCGCTCGGGGCGGATCCTCCTCAAGGTCTGCTCTGCCCCGAGGCTGGATCCAAGGCGATTGGATGCCGTCGGTGATCCGGCAAGAAGATCTCGACGACATGGTCGAGGGGGGGGTCATTCCTCACGAAGCCGCGTGTCTCCCGGGGAGAGAGATCGAACCTCGGCCCCACGACGGTGAGTGCGTGCTCCTAGCCACCCATGTCGACCGCGGGTTTTCTCTGCCGCCCCATCCTTTTTTCCGGAGCTTCCTGAACTTCTTCAGAGCACAGCTTCACCACTTCACTCCCAACTCCATCGTATACCTCGCTGTTTTCATTTCCATGTGTGAGGGTTTCTTGGGTTGCCGCCCCCATTGGGGTCTCTTCAAGCACATCTTTATCTGCCGTTCTCAATCGGTCAAGAAGGCCAAGTCGAGTGATGAAAGGACGCAGGTGATCCAGCTGTGCGGGGGCCTGGCGATCCAGACGAGGGGAAAGAGTTGTTTTCCATCTATCACTTTCCCGGAGTCGGTCCGTGGCTGGCAGGCGACCTGGTTCTACTGTCAAGACCAGGCGACCCCAGGACAGTCGACTGGTCTCCCCCCTTTCTCACTCGACCGAGCTGAAAAACCTGCTTCTCTGAAAGTGGCGCCGGAGGAAAGGGGCCAAGTCAAAGTGCTGGTCGGTCGAGTGGTTGAGCTTGTCCGTGAGGGCGTGACGGGTATGGATTTGCTGGAGGTCTTCCTCCGGAGGCGCATCCAACCGCTCCAGGCTCGTGACCACCCGATGTGGCTGTACTCGGGTCTCGACGACACCACTCGGATCCACCCGGAGGAGGTCACTGATGAGATGCTGGAGGGGTGGCTGTCGAGCATCACAGGAAACAAGGACAACCCCCGAGGAGCCAGGAGGGTAATTCCACTCGACAACTCGTATGACGTGGACCAGGTATGTCTTTATGCTCCTGACTGAGATCTTGTTTTTCTTCATTGGTCTTCTTTGAGTTGGTCGATTAACCTTTGTCTTGTCTGTTGTTTTTCAGGCGACTACTGAGATGTACTCGACGCCCAACGGGGCACAGGGGCCAACTGAGGAAGGGGAGGCGAGCGGAGGTGAGAGCGGGGACGACCAAGGCAAGTGGGAGTCCGACGGTGAAGGAGAGGGAGGCGATGATGTCGACTCCAGCGAAGAGGAGGAGGAGGAGGTTGAACCCCCCCCCCCCCCCCCGCCCGGAGGGGCGATCCAAGCTCACACACGATCCAGCGTGGGAGTGTGGTAGGGCGACTGCTCCTGTTGGGCAGTCGTCGAAACGCCCTCGGACCTCTTCTCCTATGCCGACTGGAAAGGCTCCCAAGCACCCACGCGCAGCGCCGTCCAAGCCGCCCAAGGCTCTGCCCAAGATGAAGATGGCCGTCCCCACCATTTCTGGGTAATAATAAAACTTGTTTTCCTTTGTCGACCATGGACGGATCCTTGGTCGATCCATTGAGCCAACCGACTGACTTTCGAGGCTTGCAGTGCTGCTACTTCTGAGATCTCCGCTAAGGACGACGACCAAGAGATGGAGGATGCTGTTACCTCCAACCCTGGTATGATTACTGACGTTCCGCTTTGAGTCGACTAAACATTTATTGCAACCCTGGTCGATTGAATGTTTCCCTTGTAGCTCCTCCTCATGTTATCGACCTCCCGGATGACGACGACAACGATCCGTTGAGAGTGAGGAGGCACAAGAGGGCGTCGGCTGACAAGACCCCCCTATCCGCTCCGGCGTCTGAGGCCGTAGCTCGGGATGATGGTGACACCACTCGGGCTTCTGTGACCTTCGCCATTCCTCTGGCGAGTGTGCGGCCCTCGACGTCGACTGCGGATCCGTCTTCGCTTTTTGCCGCATACCCCATCCCTGAGGACCAAGCGGCTGCTGCAAAAGAGGCTATACGCCAGGCGGGGATCATGATGGAGCAAGTGAAGGTGGCTCGGGAGGCCAGCCAAACAGCTTATGACGCGAGCTCGGCTCTTCAGAGCAATGTCCAGGTCAGTCGACTCAACACTTGGTCTGTTATGATATGCTGTTTGAAGGATCTCTTTTCCGAAGATCTTTGTATCTGTACACCCACTGGGTGTGTCTGTCAATTCTTGGACGAGTGGGGGCACGCTAAGTGCACCCACTGGGTGTAGTCCCCGAGACTACGGTGGACTGCTGGCAGTCGACTGTAGTCTTTATATTATGTTGCTGTAGCTGTATTTCTTCACTCGGTCTGGTCAGGCCATGTCGAGTGGGACTGTATCCGGTCGACTGCGGGCAGTCGACTCTTTTTTTTACAGTGGGGGCACGCTGAGTGCACCCACTGGGTGTAGTCCCCGAGACTACTGTCGAATGTTCTTGATTCGGCTGTAGTCTTAGAAATGTCATCATTGTCTCTTGGTTGCTCGGAAGCAACTTGTCTTGGACGTCTGTCGACTGATTTTTCTTTTTACGGAAATCTTGCGAACTTGTAGCTCGCTATACTGAGTTGGAGAATCAGCAGATCCAGCTCAACCTTAACTTGAAGCTTGCTCAGGAGAATTTGAAGAAGGCGCAAGAAGAAGCAAAAGGTATGGCTGGTGAGGTTCTCCATTCTTAACGGGTGGCTTTTCTTTCTTGTCCATTCTTGATGTTGGTTCCACTCGACGCGCCGCAGATAAACTGGAGGAAGCTCTGAAGAAGAAGGATCAAGATCTTGCAGAGGCACACAAGGAGGCCTCGAGCAAAACGAAGCTCGCAGAAGAGAAACTGGCTTCGGTCGGAACTCTTGAACAGGAGAACTCCAGACTGAAAACTGCTCTCGAGACAGCTAATCGAGAGTCCAGTCGACTGAAGAAAGAAAAGATGGCTCTGCACGACATGGCGGGTGAGCTGGCGGGGAAGGTAAAAGATCTGGAGGCTTATCTCGGTGGACTCGCCAAGAAGCTGTTCGTCATGCTCGAAGGTAATTATTCCAACCCGGCTGTCTTGTAGTTGCCGAGCCCACGTACGGCCACTGTCTTATTCTTGAATCGTGTTTGCAGAATTCTGCCAGAGCTTCAAAGAGGAAACCAGTCGAGTGGAGCCAGGCTTGGATCCCGCCAATTCTCTCGTGAAGGACGAGGCTGCTATGAACGTGCTCCGACTGGAGTCTCGTGTTACCAGCGTTGTTGATTATCTTGCTCGGCTGAAGGTTGCGATGTCGCGGATCGACACATCACTCTGGCCTGGAACGATGCTTCAGAACGACCTCGAGTCCCTGATGGTCCGACTGGATGAAGTCCCGGGTCGAGTGTCGGAATGGAAGAAATCTTCTGCTAGATGTGGTGCTGATGTCGCTCTGTCTCTGGTCCGCGTCCATTGCAAGGAGGCGCGAGAAGAAAAGCTGGCCGCCATCCAAGTTGCCAATACCAGGAAGCGCAACTTTCAAGACTTCATGGAGACTTTCATTGCTGCCGCCACTCGTATTGCAGACGGGATCGACTTGGACGAGTTCGTCGCCCCTTCCAGTCCTCCTCTTGAGGAATGAAAAACTTTTATGCTTCACTTTAAATTTTCCTCGGAATGCCTAGTGGATTTGTACCGTTAAACTCCGCCGAGCCGAGGGCTCGAGTACTTTGATCTGAGGTCTGGGACCTTTTAGGCTTTATCTGATCTTGATTTCTCGTTGAATATCTTCATGGTTTGATTTGTCGAATGGAACTTGATCTTCACTCGGAATAACCTTGTATTTACGGCGCAGCTCCGAAGGAGAAGGTAGCAGTCGACTTGCGGATTGGGTTGTGTCCTGTACTTAGGCGAGCAATGGGCTGCAGCTAAGCCTCTGAGTGAGAGGTTTGCTCTCCACTCGGTAGGATTTTTAAACACTTAGGCGAGCGCTGGGCTGCAGCTAAGCCCCCGAGTGGGAGGTTTGCTCTCCACTCGGTAGGATTTTTAAACACTTAGGCGAGCACTGGGCTACAGCTAAGCCCCCGAGTGGGAGTCTGGCTCGCCACTCGGTAGGATTTCTAATCACTTAGGCGAGTGCTTGGACTGCAGCTAAGCCCCCGAGTGGGAGGTTTGCTCTCCACTTGGTAGGATTTTTATATACTTAGGCGAGCGCTGGGCTGCAGCTAAGCCTCCGAGTGGGAGGTTTGCTCTCCACTCGGTAGGATTTTTTCAAACTTAGGCGAGTGGTTGACTGCAGCTAAGTCTCTAAGTGGGAGAACTTAGGCGAGTACTGGACTGCAGCTAAGCCCCCGAGTGGGAGGATTGCTCTCCACTCGGTAGGATTTTTTCAAACTTAGGCGAGTGGTTGACTGCAGCTAAGTCTCTAAGTGGGAGAACTTAGGCGAGTACTGGACTACAGCTAAGCCCCCGAGTGGGAGGATTGCTCTTCACTCGGTAGGATTTTTTCAAACTTAGGCGAGTGCCTGACTGCAGCTAAGTCTCTAAGTGGGAGAACTTAGGCGAGTACTGGACTGCAGCTAAGCCCCCGAGTGGGAGGATTGCTCTCCACTCGGTAGGATTTTTTCAAACTTAGGCGAGTGCCTGACTGCAGCTAAGTCTCTAAGTGGGAGAACTTAGGCGAGTACTGGACTGCAGCTAAGCCCCCGAGTGGGAGGATTGCTCTCCACTCGGTAGGATTTTTTCAAACTTAGGCGAGTGCCTGACTGCAGCTAAGCCTCTAAGTGGGAGAACTTAGGCGAGTACCGGACTGCAGCTAAGCCCCCGAGTGGGAGGATTGCTCTCCACTCAGTAGGATTTTTCAAACTTAGGCGAAACGGATTCGCAGCTAAGTCACCCACTGGGGGATTTCGTATGCAAACAAGAGTGACAGCAATTATTGGGACACTCTTGTCTTTGGTAAAAATGAACTGCAGAATTTTTTTCTTATTACATCTCGTCCAAGGGAGAACTCAAGTGTAAAAGGGGCAGAGCAGTTCCGCATTCCAAGCTCGTGGCTCGTCAATCTGGTGATCAACATTGTAGAGGTGATATGCTCCATTGTGGAGGACTCTGGTGACGATGAAGGGGCCTTCCCAAGTAGGAGCAAGTTTGTGTGGTTTCTGTTGATCCACTCGGAGGACCAAATCTCCTTCCTGGAAGGCTCGGCTCTTCACATTTCTGGCATGGAATCGACGCAAGTCTTGTTGATAGATGGTCGATCTGATCATAGCCATTTCCCTCTCCTCCTCTAGGAGGTCGACTGCGTCTTGCCGGGCTTGCTCTGCTTCGTCTTCGTTATAAAGCTCGACTCTGGGGGCGTTGTGAAGTAGATCACTCGGCAGGATGGCTTCGGCTCCGTAAACCAGAAAAAATGGCGTTCTTCCGGTCGACCGGTTCGGGGTGGTCCTCAGCCCCCACAAAACCGATGGAAGTTCGTCGACCCAAGCGCCTGCTGCGTGCTTGAGATCAGCATCAATCGAGGCTTCAATCCTTTGAGAATCAGACCATTTGCTCTTTCAGCTTGTCCATTCGACTGAGGATGCGCGACCGACGCGTAGTCGACTCGTGTGCCTTGAGAGGCGCAAAAAGCTCTGAACTTGTCTGAATCGAAGTTTGACCCATTGTCAGTGATGATGCTATGCGGGACCCCATATCTGCATATCAACTCTCTGATGAAACCGATAGCAGTGCTGGCATCAAGATTTTTGATAGGCTTGGCTTCAATCCATTTGGTGAACTTGTCGACTGCCACAAGCACATGCGTGAATCCGCTCCTGCCTGTTCTCAGTGGACCGACCATGTCCAGTCCCCAGACAGCAAAGGGTCAGACAAGTGGAATGGTCTTCAGGGCTGATGCAGGCTTGTGTGACATGTTGGAGTAGAACTGGCAACCTCCACACTTGTCGACTATCTCTTTTGCCATCTCATTTGCTCTTGGCCAGTAAAATCCTGCTCGGTATGCTTTAGCCACAATGGTCCGAGAGGACGCATGGTGACCACAGGTCCCCGAGTGGATATCATCAAGGATCATCTGACCCTCTTCTGGTGTTATGCACTTCTGACCGATTCCAGTCGCGCTTTCCCTATACAACTGTGAAGGCCTTGGATCGGCGGACGATCTGTCGAGCCTCTTCCTCGTCCTCCGGGAGTTCTTTCCTCAAGATATACCCGATGTATGGTACCGTCCAGTCGGGAGTGATAGCCAAGACCTCCATGACTAGGTCGACCACAACAGGAATTTCGACTTCGGTCGGATCTGTGGCACTTTTCGGTTGCGGGGCTTCTTCTGTGAAAGGATCCTCCTAGACTGACGGCGAGCGGATGTGCTCCAAAAACACATTGCTGGGAATGGCTTCTCTCTTGGAGCCTATCTTTGCCAGATCATCTGCTGCTTGATTTTTCAGCCGGGGGATGTGATGAAGCTCTAACCCCTCGAATTTCTTTTCTAGCTTTCTTACTGCGTTGCAATAGCCAGTCATAGCAGGGCTTCTGACGTCCCACTCCTTCATCACCTGATTAACCACCAAATCTGAGTCGCCGTAGACCATGAGGCGCCGGACGCCGAGTGAAATGGCCATGCGCAACCCGTACAAGAGTGCTTCATATTCTGCTTCATTGTTGGAGGAATCGAAGTGAATCTGGAGAACGTATCTGAGCTTATCTCCTCGGGGGGAGACCAATACTACCCCAGCACCGGAACCATTCAGCATCTTAGATCCATCGAAGAACATGGTCCAGTGCTCCAAGTGAACATGAGTCGGAAGTTGCTGTTCAATCCACTCGGCGACGAAATCTGCAATTGCTTGGGACTTGATAGCCTTCTTTGCTTCAAACTTGATATCTAGGGGAAGGAGTTCAATCGCCCACTTAGCCACTCGACCAGTTGCATCTCTGTTGTGCAAAATCTCTGATAGTGGAGCGTCGCTGACGACTGTAATGGAATGGTCAGAGAAGTAGTGTGCAACCTTCTTCGTGGTCATGTAAATCCCATATACGAGCTTCTGGTAATGGGGATATCTTTGCTTCGAAGGAGTCAAAACTTCAGACACATAATATACTGGGCGCTGAACTCTGAAGGCCTTTCCTTCTTCTTCTCGCTCGATCGTAAGTACTGTACTGACAACTTGTCCCGTGGCCGCAATGTAAAGCAGCAGAGGCTCTTTACTGATTGGGGCAGCAAGCACCGGCTGGGTGGAGAGTAGAGCTTTGAGCTCTGCAAACGCTGCGTCAGCTTCTGGAGTCCACTCAAACTTGTCAGACTTCTTCATCAGTCGGTAAAGAGGCAACCCTTTTCACCGAGACAAGAAATGAATCGACTTAGAGCGGCCAAGCAACCTGTAAGCTTCTGGACATCGTGTACACGCACAGGGCGCTTCATCCGGAGTATGGTGCCAACTTTCTCGGGATTGGCGTCGATTCCTCGTTCGGAAACGAGAAAACCGAGTAACTTTCCACCTGGAACTCCGAATGTGCACTTTGATGGATTGAGCTTGATATCGTATCCCCTGAGGTTAGCAAAGGTTTCGGCAAGGTCAGTCAGTAGGTCGGAACCTTTCCGTGACTTAACCACAATATCGTCCATGTATGCTTCTATGTTTCGACTGGTCTGAGTGAGCAAACACTTCTGAATCATCTTCATGAACGTGGCTCCAGCATTCTTGAGGCCGAAGGGCATGGTGACATAACAGAAGCACCCAAATGGGTGATGAAAGCCGTTTTGATCTCGTCGGGTCCATACAGACGGATCTGATGGTACCCTGAATAAGCATCTAGAAAAGACAAACGCTCACACCCCACGGTCGAGTCCACTACCTGGTCGATGCGGGGGAGAGGGAAATGATCTTTCGGGCAGGCCCGATTGATGTGTTTAAAGTCAATGCACATGCGAAGTGACTTGTCCTTCTTGGGGACCATGACAACATTGGCGAGCCACTCGGAGTGGTAAATCTCTCGGATGAACTCCGCTGCTAAGAGCCGAGCCACCTCCTCGCCAATAGCTTTCCTCTTCTGGACGGCGGACCGTCGAAGATGTTCTTTCACAGGCTTGAACTTCGGGTTGACTCGTAGACGGTGCTCAGCCAGCCCCCTGGGAACTCCAGGCATGTCAGAAGGCTTCCATGCGAAGATGTCCCAGTTCTCACGGAGGAACTGGATGAGCGCTTCTTCCTATTTGGAGTCGAGCGTCATTGAGATATGAGTCGGGGCGGCATTGGGGTCGTTCGGGTGAATGTGAACTGGCTTAGTTTCATCGGACGACTGAAAAGCTGATTCTGAAGCTGGCTTCTTGGCTCGCAGCAATTCACTCGGATCAGCAGTCTTCTGGTACTCTTGCAGTTCGACTACTGACATCTGAGCATCAGCGATCTTTGATCCTTTCTGAAAACACTCCTCTGCTTTCTTCCGATTGCCTGTAACGGTGATCACACCTTTGGGGCCGGGCATCTTCAACTTGAGATACACGTAGCACGGTCGAGCCATGAAGCGTGCATAAGCTGGCCGGCCCAGAATAGCATGATAAGCACTTTGGAAGTCCACAACCTCAAATGTCAACTTTTCCTTGCGGTAATTCTTTGAATCACCGAAAACCACGTCGAGAGCAATCTGGCCGAGTGACTCGGCTTTCTTTCCAGGAATGACTCCATGGAAGCTCATGTTGCTGGCGCTGATCCTGGACATCGGAATGCCCATCCCTTTCAATGTTTCAGCATACAATATGTTCAGGCCACTGCCACCATCCATCAGGACTTTGGTCAGTCGAGTGCCTTCGACAACTAGGTCGACCACCAAAGCTTGCCTCCCAGGGGTGGCAATGTGCGTAGGGTGATCGGACTGGTCGAATGTGATGGCAGTCTGAGACCACTTCAGATAACTGGGTGTCGCCGGAGCAACCATATTCACCTCACGGTTAATGACTTTCAGTCGACTTTTGCTTTCGACATCAGCAAAAATCATCAGGGTGGAATTGATTTGGGGGTATCCATCGTCGCTATCTTCCTTGTCCTCAACTCTGTCCGACTCTTTTTCCTTATCTTTGGGCTGTTTGCCCTGAAACCGCTGGATCAGGAGCCGGCACTGTCGAGTGGTATGCTTTGGGTAAATAAAATTACCCTCTTCATCTTTCTTGGTGTGGATGTGACATGGCAGATCCAAAACATCATTTCCATCTTGATCCTTGACTTTCTTGGGCTTCCAGGGGCCTTTGGGTTTTCCCTTGAAATTTCCCTGGGTTACGGCCAGGGCCTCCCCAGGGGCGGCTGGCTCGGCCTTCCGCTTCTGCTTCCGACTGGAATTGCCTCCGGTTTCCTGGGCGACTGCTTTCTGCTTGCCACTCCGGAGTCGATCTTCATCTTCTCCGTTAGCGTATTTGGTGGCAATTTCCATCATCCGATTCAGGGACATTTCTCCGGTCCGACCGAACTTCAGGTTCAACTCTCTGTTCTTGACGCCTTCTTTAAAGGCACAAACTGCTTGGTGATCCGGTACGTTCTCAACTGTGTGATGCAAAGTGATCCACCTCTGGATGTAATCCCTCAGAGTTTCACTCGGCTTCTGCACGCAAGACCGCAATTCTGTAAGGCCCGCGGGTCGCTTGCATGTTCCCTCAAAGGTTGTGACAAACACTCCAGAGAGATCCTTCCAAGTGTAGATGATGTTGGGTGCTAACTGATTCAGCCACGCTCTGGCCGAGCCCTCTAACAGGAGAGGCAAATGCTTCATGGCCACCTCATCATTGCCACCGCTAATCTGTACAGCCACTCGGTAATCTTTGAGCCAAGTGTCAGGCTTAGACTCACCGGTGAACTTGCTGACTTCAGTCGCCAACCGAAAGTTGGGAGGAATCACTGCGGCCCTGATGGCTCGACTGAAACACTCTGGCCCTGAAACACGTACTCTGCTGCTGGCGGGCGCATCTCTGTTCTGGCCTTCCCGATGAGCCCTGTTCCTGTCAACCAAACCTTGAACGAGGATAGATCTCGCGTCAAAGCATGGGTCCCTGGGGTCGACTGGAATCCTCTGCCCAACGCTATGAGGGTGCCTGTCATCTCGATGTCGAGGCGCATATGACCCACTCCTCGGGGGAGGGGTTGGCACTCGACGTCGATCATCACGATCGGACCGGTGATCATACTGCTCATCCCTTCTGTACTGATCATGCCGGTCACCACGTCCCTCATGCCTCGGGGGCGACCTCGGGCTGTGAGCCGACTGGACTGTATCTGTTGCAACGGATCGACTGTGGATCCTATTCCGCGACTGAGAAACAGCGGAATTCTGGTTTCCCGCCGCCCGGAGCAACGCTCTGATCTGCAACAAGCCCCTGCCAGCCTCCGACTGGGAGGGCTGAATCGATTCTGCTATACGGGCCGCGGCGGCCAAATTCTAAACTGGGGTTCGATATACCTGTGTCGGCGGAAAGAGCTGGCGTCGACTAGACTCGGGAGCCCGCTGACGCGCTTGCTCGTCGAGTGCTCGCTGGAGATTCTCCAGTCGAGTGCGCTCGGCCAAGTTAGCCAAGCGCGCGTCCTCCAAGGCCCGGGCCTCAGGGGTCTCTCCAACGATAGGAGTGCGGAGTGCGTCCATGTTCCGGCGGCGAAGCTCCTCTCGCTGTAATGACGTGAGAGGTTCGGGGAGATACTCATCGTGGGGATGCGACGGGTCGCCCCCACCCGCGCCTCCATCAGCGCGAGGGAAACCGGGAGGACTGTGTGTTCCATCGACCCCTAGAATCTCAGCCGCTGGGTCGCTGCTGTCGCACTCGGATGCGGTCTCCGTGAAGCCAGTCGAACAGGCCGCAGAGGGATTCGTCGGGCTCGATTGCCGTGACTTGCGGGGCGGCCGACTGGCGAGCCACGGCATGCCTCACCCACCTCTGAAGTCTCGACCGACCGGAGCGCTTGCGCCGGTGGGAGACAGAGCGGGGAGACGATACGGGGGCCGACCGATACTGGGTCGACGGCTGCCGCAGGAGGACGCCACGAACGCATGCGCGAAAATGCGTCACACCGCGGACGGGGAGCACGTCAATGTCGAGTGGCGCCTCCTGAAGCCAGGCGGAGTCGTCGGCGATGAACGTGAGCGCGCCGAGGCAGATCTCGCGGCCCTCCACCAAAACTCCGCACGAAACCATGATCAAAGGGATCGGAAAAATCGCAACTTCTCCAATCAGGCGCTAAGATTCCGGCCCCACGGTGGGCGCCAACTATCGTGGTTCTAACTCTGACAGTGATGTAGGGGGGTAAGTATGGAGAGGCAAGATCTCAGCTATGGAGAAGTTGTAAGCGCGCAAGGTTTACGAGTTCGGGCCCTTCTCGGAAGAAGTAATAGCCCTACGTCTCGGTGCCCGGAGGCGGTCGACTGGATTATGCGCGTGTGAATTACAGGGATCCGAACCCTTCATACTGAGGAGGGGGGTGGCTTATATAGAGTTCGCCGGCCCCCTCCTGCCCTCAGTAATGCAGGGTTTTAAGGTACATTTAAGGTCGAGCATTACTGGTAACGCCCCTAATAAAGTGCTATAATGACCATAAAGACTACTTAACAGCTGACCGTTTGCCTGCGGAGTGACTATAGGCCTCCTGGTAGTCGAGTGGTTGGCTTCATGGTCGAGTGATGGCTTCTTGGTCGAGTGTCTTGAACCCGTCGAGTGGGATACCTTCAAGTCGATTGAAAGGTGACTTCTCCTAGGGATGTCCCAAGGTAGGGCTCTTTGGACAGGCCCGTGCCCCTACCCTAGGTACATGGCTTCATCAGCTCCCACATGCTCCTCGATGATCTCATCGAATGAACCACGATGTCGAGGATTTAATCAATCCCGTATTCAATTCCCTTTGTCAATCGATACGTTACTTGCCCGAGACTCGATCGTCGGTATCCCAATACCTTGTTCAGTCTCGTTACCGGCAAGTCACTTTACTCGTACCGTAATGCATGATCCCGTGATCAACCACTTGATCACATTGATCTCATTATGATGATGCATTACTGAGTGGGCCCATAGATACCTCTCCGTCATACGGAGTGACAAATCCGAGTCTCGATTCGTGCCAACCCAACAGACACTTTCGGAGACACCTGTAATGTACCTTTATAGTCACCCAGTTACGTTGTGACGTTTGGCACACCCAAGGCACTCCTACGTTATCCGGGAGTTGCACAATCTCATGGTCTAAGGAAATGATACTTGACATTCAGAAAAGCTACATCAAACGAACTACACGATCTTTGTGCTATGCTTAGGTTTGGGTCTTGTCCATCACATCATTCTCCTAATGATGTGATCCCGTTATCAATGACATCCCCATGTCCATAGCCAGGAAACCATGACTATCTGTTGATCAACGTGCTAGTCAACTAGAGGCTCACTAGGGACACATTGTGGTCTATGTATTCACACATGTATTACGATTTCCGGATAATACAATTATAGCATGAATAATAGACAATTATCATGAACAAGGAAATATAATAATCATTTTATTATTGCCTCTAGGGCATATTTCCAACAATTCACCCCTTCAGTTAAGTGAAAGGCAAAGAAGTCAATCAAGTCTTTTATTTTCTTTTAAGGAGAAAACCAAACCATGGAAATGTTTCTACTGAGCATTGCTCTGCCAAGGCCACTATTTCTGTTTGCAAAACAAAGTACTCAAATTAAATATTCCTATAAATCATCCCTACTTACTTCACATTTCACCACATTCGGGACTATTAAATTTCTGACGTTGAGTCAATTAGTCTCATTATGTATAGGCACATCAGTGTGATAAAAACTCAATCCCCTAGCGGACCTACCAAAGTAGGTTTCCATTGGATGTAGTTGCAGCCATGTCGCACAGTTGTTAACATTATGACCTAGCTGATTGCATATGAAGCAAGTCTTTGGCTCAACACAATTGCCTACTTAGTGTTTTGGTCCTCCACCGTTAAAAGAAATGATGTCCTTATATCTAGGATCTAGCACTTGATCCACTTTATTCACTACTACGGGGAGGGATCAAGGGCACTTAAGACGGTGGCGCAAGAGCTTGTTGACGTGGCGGTGCAGGGCACGAAGGGGGTTGTTGACGCGCAAGAGGTGCTACCAGGGGTGTGGCCATAGGCACCCATGGAGCAATAATTGCATTCAAATATACAAAAAAATGTTCCATAGGTGATGGATGAAGTGTGTCGGAATGGATTTGGCATGAAAGTCATCAACACCAAGATCATTGTTTTCAAGAGATGAATGTACTATGATAAAAAAAGAAACAAATTATATGGATGTCGAGGGATTCAATGAGTGGAGCAAATATAGACAAACTAGCTTAACCTAAAACTCGCCAACCTTGAAATTTGAGCTAGAAGTTTGTATAGGACTACCCCTTCTTCTATCCCCCTTGAGCTTCTTAGATTATAGGCTATATATAATTAATAATATCCCGAAAACCTCAAAGACGTATTAGATATGCAAGTCGTGTAGTAATAGTGTAGTCACACATTACTAGTGGGGATGGAGCCTATGTGTCCCTCGGTCTGTCCATACACAAATATGCACGCACTCCAAACACGCTAATTGACCTTGAACCCTAATACTACTCATACAGGGAGTAGCATAAGTGGTAATATCACACATATCTAGACAAAATAGATGATGTATGTGTTGGAAATATGCCCTAGAGGCAATAATAAAAGCATTATTATTATATTTCCTTGTTCATGATAATTGTCTTTATTCATGCTATAATTGTGTTATCCGGAAATCGTAATACATGTGTGAATAATAGACACCAACATGTCCCTAGTAAGCCTCTAGTTGACTAGCTCGTTGATCAACAGATAGTCATGGTTTCCTGACTATGGACATTGGATGTCATTGATAACGAGATCACATCATTAGGAGAATGATGTGATGGACAAGACCCAATCCTAAACATAGCATAAGATCGTATAGTTCGTTTGCTAGAGTTTTTCCAATGTCAAGTATCCTTTCCTTAGACCATGAGATCGTGTAACTCCCGGATACCGTAGGAGTGCTTTGGGTGTACCAAACGTCACAACGTAACTGGGTGACTATAAAGGTATACTACGGGTATCTCCGAAAGTGTCTGTTGGGTTGACATGGATCAAGACTGGGATTTGTCACTCTGTATGACGGAGAGGTATCACTGGGCCCACTCGGTAATGCATCATCATAATGAGCTCATAGTGACCAAGTGTCTGGTCACGGGATCATGCATTACGATACGAGTAAAGTGACTTGCCGGTAACGAGATTGAACGAGGTATTGGGATACCGACGATCGGATCTCGGGCAAGTAACATACTGATTGACAAAGGGAATTGTATACGGGGTTGCTTGAATCCTCGACATCGTGGTTCATCCGATGAGATCATCGAGGAGCATGTGGGATCCAACATGGGTATCCAGATCCCGCTGTTGGTTATTGACCGGAGAGCGATCTCGGTCATGTCTACATGTCTCCCGAACCCGTAGGGTCTACACACTTAAGGTTCGGTGACGCTAGGGTTGTAGGGATATGTATATGCAGTAACCCGAATGTTGTTCGGAGTCCCGGATGAGATCCTGGACGTCACGAGGAGTTCCGGAATGGTCCGGAGGTAAAGAATTATATATAGGAAGTGCTATTTCGGGCATCGGGACAAGTTTCGGGGTCACCGGTATTGTACCGGGACCACCGGAAGGGTCCCGGGGGTCCACCGGGTGGGGCCACCTGCCCCGGGGGGCCACATGGGCTGTAGGGGGTGCGCCTTGGCCTATATGGGCCAAGGGCACCAGCCCCAAGAGGCCCATGCGCCAAGAGATAAGGAAGGGAAGAGTCCCAAAGGGGGAAGGCACCTCCTAGGTGCCTTGGGGAGGAGGGATTCCTCCCTTGGCCGCCCCCCCCCCCTAGGAGATTGCATCTCCTAGGGCCAGTGCCCCCCTAGGCTCCCTATATATAGTGGGGAAAGGAGGACCTCTCGATCCACGCCTTTGGTGCCTCCCTCTCCCTCTCCAACACATCCTCCTCCTCCATAGAGCTTAGCGAAGCCCTGCCGGAGTACTGCAGCTCCACCATCACCACGCCGTCGTGCTGCTGTTGGAGCCATCTTCCTCAACCTCTCCTTCCCCCTTGCTGGATCAAGAAGAAGGAGACGTTACGCTGACCGTACGTGTGTTGAACGCGGAGGTGCCGTCCGTTCGGCGCTAGGATCTTCGGTGATTTGGATCACGTCGAGTACGCCTTCCTCATCCCCGTTCTTTGAACGCTTCCGCGCGTGATCTACAAAGGTATGTAGATACAATCCAATCACTCATTTCTAGATGAACTCCTAGATGGATCTTGGTGAAACCGTAGGAAATTTTTTGTTTTCTGCAACGTTCCTCAACAGTGGCATCATGAGCTAGGTCTATGCGTAGTTCTCTTGCACGAGTAGAACACAATTTGTTGTGGGCGTTGATGTTGTCAACTTTCTTGCCGCTACTAGTCTTATCTTGCTTCAACGGTATTGTGGGATGAAGCGGCCCGGACCAACCTTACACGTACGCTTACGTGAGACCGGTTCCACCGACTAACATGCACAAGTTGCATAAGGTGGCTGGCGGGTGTCTGTCTCTCCCACTTTAGTTGGAGCGGATTCGATGAAAAGGGTCCTGATGAAGGGTAAATAGAAGTTGACAAATCACGTTGTGGCTTTCACGTAGGTAAGAAAACGTTCTTGCTAGAACCCTACTTCAGCCACGTAAAACTTGCAACAACAATTAGAGGACGTCTAACTTGTTTTTGCAGCAAGTGCTTTGTGATATGATATGGCCAAAGTTGTGATGAATGATGAATGATATATATGTGATGTATGAGATGTTCATGCCATTGTAATAGGAATCACGACTTGCATGTCGATGAGTATGACAACCGGCAGGAGCCATAGGAGTTGTCTTTATTTTTTGTATGACCTGCGTGTCATTGAGAAACGCCATGTAAATTACTTTACTTTATTGCTAAACCTGTTAGCCATAGTAGTAGAAGTAATAGTTGGCGAGCAACTTCATGGAGACACGATGATGGAGATCATGGTGTCATGCCGGTGACAAGATGATCATGGAGCCCCAAGATGGAGATCAAAGGAGCTATGTGATATTGGCCATATCATGTCACTTTTATTATTTGATTGCATGTGATGTTTATCATATTTATGCATCTTGTTTACTTAGAACAACGGTAGTAAATAAGATGATCCCTCATAATAATTTCAAGAAAGTGTTCCCCCTAACTGTGCACCGTTGTGACAGTTCGTTGTTTCGAAGCACCACGTGATGATCGGGTGTGATAGATTCTAACGTTCACACACAACGGGTGTAAGACAGATTTACACATGCAAAACACTTAGGTTGACTTGATGAGACTAGCATGTACAGACATGGCCTCGGAACACGGAAGACCGAAAGGTCGAGCATGAGTCGTATAGAAGATACGATCAACATGAAGATGTTCACCGATGTTGACTAGTCCGTCTCACGTGATGATCGGACACGGCCTAGTTAACTCGGATCATGTTATACTTAGATTACAAGAGGGATGTCTATCTAAGTGGGAGTTCATTGAATAATTTGATTAGATGAACTTAATTATCATGAACTTAGTCTAAAATATTTACAATATGTCTTGTAGATCAAATGGCCAATGTAGTCCTCAACTTCAACGCGTTCCTAGAGAAAACCAAGCTGAAAGACGATGGCAGCAACTACACGGACTGGGTCCGGAACCTGAGGATCATCCTCATAGCTGCCAAGAAAGATTATGTCCTACAAGCACCGCTGGGTGACGCACCTGTTCTCCCTACAGAACAAGACGTTATGAACGCTTGGCAGGCACGCACCGATGACCACTCCCTCGTTCAGTGCGGCATGCTTTACAGCTTAGAGCCGGGGCTCCAAAAACGTTTTGAGAGACACGGAGCATATGAGATGTTCGAAGAGCTGAAAATGGTTTTCAAAGCTCATGCCTGGGTCGAGAGATATGAAGTCTCCGACAAGTTCTTCAGCTGTAAGATGGAGGAAAATAGTTCTGTCAGTGAGCACATACTCACAATGTCTGGGTTACATAACCGCTTGACCCAGCTGGGAGTTAATCTCCCGGATGACGCGGTCATTGACAGAATCCTCCAGTCGCTTCCACCGAGCTACAAGAGCTTTGTGATGAACTTCAATATGCAGGGGATGGAAAAGACCATTCCTGAAGTATTTGCAATGCTGAAATCAGCAGAAGTAGAAGTCAAAAAGGAACATCAAGTGTTGATGGTGAATAAAACCACTAAGTTCAAGAAGGGCAAGGGTAAGAAAGCCTTCAAGAAGGACGGCAAGGGAGTTGCCGCGCCCGGCAAGCAAGCTGCCGGGAAGAAGCCAAATAATGGACCCAAGCCCGAGACTGAGTGCTTTTATTGCAAGGAAAGTGGTCAATGGAAGCGGAACTGCCCCAAATACTTAGCAGACAAGAAGGCCGGCAAAACGAAAGGTATATGTGATATACATGTAATTGATGTGTACCTTACCAGTACTCGTAGTAGCTCCTGGGTATTTGATACCGGTGCAGTTGCTCACATTTGTAACTCAAAGCAGGAGCTGCGGAATAAGCGGAGACTGGCAAAGGACGATGTGACGATGCGCGTTGGGAATGGTTCCAAGGTAGATGTGATCGCCGTTGGCACGCTACCTCTACATTTACCTACGGGATTAGTTTTGAACCTCGATAATTGTTATTTAGTGCCAAGTTTGAGCATGAACATTGTATCAGGATCTCGTTTAATACGAGATGGCTACTCATTTAAATCCGAGAATAATGGTTGTTCTATTTATATGAGAGATATGTTTTATGGTCATGCTCCGATGGTGAATGGTTTATTCTTAATGAATCTCGAGCGTAATGCTACACATGTTCATAGTGTGAGTACCAAAAGATGTAAGATTGATAATGATAGTCCCACATACTTGTGGCACTGCCGCCTTGGTCACATAGGTGTCAAACGCATGAAGAAGCTCCATGCTGATGGACTTTTAGAGTCTCTTGATTACTAATCATTTGACACGTGCGAACCATGCCTCATGGGTAAAATGACCCAGACTCCGTTCTCAGGAACAATGGAGCGAGCAACCAACTTATTGGAAATCATACATACTGATGTGTGTGGTCCAATGAGTGTTGAGGCTAGCGGTGGCTATCGTTATGTTCTCACCCTCACTGATGACTTGAGTAGATATGGGTATGTCTACTTAATGAAACACAAGTCTGAGACCTTTGAAAAGTTCAAGGAATTTCAGAGTGAGGCTGAGAATCACCGTGACAGGAAAATCAAGTTCCTGCGATCAGATCGTGGAGGAGAATACTTGAGTCACGAGTTTGGCACACACTTAAGAAAATGTGGAATAGTTTCACAACTCACGCCGCCTGGAACACCTCAGCGTAATGGTGTGTCCGAACGTCGTAATCGCACTCTATTGGATATGGTGCGATCTATGATGTCTCTTACCGATTTACCGCTATCTTTTTGGGGCTATGCTTTAGAGACTGCCGCATTCACTTTAAATAGGGCCCCGTCGAAATCCGTTGAGACGACACCGTATGAATTATGGTTTGGGAAGAAACCTAAGCTGTCATTTCTGAAAATTTGGGGATGCGATGCTTATGTCAAGAAACTTCAACCTGAAAAGCTCGAACCCAAGTCAGAAAAATGCGTCTTCATAGGATACCCTAAAGAAACTATTGGGTATACCTTCTACCTCAGATCTGAAGGCAAGATCTTTGTTGCCAAGAATGGATCCTTTCTAGAGAAGGAGTTTCTCTCAAAAGAAGTAAGTGGGAGGAAAGTAGAACTTGATGAAGTATTACCTCTTGAACCGGAAAATGGCGCAACTCAAGAAAATGTTCCTGAGGTGCCTGCACCGACTAGAGAGGAAGTTAATGATGATGATCAAGGTACTTCTGATCAAGCTCCTACTGAAATTCGTAGGTCCACAAGGACACGTTCCGCACCAGAGTGGTACGGCAACCCTGTCTTGGAAATCATGTTGTTAGACAACGGTGAACCTTCGAACTATGAAAAAGCGATGGCGGGCCCGGATTCCGACAAATGGCTAGAAGCCATGAAATCCAAGATAGGATCCATGTATGAAAACGAAGTATGGACTTTGACTGACTTGCCCATTGAGCGGCGAGCATAGAAAATAAATGGATCTTTAAGAAGAAGACAGACGCGGATGGTAATGTGACCATCTATAAAGCTCAGCTTGTCGCTAAGGGTTATCGACAAGTTCAAGGGGTTGACTACGATGAGACTTTCTCACCGGTAGCGAAGCTAAAGTCCATCCGAATCATGTTAGCAATTGCCGCATTCTACGATTATGAGATATGGCAAATGGACGTCAAGACGGCATTCCTTAATGGTTTCCTTAAGGAAGAATTGTATATGATGCAGCCGAAAGGTTTTGTCGATCCTAAGAATGCTGACAAGGTGTGCAAGCTCCAATGCTCGATTTATGGGCTGGTGCAAGCATCTCGGAGTTGGAACATTCGCTTTGATGAGATGATCAAAGCGTTTGGGTTTATGCAGACTTACGGAGAAGCCTGTGTTTACAAGAAAGTGAGTGGGAGCTCTGTAGCATTTCTCATATTATATGTGGATGACATACTTTTGATGGGAAATGATATAGAACTCTTGGACAGCATTAAGGCCTACTTGAATAAGAGTTTTTCAATGAAGGACCTTGGAGAAGCTGCTTATATATTAGGCATCAAGATCTATAGAGACAGATCAAGACGCCTCATAGGTCTTTCACAAAGCACATACCTTGATAAGATATTGAAGAAGTTCAATATGGATCAGTCTAAGAAGGGGTTCTTGCATGTGTTACAAGGTGTGAAATTGAGCTCAGCTCAATGTCCGACCACGGCAGAAGATATAGAAGGGATGAGTGTCATCCCCTATGCCTCAGCCATAGGTTCTATTATGTATGTCATGCTGTGTACCAGACCTGATGTAAACCTTGCCGTAAGTTTGGTAGGAAGGTACCAAAGTAATCCCGGCAAGGAACACTGGACAGCGGTCAAGAATATCCTGAAGTACCTGAAAAGGACTAAGGAAATGTTTCTCGTTTATGGAGGTGACGAAGAGCTCGTCGTAAAAGGTTACGTCGACGCTAGCTTCGACACAGATCTGGATGACTCCAAGTCACAAACCGGATACGTGTATATTTTGAATGGTGGGGCAGTAAGCTGATGCAGTTGCAAGCAGAGCATCGTGGCGGGATCTACATGTGAAGCGGAGTACATGGCAGCCTCGGAGGCAGTGCATGAAGTAATTTGGGTGAAGGAGTTCATCACCGACCTAGGAGTGATACCCAATGCATCGAGGCCGATCAAGCTCTTCTGTGACAACACTGGAGCTATTGCTCTTGCCAAGGAGCCCAGGTTTCACAAGAAGACAAGGCACATCAAGCGTCGCTTCAACTCCATTCGTGAAAATGTTCAAGATGGAGACATAGATATTTGTAAATTACATACGGACCTGAATGTAGCAGATCCGTTGACTAAACCTCTCCCTAGAGCAAAACATGATCAACACCAGAATTCCATGGGTGTTCGATTCATCACAATGTAACTAGATGATTGACTCTAGTGCAAGTGGGAGACTGTTGGAAATATGCCCTAGAGGCAATAATAAAAGCATTATTATTATATTTCCTTGTTCATGATAATTGTCTTTATTCATGCTATAATTGTGTTATCCGGAAATCATAATACATGTGTGAATAATAGACACCAACATGTCCCTAGTAAGCCTTTAGTTGACTAGCTCGTTGATCAACAGATAGTCATGGTTTCCTGACTATGGACATTGGATGTCATTGATAACGAGATCACATCATTAGGAGAATGATGTGATGGACAAGACCCAATCCTAAACATAGCATAAGATCGTATAGTTCGTTTGCTAGAGTTTTTCCAATGTCAAGTATCCTTTCCTTAGACCATGTAACTCCCGGATACCGTAGGAGTGCTTTGGGTGTACCAAACGTCACAACGTAACTGGGTGACTATAAAGGTATACTACGGGTATCTCCGAAAGTGTCTGTTGGGTTGACATGGATCAAGACTGGGATTTGTCACTCCGTATGACGGAGAGGTATCACTGGGCCCACTCGGTAATGCATCATCATAATGATCTCATAGTGACCAAGTGTCTGGTCATGGGATCATGCATTACGGTACGAGTAAAGTGACTTGCCGGTAACGAGATTGAACGAGGTATTGGGATACCGACGATCGGATCTCGGGCAAGTAACATACCGATTGACAAAGGGAATTGTATACGGGGTTGCTTGAATCCTCGACATCGTGGTTCATCCGATGAGATCATCGAGGAGCATGTGGGAGCCAACATGGGTATCCAGATCCCGCTGTTGGTTATTGATCGGAGAGCGATCTCGGTCATGTCTACATGTCTCCCGAACCCGTAGGGTCTACACACTTAAGGTTCGGTGACACTAGGGTTGTAGGGATATGTATATGCAGTAACCCAAATGTTGTTCGGAGTCCCGGATGAGATCCCGGACGTCACGAGGAGTTCCGGAATGGTCCGGAGGTATAGAATTATATATAGGAAGTGCTATTTCGGGCATCGGGACAAGTTTCGGGGTCACCGGTATTGTACCGGGACCACCGGAAGGGTCCCGGGGGTCCACCGGGTGGGGCCACCTGCCCCAGGGGGGCACATGGGCTGTAGGGGGTGCGCCTTGGCCTATATGGGCCAAGGGCACCAGCCCCAAGAGGCCCATGCGCCAAGAGATAAGGAAGGGAAGAGTCCCAAAGGGGGAAGGCACCTCCTAGGTGCCTTGGGGAGGAGGGATTCCTCCCTTGGCCGCCGCCCCCCTAGGAGATTGCATCTCCTAGGGCCGGCGCCCCCCTAGGCTCCCTATATATAGTGGGGAAAGGAGGACCTCTCGATCCACGCCTTTGGTGCCTCCCTCTCCCTCTCCAACACATCCTCCTCCTCCATAGAGCTTAGCGAAGCCCTGCCGGAGTACTGCAGCTCCACCACCACCACGCCGTCGTGCTGCTGTTGGAGCCATCTTCCTCAACCTCTCCTTCCCCCTTGCTGGATCAAGAAGAAGGAGACGTTACGCTGACCGTACGTGTGTTGAACGCGGAGGTGCCGTCCGTTCGGCGCTAGGATCTCCGGTGATTTGGATCACGTCGAGTACGCCTTCCTCATCCCCGTTCTTTGAACGCTTCCGCGCGTGATCTACAAAGGTATGTAGATACAATCCAATCACTCATTGCTAGATGAACTCCTAGATGGATCTTGGTGAAACCGTAGGAAAATTTTTGTTTTCTGCAACGTTCCTCAACAGTATGTGTTAAGTAATTAATGAGGAAAGACAATGTTTTGGTAACATAATATGTTACGGTAACAGTACACATACAAGACAAAATGAGTCTAGAACCTAATAAATAAGGTATTGCATGACACCACACACTACCAACTATAGAGGTACTACCTCCGTCCTGGTCTATTGGCCCCCTTCATATTTCGTGTCAAATTTTGACCATGTATTTGACCAACAAAATGTTAGTGCATGTCACCAAAAAATATTGGATTCGTATTTGAACATAGTTTCTCGTGGTATGATTTTTTATGACATGCATTGACAAATCTTTGGTGAAAAATTGACACTAAATACGAAGGGGACCAATAAATCAGGACGGAGGTAGTAGTAATAGTAACATATGCATGTTACTAGTCTAAGTTACTCCCCACTATAACCAGCCTAACTCCTCACTCATGAAGTATCTCGGCTAAGGGGAAGAAGAAGCGATGAAATGAATAGACCCAATGAATAAAAAATGGGTGGGTTGCCTACATCATGCACGGAAGCATATAGATAGCTAGATGATACTCTGCGCGTTGCGGCGGGAAATGGTTGCAATATATTCTAATGGGATTGGTTGTATGGAGCATAAATACATATGAATTAATAGTATCATGTGATTATTGTATAGTGTAAAACTTTTTTTCACGCATGATTGTGTATTGAGGTAGACATTTTCCCATGTATGCATGGTTGCATGTGCATTAAGTATGCTAATTGGATGGAGCATGCAACTAAGAAAGAGGAAATAATAATTGATGAGGTGGCATATGTGCATGTTGAGATAAATAGGATAGTGGAGATCAATTTCTTATGTATATATAGGATATAGGATGTGTACTCCCATTGTCTTCTTATCCACTTCTTTCATAGTTTTCAGTCCTTGTTCTTTGCATGAGTAAATCAAACTGCAACTATTGCGATGGAGAAACACAACCAACATCTAAAGAGAATGCATGCTATGCATGCATGCACAGCTTAATTATTATCGAGTGCCATCATTTTGGCACGCTTTATCTTGGCAAACTCAACCAACTTGTCCACATCCGGCATAACCTCCTTAGCACCTTCCAACCCAGCGAAGCGCTTTGTCCATTCCACTAGGAGTGGGGTCTTTGTTGTGTCCAGGAGTTCGACACCACAAAGTGCCTTAGTTCCTTGCATCCACGCGATCATGCCGGAGAGCACGACATCGACGTACCCGACATCATCACCACCGAAGAAGGGCGCTAATTTTCTGGAGAGCGCCCCCTCCAGCGTCTTCACTGCCTCCACCGTCTCTCTCATCCATTCAGCTTTCTCCTCGTTTGTGTTGGCCCTAAACATCTTCAACCATGGGGCGACTAGCTGCAATTCATCAAGCGTGAGCACCCACATAGTCCGTGGAACATATATATGTTGCTATATATGTAAGTGGGTTCACAGTCGTCAGACATGTATGTACCTTATCTTCAATGTACCTGGCCCAGAACCGTGCCATGGCACGTTCGTAGGGGTCAACGGGGAGGAGGGCTGGACCCACATCACTAAACTTCTCCTCAATGTACTCCAAGATCACGAGTGACTCGCATATCAGGATGTTGTTGTGGATGAGAACGGGCAACTTCTTAATGAACGGGTTGGACTTGAGGAGAAGGTCGCTCTTGTTGTCAAGGTCCTCCTCAAAGTACTCATATGGTAGGCCCTTGAAGTTGAGCGCTAGCCTCACCCGTAGAGCGAATGGGCTCCGCCATGTTCCCAACACCTTGAGCTCGTCTCCTAATTGTTCCTGCCATATGTAGCCTAGTAAGTGCATCAAGGCGGATTTTATCAACATAGCTCATTGCATGCATGCTCTTCTCCGGGCAAAATAAAGTAAGTTGAAAGTATGATATCATGTACTCTCTTCGTCTCATAATGTAAGATATTTTTTGACATTACATTAGTGTCAAAAAAACGACGAAGAAAGTACTTTCTACAGTTCTCTTGATATTCTACTCGTATCATTTAAACCGTGTATAAACCGGTGGTGGCCGGTGGCAAAAAAAAAGAACATAGTCGAAACACAAGAAAACAAGAACTTGCTTTTGAAGCATTCGTCGGGATAAATTCAAGGGGCCCATTGGAAGATGCCGTGCGGAAATGGAAATGACACATGCGGGAACCTGTGTAGTTTAATTATTTATTTGTTTTCCTGGTTTAATTTTTTTGCATGATAATACGTGGCTCATTTATATTATAAAAAATAAAATACAAGTCACGTAAAGGCTGACATGACGAAACTGAAAAGATAGCAGAACATCTCTTAGCTTGACACAAATGCCCGTCACCTGCCTCCGGCACCACCACAGCAGTCACCAAAGAAAAGGATGATGGATCACCTCCTCATCGGAGCTCGACGCGGCTCCACCGCTGATATACGGATCTGCGGACCTCTAAGATGGATCACCAAAAGGCGAACCAACCTGTGGTTGGATGGTTAGAGGGACTGTGGTATCCCCAGCCCATCAGGGTTCAAATCCTGGTGCTCGCATTTATCCTGGATTTATTTTAGGATTTCCGGCGATGCGCATTCAGTAGGAGAAGATGTTCCCGTCGACGACGAGGCGCCTACGATGACTTCGTAAATCTCAAGATGATATGTCGGCTCATTCTTTCAGAGGTGCTCATAGGGGTAGGGTGTGCGTGTGTGCGTTCATAAGGGTGAGTGTATGCGCGTGTATATGAGCGCTTGTGTCTGTACTTTCAAAAAAAAGATGGATCGCCAAAAGTGAAGCCCTTGCTATTGACTGAATCAGATCGGGGCAACAACCCAGATGCACCATCGAACTTTAGATCTGACACCCCACCATGACTAAAACGCCGAAGAAGAAAATCATACCTGCCATCCACGAACCACGAACCAGCACACATTTTGTCTTCTAGATGTCGTCAATGCAGACCACAATCTGCATCCACTCCTGGACTACCTCCCAAGCTCCGCGCCGATGCTGGAGCAAACACCGTCGCAACGACGGAGCCCAAGGACATGGGTCCACCACGAGGATGCCGCCGTCGCCACCTCATCCTTACTTGAACAGACTAGTTTTCAAATCCGTCCCCAACCATAGGACCGATGGCCTCGTCAGAGAAGGATCTGAAGCTTTATTCAGCGTTGTTATCGTCGCTGTCGAAGCCAAGACGATAAACAACCTAAAAACCTAGACTACGAGGGAGTAAAAATGTTCCACATACATGAATCCAACGACCTTTCTCATCACCGATAATCAAGGCCGCCGGCGAAGGGGAGCCGCCGGAGAACGGCGCGGGAAGATTTGCCTCTTATGGCGGCGGCTAGGGTTCCAGCCGCCAGGAGCAAGAGGGAAACCAGAAAAGAGCTAATTCGTGTTTCTATCCTGATTTATTTATTTGAGTAAAGATGTGTATGGCGATTGTACAGTACCATGTTTGTCCTGGCTGCCGCCGCTGCGCTGCCGAGCCTAAGAGCCGGAGGCAGAGAGGACGTGCCGACAACGAGCCGGAGCTGGAGCGGAGCTGGAGCGGACACCAAGCGTGCGCTTGGCCGTTTGGCAGCCCTGGTAAAAAGAGGCCTTTTGGAAGCCGACGGAGCGGACTGTCCGAAGCCGGCGGGGTTGGACGGAGCCGAAGCGAGCACAAGAAGCGCCATGGCTGCCTATTCGGTTGGCGCCGGAGCGGGCTATATACAGAGCGGAGCTTGCCACGTCTTCATCTAAGAAAAATTCAACAATGCCCCAACTCCCAACCAACTCCCTTGAAGTGCACGCTTACTAGTCAATCTAAGAAATAATAATTTTAAATATGATCCCTCGCGGACGATCGATTGAGCCAGCGTGCATATCGTCTTGTGCCACACAGAGGCTCAATATCTTATGGCGTTTGAACTCTGAACTTCCTACCCGATCCGCAAAATCATGTCTGTCACGATCAAGAGATTTTGATTTCGTATTTGTTTGGACGTAGTACCGTCGTGCGGTGCGTGGTAAATGATTGATCGATATCTCTAGAGTCTACTGCTGCGTGGGCGGTTGCCCTGCGCGCGGTGTCCTCGAGTTTTCCCCTGCTTGTGCGCCCATCTTTTGCTCCTCTCTTTTTCTAGCTCGATATTGTTAGGAAATTAGACAGATTTTATCTAAGCATAATTTAAATTAGTGACATCATAAAATTACTGACATGGCAAATCATACATGACAAACTAGAAACATCTGTCACATACGCATATGGACCAATGGCACATGTCGGATGACATATGAGGCACTGGAAACTCCAGTGCAACACCGTCTACATGCATGATGGTGAAGACAGGTGTTGGGGAACGTTGCAGAAAACAAAAATTTTCCTACGGTTTCACCAAGATCCATCTATGAGTTCATCTAGCAACGAGTGATCGGATTGCATCTACATACCTTTGTAGATCACGCGCGGAAGCGTTCAAAGAACGGGGATGAGAAAGTCGTACTCGACGTGATCCAAATCACCGGAGATCCTAGCGCCGAACTGACGGCACCTCCGTGTTCAACACACGTACGGTCAGCGTGACGTCTCCTCCTTCTTGATCCAGTAAGGGGGGAGGAGATATTGATGAAGATCCAGCAGTACGACGGCGTGGTGGTGGATGCAGCAGTCACCGCAGCAGGGCTTCGCCGTTCTTCTGCAAGAGGGAGAGGTGTAGCAGGGGAGAGGGAGGCGCCAAGAGTCAAGGGTACGGCTGCCCCTCCCTCCCCCCCTTTATATAGGCTCCCCAAGGGGGGGCGCCGGCCCTAGGAGATGGGATCTCCTAGGGGGTGCGGCGGCCAAGGGTGGAGTGGCCCCCAAGGCAAGTGGGGCGCCCCCCCACCCTAGGGTTTCCAACCCTAGGCGCAGGGGGTGGGCCAAGGGGGGCGCACCAGCCCACTATGGGCTGGTTCCCCTCCCCACTTCAGCCCATGGGGCCTTCTGGGATGGGTGGTCCCACCCGGTGGACCCCCGGGACCCATCCGGTGGTCCCGGTACAATACCGGTGACCCCCGAAACTCCCCCGATGGCCGAAACTGCACTTTCTATATATAATTCTTCACCTTCGGACCATTCCGGAACTCCTCGTGACGTCCGGGATCTCATCCGGGACTCCGAACAACTTTCGGGTTACCGCATATTCATATCTCTACAACCCTAGCGTCACCGAATCTTAAGTGTGTAGACCCTACGGGTTCGGGAGACATGTAGACATGACCGAGATGGCTCTCCGACCAATAACCAACAGCGGGATCTGGATACCCATGTTGGCTCCCACATGCTCCTCGATGATCTCATCGGATGAACCACGATGTCGAGGATTCAAGCAACCCCGTATACAATTCCCTTTGTCAATCGGTACGTTACTTGCCCGAGATTCGATCGTCGGTATCCCAATACCTCGTTCAATCTCGTTACCGGCAAGTCACTTTACTCGTACCGTAATGCATGATCCCGTGACCAGACACTTGGTCACTTTGAGCTCATTATGATGATGCATTACTGAGTGGGCCCAGTGATACCTCTCCGTCATACGGAGTGACAAATCCCAGTCTTGATCCGTGTCAACCCAACAGATACTTTCGGAGATACCCGCAGTATACCTTTATAGTCACACAGTTACGTTGTGACGTTTGGTACACCCAAAGCATTCCTACGGTATCCGGGAGTTACACGGTCTCATGGTCTAAGGAAAGGATACTTGACATTGGAAAAACTCTAGCAAACGAACTATACGATCTTATGCTATGTTTAGGATTGGGTCTTGTCCATCACATCATTCTCCTAATGATGTGATCTCGTTATCAATGACATCCAATGTCCATAGTCAGGAAACCATGACTATCTGTTGATCAACGAGCTAGTCAACTAGAGGCTTACTAGGGACATGTTGGTGTCTATGTATTCACACATGTATTACGATTTCCGGATAACACAATTATAGCATGAATAAAAGACAATTATCATGAACAAGGAAATATAATAATAATCCTTTTATTATTGCCTCTAGGGCATATTGCCAACAACAGGGTGATCATCCGCCGTAGAGAAAGTAGTCGAAGCAGACAGACGAACATCGAGGATTTAGTCGAACTTGAGCAAGTCGTCATGTCGAGACGCTATACAAAAACCTTATCGCCCCTCATCCGGTGCATGTTCTCAGGGGGCGAGTTTTAGAGGCCTACTCACCCAGGCGGTTGTGCACACAGTCGTCGGGGATGGTGTCGCTGGAGAAGCACCTCAGCACAGAGGAACTCAGCAGGTGTGTGTGTGTGTGTGTGTGTGTGTGTGTGTGTGTTCTATTTGTGTAGTATTTTATGTGTAGACTCTCTCCTCTGCATCTTCTCTCCATAGAAGGAACGTGTGAGGAGAGTGAAGAGATGCGACTGACAATGTGGTGGAAGAACCCTACAGATTGAAAACGTGTCCACAATGAGCTTGGGCATTGACATGTACGGCCATAACAAAGCAGTGCACCGCCGAGCAAAAATTAGTTCTTCTAGCAAGATGCAGAACATAAGTCGCGAATACGAACTAGATTCACAAAATGTGACACGCGCGCGTTGCATGACGTAACGTGACTGAGTGAGTGAGTGAGCGTGTGTTAGTGCTCTTTTTTGTCGTGATATAAGGAGTAGTAGAACAACACAACTTCTTATAATAATATTTCTTTCACTCCACTAATAGTATAGTACTAAA
Organism: Triticum urartu; assembly: GCF_056163025.1. Classification (NCBI taxonomy): domain Eukaryota; kingdom Viridiplantae; phylum Streptophyta; class Magnoliopsida; order Poales; family Poaceae; genus Triticum; species Triticum urartu. Next base: position 14,726,889 of record NC_141877.1, read on the forward strand.
CTTACACATTTGGCATGCAACTCAAATTGGCCTTTGAGATTTCAAAATTTTAACTGGGCCAAGGTACAAGATTTAGTGGGCCGAGCCCCATAAAATCTAACAACCTTCACTAGATCTCATAGGCAATTTGGATTGCATTGTTCCAATTGTATTGCTTGATATATCAGCAGTTCAGTGGAGACCTATTAAAATTGAGCTTCACCTAGACAAGCAGCTACACTTGTCTACAACTGAACAATGGACTAATGCCTTGAATTGTCTGTCTTGCGCGAAGAAGTTTCACTGAATGTCATTAGTCCATTGTTAGAGGCATTCAGTGACATAGGTGTGTTCTTCAAAGACTGTTGCTGAAGACATAACCCTACGGTATGACCCGCCTGTTCTTGGCCGAGTTATCCGGTGGCGGCTTGAAGAATAAATTCAACAGATAGGCCGCGATGATCAAGAGGCCCAAGGCCTGAAAGGAAACTCACGAAGCAGGCCGGCTCGTGGCCCAGTGCCTGGAGCGTCGGCTCACAGAGAAGGTCCAAGAAGAGGAGCGTTCCCTGACACAGGAGGCAAGACCCACCCCGGAGAGAAGACCTGGTCTGGAATCCGACTTGTAGTAGGAAATATACTAGTTGTAGTTCTACTAGGACTCTACATGTAAGCCGGCCCCTTCAACTCATATAAGGAGGGGCAGGGCACCCCAAAAGGAACAGGTGAGGGGAGACAGACAAGTCTTAGATAAGATCAAAGTAGATGCTCACGGTTATTTGCCGATCTCAAGTGATAAACATGGACCGTGCATTCCTTCTAATCGGGATTTTCATGTACTCTACATGTAATATCATTGTCATGTACTCTAACAGTATACACACATTTTTCTATAAAAGAACAGTGGACACATCTGCGATATCACCGTCAAACATTTAATACTACGATTTGATGGGTAGAATAATCAATTTTCATTATTTCATGACAACGCATAGACATTTAGCTAATGACAACGCACAGACATCTAACAGTATACACACATTTTTCTATAAAAGAACAGTGGACACACCTGTGATATCACCGTCAAACATTTAATACTACGATTTGATGGGTAGAATAATCAATTTTCATTATTTCATGACAACGCGCAGACATTTAGCTAGGGTAATGAAACTTGTAAAATAAATATATTCTCGAAATTTGTATCCATGGGCATCAACGTTACTATCTTTATCCACACGATGATGGAAGCAAAACAAACTTGCACGCATTCCTGAACGAACGGGCGGACAGACAACTTTTGCATCCAGCCCCTCGGCTTTACCCCTTTTCTCCCGCCCTCGCAACCACCTCCCCTCCCCTGTCCTGCCGAGAGTCTCTTCTCTTCTCGTCTCTCGTCGCCTCCCGAGTCTCCGGCGACCACGCCAACTAGACGGCCATGGAGCAAGGCGCCGACTCCGCGGCGGCGAGGCGGATGGCCAGGGTCGCCTCCCACCTCCGCCCGCCCACCTCGCAGGCACGAACCCACAACCACCCCTCCCTCCCTCTGCTCTGTTACTGCCGTCTCAGCTCAGATTTGGTCGGAGCGAGATCCTGCCCAGACCCAGAGGGGGAGCGCCAGTTCTTCCCCTGATTAGCTCTCGCCGCCGCTGCTCCCTCCCCGCAGCGCTTCTGCGCGTAGCTGCTTAGCCTGGCCGCATCCGTTCTTTCCATGATCCTTGTATACTTCGGAATTAGCGATCCATTGACCAGGAATCGACTGTCGAGTAGCCTTGTCTAAATCTGAGTTGAATCTGCAAGGTTCGAGTTGCTGCTTCGGGAAGCCTAATAATAGACACCATCACAGTTCTTGTGTACAGCAAACACTGAAGTAAGGTCCATTGGATTTGGTATTACAGATGCAGCAATTACTAGAAGTAGTATTACAAGCATTAGCAAGTTGATAAACACGCCCGTTTTTACTAGAAAAACATACGATGATGGGATGCAATTTGGAACTACTGCCTGCTATTCTCTGATTCTGGCAGTTGAAACCTTGTATATTTAGTGAGCATCAAGTAGATCTCCTAGCGACTACAATCACGATATCTTATTATGATGCTTTCAGGCCAGTGTTGCTATCTAGCTGTTGGGAAATTTAGAATCATCTGAATTATTCTTAGCTGGTGTTTTTGTCAGACAACTTCCTAAATTTAGCTCTTAAACTTAGTTAAACCTGTGGAACTGTCGTGGTTGGCCAATGCATAAAAGGTATCGTCCACTCCAGAATCAGCTTCTACTAGGCTAAATTTTCTCTTTCCTTATTTTGAAGATGGAGGAGGTGGCCATCTTGAAGGGCTCTGATTGCCGTGCAAAAGGTGCGGCACCAGGGTTCAAGGTCGCAGTCCTGGGTGCATCTGGTGGGATTGGCCAGCCGCTCTCGCTGCTCATGAAGATGAACCCTCTTGTTTCGGTGCTCCATTTATATGATGTTGTCAACACACCTGGTGTCACAGCTGACATTAGCCACATGAACACCGGTGCTGTGGTATGCTCCTTGACCCTGTCTTTATGTCCTGTTTCTGCGAAGTTGCTCACTGAAAATTGATTCTGAAAGGATAATGTAGTTGCATGTTGGTAGACCTCTAGTACAGTTGCTCTCCATGTGATCCGTGTAGGTTTTGTTTAGAGGAAATGAATTACTGAAGGAATGTATGTCTTCTCTACTGTCCTTTTAGCTCGTATGGTAGTTTTTTTTTGCGGGGTAGCAAAGGGATCTCTTCCCCGATTTCCATTAAAGAAACCAATCGAGGTACATACAGTAGAGGTTTGGAAATTAGCATTAGCCAGCTGGTTGTTTCTGTGTTACAATCTTATAATCCATAACTCAGCAAACAAGTAGCCAATTTCCAGTGGCATCATGCATTGTTCTTAAAGTCATGAGATCTCCGAAGAATATATGAAGTGTCTGATCATTCAGTAATAATTGTGGATTTAAATCTGAAAACAATAAATAATGTTGCAAGGAAAACATATAACCTACTTGAATTTTATGTAACAGGCAGATATTTGATTGGCATAATATTAATAGCTGTCCACATATCTTTGTCCGCCCTAGCCTATGCATACAATTATCGCCTGATTCTTGAACCTTAAAGGTTATCTGATCATTGGGTGTAATTATGCTAAGGTATAATTTCTACAGGTGCGTGGCTTCTTGGGTCAGTCACAATTGGAAAGTGCTCTTACTGGAATGGATCTTGTGATCATTCCTGCTGGCATTCCTCGGAAACCTGGGATGACAAGGGATGATTTGTTCAACATCAATGCTGGGATTGTTCGGACTCTTTGTGAGGGAATTGCAAAATGCTGCACAAATGCGATTGTGAATGTGATCAGTAACCCTGTAAATTCTACCGTTCCGATCGCTGCTGAAGTATTTAAAAAAGCTGGAACATATGATCCTAAGCGCCTATTGGGGGTGACAACACTTGATGTAGTGAGAGCCAATACCTTTGTGGTATGTACTTAAAAATTGTTTGCCATATTGCCCAATTATATTGCTAGTTTCTATATGGACAGGTTCTCAAATTCCTATTCCTGTCATTCTCTGTCTACAGGGAGAGGTTCTTGGACTTGACCCCAGAGATGTCAATGTTCCTGTTGTTGGTGGGCATGCAGGAGTTACGATATTACCACTCCTTTCACAGGTTATTAGCACTTGCAGCTGCTTCAAATTTTGAACCATATATGTAGCTGAAAAATTGTTTCCATCTGATGGAACTAGTACTTACTCTGTTCATTTTTTATTTTTCTTCATGGAACTTTGTTGTTTTTGTAGGTGAATCCTCCCTGCTCGTTTACCTCAGAAGAAATTAGTTATCTCACTTCTCGCATACAGAATGGTGGGACAGAAGTAGTTGAGGTATGGTTTCCCTTATCATCTAATGCCATATCTTGTACGCACAGTGGGGGGGATAAAAGTCAATTTAAAAGTTTCTTTTGCAATTGCTCTCTCTGAACAGTGGCTTAGTGACGAAGTAATAGTTTTGTACTCCCTCCGGTCCATAATAAGTGTCACAGTTTTGAACAAAGGTTGAACTAACCTTAGTTCAAAGCTGCGACACTTATTTTGGATCGGAGGGAGAATTAGCTATGAATACTGTATTGCGTCCGATTGCAAGAGCTAGAATGTTCTTACGAATCAAACACATCATTAATCTGAACTCACAGCAGAACTGGGGATCTGCAATAGATTGGAAAAGAAGCAAGGAGAAAGAAAGAAGGCGGAGATAAGTCCAGGGAGGACTGAAATTCTATCTCAATGCCTTTACAGACTTAGTCCTCTCCTTTATGTTGCTGAAAGCTTGGATCGACACTTTGTTCAAACATGACTAACTCAATTGATAACATCCCTCCTGTAGTAGCAGTACAGCTCAAACATTCTTCAGATATCTCTCATTGCATTTGTCTTCAGAGTCCGGCATGCTGGTTTGCAGTTCTTCAGCTTATAGTTAGCAAAGCTGAATAAGATCTGACGAGCTATGTTTTGAGAACATAAGAGTTAGAGCTCAGTAGATGTGAGATGGATATGTGAAATTACCAAATTCCTTGTGTTCTATAATAGACAAAGATGCACATATTAGTTTATTTAAGAGCTTCACAGTGTTGACAACAAAGGTCAATTATCAGGTGCATGTTAACTGTTAAGTTGAGCAGAAACCTTCTTTTACACAATACTTTTACCCATGTAGGGGGGGCCCTGTACTAATTTCTAGTGCTAGTTGCGGACACATGTTCTGGTTTGGTGGCTGCCTGACGGTCAATACATTTTCGTAAGCTGTTGGCTGGCCAGCCAGTGTTTGACCAGTGTTGGTGCTGTGTTGTAGAGGAACCATGACCACTGCTGTAGTACATGTTAATGCAATGACCTTCCTTTCTGACTACCCAAATTCATTTCAGGCGAAAGCAGGAGCAGGATCCGCGACTCTTTCCATGGTTGGTCTCCATGAGCTCATACGTGCATCATCACTGTTCTGTGCATTTTCAAATGATGGATCCAGTAACACTACATTTTTTTTCCTTCTCAGGCCTACGCAGCAGCCAAATTCGCGGACGCGTGCCTGAGAGGGCTGCGCGGCGACGCCGGGATAGTGGAGTGCTCTTACATAGCCTCCCAGGTCACTCTCCCTCTTTCTCTCCTTAGCTCAATTCTTAACTAAACTAATCCTCGCGAAACAGCGGTTCTGATTCGCGAATCTCATTCCGATTCCGCGCCCTGAAGGTGACGGAGCTGCCCTTCTTCGCGTCCAAGGTGCGGCTGGGCCGGTCGGGCGTCGAGGAGGTCCTGCCGCTCGGCCCGCTGAACGAGTTTGAGAGGTCTGCAGCTGAATTTTCATACATAGATAACCTAGGAGGCTGGGAAGGATTATTTGTCTGTGTCGCCCAAACTGCTTTGCCATGCCGAGCTCACCTACGATGCAACGCCCTGTCTTCTCTTTTACGCGTGCAGGGCGGGGCTGGAGAAGGCCAAGGGCGAGCTGGCCGAGAGCATCCACAAGGGCGTCGCCTTCGCCAACAAGTGAAGTGAAGAGAAGAGGAGAGAAATCTTTCGCCGGATGGAACGCTCGAAGCCCCAGCATAGAAATCTGAGATGCCTCTTGCTTCCTCGGAGCAACGGTCGCCGTGTCATTGTCTCATCTCCCTGTAATAAATAACAATGAAAGAAGTGTATTTATACCCGTATATACGACGCGGACAACCCGATGTTTACGGCTGTATAATTGAATAAATAAAACACGGCAGATCTGATGATTGATTATAATAATAATGATGATTAACCCGATAATAAATAAAACACGGCAAAAGTTCAAGTTGGCTCGCTCTCTCTTGTGCCATTCCTTGTTCTCTTGCTGATGATTAACCCGATGTCACCTGGGTCGGCCCAATGGGCAGGCGACACGTGTCCCCATCAGCCTAACCCCTCCTGGTGCGCTCCCCAGACCGCTCTGCGAATCCCACGGCATATTCGCCAGTTGTTCCATCTCCGTGCCCCTTACACGCGGGCCCCGGGGAGGACCGCCCGCCCGGCGGCCCCACCCGCAGCGAGACGCGGCGTCCCGTGTGCTCGTCAGAAACAAGCGGCGGCCCCGTTTGCATCCGCATCGTGGCTATAAGAAAGCAGGGGCCGTCCACCCGTACAGCGAACCCCCACCCCTCTCGCCCTCCTCTCGATTCGATCTCGGCTTCCTCTCCAAGCCACGCGAGACCAGAGCTCCGGCCATGGCCGCCACGATCCAGTCCGTGAAGGCCCGCCAGATCTTCGACAGCCGCGGCAACCCCACCGTCGAGGTACGCACCCGCCCCGCCAATCTCCCCGATCTGTGCACCGTCGGTCCGGCTCGGCTCGATCTGGTAGCGGTAGCGGGTACCGCGCTCGTGCGTGCGTTCGTAGCAGCAGCCGGGCTTCGATTGCGCGGCCGATCTGGTCTGGTTCGCCCGCGGGGCTTGGGCTGGGGTTTCTGCGGAGCAGGGCGTAGGGTTTCTGACGGGCTCCTCTCGTGTGACCGTGACCGAGGGGTTTTGGGTAGGTGAGCAGCCGGTACGATGTAAATTGCCCTCGGCTAGATTTTTATTTTTTTTTGGGCGGGGGGGGTTGGGTCACGCTAGATTCCACTCGAGGTGGTGGTTTGTGCAGTCAGATCCTGTGGCGCGTGCAATTTTCATCTTGCCTGCTTGCCATCCATTTATGGTTGTAACCACGGATCGGTTTGTCGTCATGCTTATGCTCCGCTTGTGCTTGCTGAAAGGCGGAAGCTAGTTGGAAAAGCCGGATTCTCATAGTCCACCTCAAAGGCAACCACAGCCTGCTTACTATCTGCAATGTATAGCTTATGGTCTGGTGTCCATAGTTACGCCCTAGTCTGAAACGCGATGCTCTGGTTTTGCTGTCGGTGGGATATTCTTGTTGATCTGTGCCTGATGGTGCCGTAGTGTGATGTAAGATATGGTTGCTAACTCCATTGTTATTGTGCATCAGGTTGATGTGTGCTGCTCAGATGGAACCTTCGCCAGGGCCGCTGTTCCCAGCGGTGCATCAACTGGTGGGTCATTTTGTTATTATTACATCATCGCTGTTTTCCTTTCAGCCTTATAATCAACTTTTGCCTTGGTTCCTGTCTAGTGAAGGTACACAATGCTCCTGTCATCATTTATTGACTGAATGAAGCTAATCTTGTCTGAATCATCCCTCTTATGTAGGTGTCTATGAAGCTTTGGAGCTGAGGGACGGTGGATCTGACTACTTGGGCAAGGGTGTTTCCAAGGTTTACATTTGTTTCACCGAATTTTATCTTCAGTCTGTAAATCTATGTTGTGGTACTTGGTGATTTAATATGGCTGCTGCTTATATATTCACATTCTGTAAATCTATGCCACAATTCTTATAGCTATTTAATATGACCAAACTTATTTTAACATGCTGCTTTCATCCAAGCAATGTTTCCTGCTGCTGTATAACTTGCTATTTCTATTCTATGCCAGGTTTTATAAAAAAAACGGTAATGTTATGATGTGAACTAAAATATGGTTTATTGTTGCTGCTGGCTGGATTTTTTTTGGGGGGGGGGGAGGTTATAAGTCTCATGCTATATATTTTTCCTTACTAATAATAGACCAACTTAACTGCATTTATGGCCGGATGTTTCACTAGAATAACTGCATCTAGTGGTGGTTTCTACTGCAGTTGACATTATATTACCATTTGCATGCATAATTTGGTTCTTGTGATATTTACATGTTTTTGCTGTTCTGTCACAGGCTGTTAACAATGTTAACTCCATTATTGCACCTGCTTTGGTCGGCAAGGTTAGTTTTGTCTTTGCCCCCCTTTCTCTGTTCATGAGATTTGAGAATGATAATTTATTCATTGCTCTTTTCCCTTCTACAGGACCCTACCGCTCAAACTGAGCTCGACAACTTTATGGTTCAGCAGCTTGATGGAACCAAGAATGAGTGGGGTTGGTGCAAGCAAAAGGTATAGCATATGATGAGTATTACCTTTAGAGAGGGGGTACTATTTTCCATTTGCAGATTCCCTTCTAACAGCTTGATTTCTTTTGTAAATTCAGCTTGGTGCTAATGCAATCCTGGCTGTGTCACTAGCTGTTTGCAAAGCTGGAGCCAGCGTCAAGAAGATTCCACTGTACCAGGTATGCAGCATACTAGTCTCCTCTGATCATTCTTCATGTGTTTGCTTTTAGCTATCCTGTCTTCTAACATGAAATATTCTTCTCTGCAGCACATTGCCAACCTTGCTGGCAACAAGCAATTGGTTTTGCCTGTTCCTGCATTCAATGTCATCAATGGTGGATCCCATGCTGGAAACAAGCTTGCCATGCAGGCAATGCTCTGAACTAAGATTTCCGCATCTTTTGTCATGTTTTCGCACACATGTTACTTATGCCTATACTTGCATCTTTGCAGGAGTTCATGATCCTTCCTACTGGAGCTGCCTCATTCAAGGAGGCAATGAAGATGGGTGTTGAGGTGTACCACAACTTGAAGGTAATTCTTTCATCTTTATCTTTCTATCTATTTTTTATTTTGTAAAAAATAAATTAACTAAACTTCCATTTTCTGTAACAGTCTGTTATCAAGAAGAAGTATGGCCAGGATGCCACCAATGTTGGAGATGAAGGTGGTTTTGCTCCTAACATTCAGGTATTTCCCTGTTCTTGGAGAAGAAGTATGACAGCAGCTGATGACTGTTATGTTTTGATTTATAAAACTACCGTGTTACTATAAATTGCATCTGGCGTGTAATTTGACTTCTTTTTTTTTGATATTATAGGAGAACAAGGAGGGCCTTGAGCTCTTGAAGACCGCAATTGAGAAGGCTGGATACACCGGCAAGGTCTGTCTTCTTGAATTAATCTGTTGTGCACTTCTCAATGAAGTTATAAGTTTGTGACTGAAGGAGATTTGTTGGTTTGGGAAATTCTAGGTTGTCATTGGAATGGATGTTGCTGCTTCAGAGTTCTACAATGACAAGGACAAAACCTATGACCTCAACTTCAAGGAAGAGGTAAGCCCCAATGTTTAATTTCTGCAAATAATTTCTTGTCTTTGCAGGGGCATCTTTTAACATTCCCTTCTCTTGCTGTAGAACAACGATGGTTCCCAGAAGATATCTGGAGATAGCCTGAAGAACGTATACAAGTCATTCGTGAGCGAGTACCCCATTGTGTCGATTGAGGACCCATTTGACCAGGATGACTGGGTGCACTATGCTAAGATGACTGAGGAATGTGGAGTGGAAGTTCAGATTGTTGGTGATGACCTTCTAGTCACCAACCCAACTGTGAGTGATTTGCTCTGTTGAGTAGGTGGTCACTTTCATTTTGTTGCACCACTGCAATTGCTTACATCACTTTGTTGTGCAGAGAGTTGCAAAGGCAATCCAGGAGAAGTCATGCAATGCTCTTCTGCTGAAGGTATTATTCTCTTCAACCAGAAGTTGGTTCTTACTCGTTATTTTCCTGTGATGAGTCTAGTGTGATGTCTTGCACATTCTGATTGTTCATTCTTTCCATGTAATAGGTTAACCAAATTGGATCCGTCACTGAGAGTATCGAGGCCGTGAAGATGTCAAAACACGCTGGCTGGGGTGTCATGACCAGCCACAGGAGGTACTTGATAGGAGATACTTATTACACGACTGTTATCCCTTTGTTTCTCTTGTTACCATCTGTATGCTTATTTTACATCCGCTGTCTGCAGTGGTGAGACCGAGGACACATTCATTGCTGATTTGGCTGTTGGTTTGTCCACGGTATGATTCTATAATCTGCATAGAACTTGCAACGCTCGCTACCTTCTCATTTGGATCGATGGCCGACTGACTGACCAATGTTTCTTCATGTGCAACAGGGTCAGATTAAGACCGGGGCTCCCTGTCGCTCGGAGCGTCTTGCGAAGTACAACCAGGCAAGTAGCTCTCCTGTTTATTCTTGTTCTGCTGAAGCAATCTTCTGATATTATGTTGGCCAACAGGACCTTACAATCAAACAAAAGAAATTTTGCATTTGATGCGTCTCATTTGTGTCTGATATTGATAAGCATTCATTATTTTTTGCGAAAACAAACTAAGAGCTATTTTTCCCCAAATGGAACAGCTTCTGAGGATCGAGGAGGAGCTGGGCGATGCCGCTGTGTACGCTGGCCTCAAGTTCCGCGCACCGGTGGAGCCCTACTAAACGGGGATCTGCATGAGTTTTTGTGAAGAAAATGGGTGTGTTTTAACCTCCGGAATGAACTCTGGTTGAAGCTCTTAGGATTGAGCAATAATGCCGCGCATGTTTTATGTGAACGGAACGGATATGTACCCTCAAACTTGCTCCAATTTTGGTCCTTGTGGATATGTACCTGATTCGGCCTGAACCTTTTGGATGTGTAATACTAGTTTTTGGCGCATCATCTTTGCCTTTCTTGCGTTAGTTTACTCTCTTTGTTGCAGAAAGCATACTTCTGAGAAGTGTTGACCTGTTTTCATCTTTGTTTGGTATTCTCAAAATCTCTTTTTACTTTTAAAGAAACCTGCTTCTGTTGTCACTGATGAGGGGGCTGAATTCACTGATTTGACCATTTTTCTAAACTTAAGCTTTCCTACCGCCGTTGGTTAATGGTGGTAGTCCAAAAGCCCAACATTGTTTCCCCGCAAAAAAAGAAAACCCAACATTGTACTGCTGCAACTCTACCGCCATCGAGTCTGTCGGTAGGTGGTGAGCGTCAGATGCTATAGAAGTGCTAGTTGGAGGAGCGTTGCAAGCCGGGAAGGGAAAGGGCAACGTGCGGGAGTGTTTTTTTTAACATTTTTACTAATGTTTAAGTAGATTTTCGCCGGCGATTGACCAGTAGTTAATGTTTAATTATGTTTAGTTTGGCCGCAATGTTTTGAAATGATTTTTTTGTGGGCACGGGAAAACGAGTCCGCCACTTGCTAGGCGCACCGGCCAATACAAACCAAAAGGCATACACGCTTGTCCGCTGAGCTGACCCAAACGGGCAAAACAAGCGCCTCTTTAGATCGTCGAGTTAGAGTTTTAGAGTTGCTCTTAATGCGGACTCATATAGTCAAGGTTTTCTCTTTCTTTATCTCGGCCCGAATTGTATCCCACTAGTTGTGGTCTTTGATCAATAAAATTGGCTTTATACCCTAAAAAAGCAAAAAAAAAAGACCCCGATAACTGCCACATGTGTGGTATATTCGACATGCGCCTACACACCGTATATGGTGTGAGTAGGAGGCAGCCCATACGGGCTGTGTGTGGGCGGATATTAGAATTGCCCACATGTGTGGATGCGACTACTTCGTGCCACACGCCCAACAAATACTACTCATCTCCACCCCGCGCTTGTGGCGCGAAGCAAAAATGCCCACATGTCCTCGCGCAGCTACTTAGGTACCCCGCGGGATGACGATTTAGTTGCCATCCTGGTTGGCAGATGTAGTTATCCGGGATGACAAGTGTAGTTGTAAAAGCATGACAACTCTATCTGTTTTGGTTAACTATAGTTGCCATGTCTAATTTATGGTAGTTGCCGCGTGTAATCAAACTGTAGTTGCCGTGTGTGATTAACTACTTGCCACATATGGTCAATAAGTAGTTGTCACGTGTGGTCCGACCCTAGTTGCCATGTATTGCTAATCACATTTGTCATGTGTGTTTATCTGGTTGCCACATACGCGCAACTGCAATTGTCGTCTAGCAAATGAACAACAGTTGTCATGTGTGTTTACCTAGTTGCCACATTCGCGTAACTGCAATTGTCATCCACAACGTAGGAGTGCCGTGTGGGCGAAAATCAGTTCGCCCACATGCGCATGAACTAGGTGGTGGTTGTGTGGGCAAAAACTAGTTCGTCCACACAGCGTAGCTGGCAAACAGCGTGGTGCGGACGTGTGAGCAAACTCTCAAACGCCCACACACCAGCCTCGTCCTATGTGGCACACCAAATCCATCTTTTCGTGTCAAGATTCGTGCAAAAGACAGTGAACAACGATCCAAATGTGTGGGCGTTAGTGTTTCTGAAAAATAATAACCCCTTAAAAAAAGCAAAAAATAATAATCCCCCCAAAAAGAAAATAAATAAATAAAAATAAAGGCCCCATCTTCTTCTCCCAACTCCCTCATGGCGCCCCCCGCCGCCGGCGAAACCCCACCCCCGGAGACTGCGGAGAGCAGCGCCAACACCGAGGAGTCGCGGTGGCTCGCGGCCCTCTCCGAGCCAGAGCTCGTCGGTGACGCCTGCTCCTCTTCTTATTCTCTCTCCTATAGCTTCTCTTCCTGACGACAGGTGTTAATGGTGCCACGGCGGTGTTGTGCAGGATCTCCTCATCAGCCTGAAGATGCTGGCCGTGAAGCGGGCGGAGACGGCCGGCCGCCCCCACCTCGCCGACGGGTTCGATCTGCGCACGCTGCGTGCCCTCGGTACTACCTGAACCACTTTCCCAGACACCCATCATATATAGCAACGCTCATCTGTTCCTGCTGTTATCCTCGAATACTCTGGACAAATTGGAGCGACCAAGGGACAAATTTGAATACTAGCCTTTTGAATTTTGATCGGCGTCTTCCATCACATTCACATGTGGCATAACTGCAGCAATCTCTTTGCTGACCAACATGCTATATGCTTGTGCTTTTCCAGGTGTTGTTTTGCTGGAAGATTTGTTCAAAGCACGGTTAGAAGAAACCTCGGCCGACGCATCCGTTCTTGATAGACTCGCGCTGTCGAGGGGCTGTGTCGCGGATGCCGGCGGCGGTAGTAGTAGTGATTCTGAGGTGTTCAGGCGGCGCGGCAAAGATGAGCCAGAGCCGAATAGCGTCAAGAGAAAACAAAAGCAGAGGCGGGATGGGTGAGTCCTTCTGAGTATTTCGTCAGTTTGGCTGATGCAGTGTAGTCTAAATCAGCTCATGCCGATAGTTACTTTGCACCACAAAGTTCCATCCTATGCTGAAACTTGCTGTATATTTTTTTTCCGAAACCTTACTGCTTTTCTTGAGGTTCTGTCGCTATGCAGTTATGGTGTGTTTGTGTATGATGCAGGCGCCATGGAGAGACCGTGCAAAGCAAGAAGAAAAGAAAACTGAGTGAGAGGCGATAACATCGAGAGCAGATTGCGACAATCTTCCAACTGATAGTGATCTAGTGCAAACACCGCCCAGGGATGTCATTGAGTGACAACACTGAAGCTGCTGCTGCTGCTGCTGCTGCTGTTAGTGGTGTAAAGTTTGCTTTTCTTGATCTGAACTTAAAACTTGTTTTGGGAATGCAACCAAGCGAGAAAGGATGTCCATGTAAATCTTTGCGACTTATTCCTGGGAGCTCGTAGCTCGCCCTACATGTCGTGAACTGATGATCATGCCTGCTGTCACTTTGATGCTGTGCCAATGTTAACAGCTGTGGCAACCAGGCCTAGTCTAACACATCTTCGTTTCAGGACTCTCTTAACTGTGCCATGATTTCTTTTCTAGCAGCTGTAGATTGCTGGGAGCATGAGACACTCCCCTCCAGGAAACTGCTTTCGATTAACGAATTACTCACAACTAGGGTGGATTAGCTGCTGGATTCTAATTTGTTTCGTTGCCTAGGCACCAGTTAGTTCGATCATAGCACAACTAAGAATATGATTCCACCTCCTATTCTTGCCAAATAATATTTAATGTCACAAATTCAGTTGCTAGCAACATGATGATATTTTGAGCATCTAATAGCATTGCTAGTAAACCTTACAGCTTTTTTTGGGCAAATGATTACCTCTACTGAGCAATGCCACAGCCTCTCTGGAATGTAGACAATTTGGTTTAGCGTTAGCTGAATCTTTAGTCTCTACAATGCACCAATATCAATTTTTGGATTCTGCAACAAATTAACTGGAATAATTTGCAATGTATATGAGTGTTGATGTTGATTAATTATTCACTGCCAGGATAAGATCCTTTGGCATCTTCTGTTGCAGCAGCTGAAGATGATAATTTCTTTGATTTCTTTTCTTTTTTGTGGGGATCTTATGCACGAAAAGGCCATGTGCTTAACTTTACTTGCATGTTCTTCCACCTAGACTGCTCTACGGGCTGTGTTAAGGTGCCGGTTGGTTGACAATGGTCAGACATTCATAATCTGAATGTGTATACAAGGTATTATGATCCTAGTATGTGATGCAGTTTTTCTTCTAGATGTACTAGTTGAACTCCTTTTCATCAGTATTTGATGTTAAACTAGATTCTTGTGCAGATGGTTACCTCTTCTGAACAATGCTTACATCTGCTCTGGAATGCTGAAAAACTAGTTCACCTTTTTGCTGATTCTTTTTTAATTCTTACAATTTTAGTTGAGTTGCATGACTATATTATATCTTATAAGTAGCTATCTGAATACTTCTGTTAAGTAATGATCTAGAGACTCGCCAGTGATCATGTGACCATTGGATAATGATGACAAGGTGTTAACAAACTGGTGTTACCAATAGGACATCTCACATTTAATTTGCATTTCTTGATGTTTTATAATAGCACATACCATCTCTCCTAAAATTTTAGAGATGACCAACGAATCACAGGTCTTGATCAGTTTGCCCTTCTATACATACAATTTGATCGACTCAGGAACTATCGAGAGGACAGAAACGACAGATGGACAGATAATCAACACAGATCCAAGTTGTTGTTTGCAACCTGCAGGATGCAACCTATCATAGGATTTTGAAAGCGCTTACCAGCTAGTCATGAAGTTCAACAATCTCTGAATTGCTGCGGTGTCTGAAGAGCAGGATGAGAACAAGCTCACCATGTCGTTGCACATCTTGTGACACACCACCTACCAACCCAAACCCAAGATAAAATATATTAAGTCAATAATAATAATAATAATAATAATAATAATAAATGGTGACCAAAATACCACTGTGTTATTACAATTGTTGTTTCCATGCAACTACAGTGCACGATGCGCGCAGATTCAGGCACAGCTATCACAAACCCAACCATTTTACATAATACCACCGTGACAACTCACAAAAGTTATCAGCCCTTGGATTTAAGTGAAGATGGTTCACCTTCTATGTGTACATGACACCAGCAGGTCAGAAGACCATAGCTTCCATGTATAAACCAAATGTGCATCAAAGACGATACAATAAACACCATCTTGTTTATAGCAAGGCAATACAGAAGCATGCCTCCAGCACATCATCTTGTTTAAGGAACACCTTCCGGCAAGAAACAGACAGCTAGTCTAATTTTCTCACACTTGGCATTTTCACAGTAACACAATCATGTACAGCGCCAAGCTGCTTCAGGCTGACCAATTTGACTGATACTGCTTCATAAGCAAAGGAAACTACTCCCTGAAATACTTGTCATCAAAATGAATAAAAAAGGATGTATCTAGATATGTTTTAGTTCTATATACATCCTTTTTTGTTCATTTTGATGACAAGTACATCCTTTTTTGTCCATTTTGATGACAAGTATTTTCGGACGGAGGGAGTACTACCAAAACAAGAACCAGAGATGGCAAGCAAACCATTGGGTTGCTCTTATTGACAATAAATAATCACAGCAGGAAATAAGCCCAGGCGATTGGACAACATTGCACCAGAATCAAGTGATTCTGGAAACTTACATTGCTACGGAAGCACAATCGCATGGCAGAGATCAGTATCACAGTCACAGCTGAAATGGATCACTACTTTTGATATGTCAGTTTACCAAAAGAAAAGAAGCACAAATTCGGCTGTTACAACCAAAGAACCAACAGAGCTTTGGCAATCATTCAGCAATTCCCATCTAGCCAGCAGTAATACCACTTATACTTCCAGATAGCCAGAGTCGACAAGCACCAAGTAAACAGAACCATCTACAGTCGCTACTAGATGTACAATCTAAGAGGAGGTGAACTTGGTGACGGCCTTGGTGCCCTCGGAGACGGCGTGCTTGGCGAGCTCGCCGGGGAGGACGAGGCGGACGGAGGTCTGGATCTCCCGGGACGTGATGGTGGGCTTCTTGTTGTAGCGGGCGAGCTTGGCGGCCTCGCCGGCGAGCTTCTCGAAGATGTCGTTGATGAAGGAGTTCATGATGGACATGGCCTTTGAGGAGATGCCGATGTCGGGGTGCACCTGCTTCAGCACCTTGAAGATGTAGATCTTGTACGTCTCCACGCTCTTCTTGCCCTTCTTCCTGGACTTCTTGTCGCCGCCGCCCTCCTTGCCGGAGGCCTTGCCCTTGCCCGCCGCCGGCAGCCGCTTCTCGGCCTTGGGCTTCTTCCCGGCCGGCGCCTTCTCGGCCTTCTCCGTCGTCGCCTCCTCCTCCGCGGGCTTCTTCGCCGCCGGCTTCTTCTCCGCCGCCTTGGGGGCCATCGCTGCGTCTGGAGCGGGGAGAGGGGAAGCCGCCGGTGCTGCTGCTGGTTGGTTTGGGGGGGGGGGGGGGGGGGGTGGGGGGGGTGGAAGGTGGGAGATTTGGAACGAGATGCTGGGAAAGGAGTTGCGGGGCTGATGTGGGTTTATAGAGGGGGGATGTGAGCGCTGATTGGTGGAGGCGTGGTTGTCCCGGATCCGTGACGTGGGACGGTATGAGGGGTTCGATGCTGTTTGGATGGACGGTCGTGATCTCTGCGGGGCGGATCGTGGTTTTCTCCAAAGTTTTTTCTTTACGAACAGTATGCTTTATTTAATCAAAAAAATGTTGACACAGCGATGTTTAGCACATAAAGTTGAAGTAAACTTGGTAAATAAATCTATGCAGCGTAAATAAATATCCAGTAGTAATAATAGTTTGATGTTTTAGTAGAATGACAACTAAGTAAAAGCGGATGGAAATGCACCAAATGAGTCAAATGACAATGTAGCAATACTGGCAAAAGGAAATTCAAACATGTGCTGGCTGTGTGAGTGAAGGATTTCACATGCCCCGAGTGAAATGTTTTGATAAATTACTAACTTACAATCATACCAAACAAATTATGTCTTTTGGGCTTTTCTACAAAAGCACATGTCCAGATGGTTACACATATAAATAAAGCTATAAGTGATACTCCCTCCATTCGGTAAGTAATTAGAACTAAAACCATGTCACTTATTTCCGAACGGTGATAATATTAAACAGATCATACTTTTCATGACGTCCAAGCGTACCGCCAGAAGATATTATGGAAATGACACAATAAAAAATGTTCCAAAGTAATTTGTGATTAAGTAGCTTACCCCATGGCATTTTTAAGACTGTGATTAGTTATAAGAGATAACAATGGCCAACAACCCGATATAATTACTATGGAATCATTAGCCAGCAAACATATGTGTACATTGGAGACAAGACAGTATATTTGTAGGCCTCTAGATGATGGAGGCTAAAGAGAAGACATTAGTTTATGACTTTATTTATCGATTCCGAGATCAAGTTAACCTAAGACAAATATGGGTCGTGCTTGAACAGAAAATAGAAGATGTTGAGTGAACGTGCTTGCCGAGGGCAAATTGAAGGTTTGACTATGACAAAACAGAAGTTGACATCTTGATGAAATTGCTCAATCAGAGATGCATGTTGTACAAATTTAGGACTGTGATATTTGGCACACGTGTGCTATATAAGCAAAACTGCCACATCTCTATTTCTTTCATTTTAAAGTACCACACGATCCCTTGTCCTTTGACCTCGTCTCCTCCTAAACGACCCCGCAGGTTCACCCGAGAAACCTGCTTCTCCCGGGCATCATGGGCAGCCATCCCCGAGAAAACTGTCACTTCTTCACGTCTACCACATGATTTCTCCTCAGGACAAAGTTACCATGGTATTTGTATGCAAGTTATCAGGCTGTGTTGCATAACTTACCGTGCTATTTACATAGAACATACCAGGTACTATGCTTCAACAACTACACCCCTTCAAAATTACCACTGTATTTTGTACATAAGTTATAAGGTCTTCGATGTGTAAAATACCGCGGTACTTACACATAAGTTAGCAGGGTATATGTACATCAACCTCCCCCGGTCAAAGTTACCATGGGGGATTGTACATGAGTTACCGGGTCTACAGTTCATATATTATCATGGTACTTGCACCTAAAAACTGGGTGTGTTTCGGTAGCTTTTTCCATAGGTCAAAAATTATCACGATGTTTTTGTGTAACTTATCATGCCTATAACACGTGTGCCCCTCATGAGACTAAACATTATGTGACTTCCTCGTGGCACGCCATGTGTTGCGTTCATCCAAGAGGCTCACGCGCAAGGCGAGTGTATGTTTTTAACAACTTTTTTTCCTTTGGTAAAAAAGTTACCATCATGTTTATATTGCAAGTTATCGGTTATGCGATGCTTATATTATCATGTTATTTACACAAAAAATATTGGGGATGTTTTGACCAACTTTTTTCTGGGACAAAAAGTTATCATGGTGATTCTAGGTAACTTATCAAGCCCGTAGTGCTTAAAATATCATGCTATTTACACAAAATTTATGAGGAGTATGTTTCAGCAACAAATCCCCCCCCACAGGTCAAAAATTTATCATGGTGTTTAGTTATCGCAGTGCATATGTTTTCATGCTATTTACACATAAAAATGCCAGTGGAGGGAGGTATACTACCGTGCTATTTACACAGAAGATACCGGAGTATCTTTAAAAAAAATACCCTACGGTCAAAGTTATCATGGTGTTTCTACCTCAGTTATCAGATGTGCGCTGCGTATATTACCATCTCTTTACACATAAATTATCGGGTATCTTTTCACATTTGTCTTTCCAATGGTTAAAGTTACCATGATGTTTGTATCTAAATTATCAGGTCTATGGCATGAATGTTATCGTGCTATTTACAGAAATTACCGGGGGGTGGGTTCAACAAATTTATTCCCAATGATCAAAGTTACCACGATGCTTGAAACAAAAAGTTTTTCAGTGCTAACATATTAAAGACAAAAACATGTCAAAAACAGTATTTCCCTTAACTTGTTCAACAATGAGTGTCATAGGTGAGGTGGTTAGTTCCTTTTGTTGATTACTTGCAGACCAGAGATCAAATCCTAGTACAAGCATTATTTTTTCCGAAAATCGAAAAGGCGCGTGGAGTCATAATTGACAATTAAAATTAGGAAGGCACGAGCGGATGCGTGTGGCAGTTTCGCAATCTGCCACACGGTTGCTATATACATATTTCGATAAATTTAAATGATTGCAAGTTTCTAAAGGAAAACAATGGTAAATGACAAACACAATAAACATAATAGATATCTCATATATGTATTTTTTTGAGGGAATCTCACATATGTTTTGTTGAAGTAGCAGGCGCGGAACAGTATTTCTTACTCACCAATATCTTTGTGCAAAACTTTCATTTTCATGATAGGAGCTCACCACCTATGGTGGAATTTTATTTATATGATGAGCATAAGAAGATGTCACTTCAAGATTTTTGTCGGGTTTGTTTGATCCCTTTCGAGGGCAGCGTAGAGGAACCACATCGTGACGATGTGGATGGGTTTATTGATACCATTACTGTAGGGGAAACGAGGAAGGTTTCCGACCCATGAATTACTAGCATACACTTTTCTGTTCTACGTTACTTTGTTATATTTGCTAGTAGATGCTTAATTGGGCGCGAAAACTGTGAAAACCTGAGTGCCCCTGATATTGTTATTTTGTTCCATGCCTTATTTCGTGATGACACATTTAGTATGGGCGCTATTATTGCTAAGCGGTTAAATCTTAACCGTACTAAGGGCCCCGTCCTTGGAGGCATCTTCGCCTCGCGCCTCGCTGCACACTTTAACATACCTATTAGGCATTATGAGAAGGAAGAGAAGTTGCTGCCTTCTGTTTATTTAGATTATAAAAGTATGGTAGCACATGATTTTATTGTTAAGAATAGGGAAAATGCGCTTAAGTACAAATTAATATTTGGTAAAAATCATCCTGAGACTATTACCCTGCCTGCTCCTTCATTGTTTGATTTATCTGCAGGCAAGTACCTTGTTTCGTTGGAGGCCATTCACACCTACCAGAACCCTACATCAGCTACAGAGCCAGAGCCGGAATCACAATTTGAGCCTCCACGACAGTCTGATTACCAGTGGGATCCGGAGGTGATTGCCAACCAGTGGCAATCCGAGGCTTCTTCACAGTATGACCCCAACTATTACTTTGGATATCCGCCAGGCCAGCCGTGGCCATAGACCAACTTAGGCCAAAAGCCTAATCTTGGGGGAGTACGTATTTCTCACCGACATTACATTCATGTTCACACACTCATTGCTAGTTGTCGGTGCTCATACTTTTTCATTGTATCATCCATGCTAGTTTGTTTTACTTTTTATGCTTTCTTCTTGTGTGTTTAATAAACCTTAAGAAAAACAAAAAAAGTTGTAGCTTTCAGCTAGTTTACTTCTCATGCTGTAGTAGTAATAATTAAAAAGAAAACCCAAAAATATTTCTCGTTCTTCTTTTTCTTGTTGGGAGCTTTCCCATGTAAATAGTTTTATTTCTTTTCTTTCCTTTGGGGGTCGAGAGGAGAAGACCATAATTAAAATGTTAAAGTGGCTCTTATATGCATTATCGTTGATCTGACAAAGAGCCCATATTACCTTGTCTTCTCTCTTGAATTGAATGCTTGCAGATTCCAGCTTAGTCCAATGCACGTGAACTATTATTATTATCCACACTATTCGGTCGTGCAAGTGAAAGGCAATAATGATGATTATATGATGAACTTATTGAGATAAGAAAAGCTGGTATGAACTCAACCTCTCTTGTTTTTGTAAATATGATTAGTTCATCGTTCCTGATTCAGCCTATTATGAATAAACATGTTTGCAATGACAATTAGAGATTATAGTTGCTTATGTCATGCTTAATTATCTAGGAGCTTATAATGGTTTACCTTGCGTGCCAACATTGTCGTGGTATTCTCACGAGGGGCTTGCGAGTCGACAGATGCCACAAGGGCTTAGGGTGAGGGTAAGACTGCTGCTGATAGGACCAGGAGCGGGTATGCGAGTAGCACGCGCTAGTTTACCCAGGTTCGGGGCTCTCCGGAGAGATAATACCCCTACTCCTGCATGTCTGAGTATATATCTGGGGTGTACATCGGGCAGTACAAAGTGCTCCTAGAGCTGTATCCGAGGTCAGTGCCATGGGCATCTGACTTGTATATGTCTCATGTGTGTATGAGCTATCTAGCAAGTGAGCATGAGAGTGCTCCACCGTGAGTGAACATGTATGCATGCGTGAGGGGTGTGTCCATGGGCATGTATAAGTATGAGCCTATGTGTGTCTTCTCCTTTATATAGGAGAGGGTAGCTTAGGATGTAAGCTTGGTAGTGGGCATGGGTGGTGGTAGCGTTGGTTGTAAGCTACCTTGGTAGCTTACAAACCAAGCTATGTAGTGGCATGGGCTAGGCATGGTGCATGTCATGCTTGTCCCCTGGGCACTTTATAGAATAGTGTCAAGGGGACAGGTACACTGTAGATGATGGCGTCGTGGTACGGTTGTCTTGTCCGCGGTATGGCCGTCTCGTCGGGGTCTTGTCGGTGTTGGGTCGAGCTGCAATCGGCGGCCGGCTGGTTGGCGCAGTCGGCAGCCGGCTGGGGAGCCGGGAGGAGCAGCTGGGCAGTCAGACTGAGGGGCTTTGCTAGCCCCGATGTCTTGAAATATTATCTTGCCGTCTTCGGGGTACCCGTGGTCAATTACTCCGTCAGTAGCCCCCAAGCCTCCGGGCAACTTGGCAAAGTTGGGCGGAGGTTTTTTGGCGAGTGTTCATGGAAATGATCATGAAAAAGACAAAGTTAGTCCACGCAGATATATCAAATGTTTACTTTTAGCATTGCAAGTTTTATGCGGAGGGTGCCGACTCGGTTTCGTTCGAGCCCCCTTTAATCTTTTTCATGTTCCCTCCGCTTTTTGGCTTGTGCTCTTGCTCGCCGGACAGCCGCTCTACGGTCTGTGGCTGAGAGTGGGCCGCGAAGTGGAGTGTACAGTACTCAGAGTCTGGGAGCAAATTCGACCGAGCAAATACTTGTAAAGGAAACGACCGGGTCGCCCGATCTGTTTTTCTTCCCGAACGTTTTTCGCGTGGGTGGCCTCCAGCGTTCACTCTTGCTAGTCGGACAGCCGCTCTGTGGTCTATGACTAAGAGTGGGCCTTTGGTACCGGGCATGGTACTAAGCCGTCTGCGGGATCTAACGTCTCAGGCCAAGCGGCCAGCCCCCGGGCCAACTCCGGCTGGCGCCTGGGCAAACAATGATGCTACTGTAATAAAACGCGGAGACAGCCCCCGAGCTTCGCTCGGGGTTATCCGTGCTTGCGTGGTGCAAAAAATATGCGGGTGAGGAGCTCACATTGATTTTCTTGTAGTCGCGGTCGTTGTCGAAGACAGCCGGCACGGCTCGGCGCTCGCGGAGTGCGCCGGCGTACCCGTTGGGTGTAGCCTTCGAGCCTCCGGGTGCTCGAAGGGGGGGGGGTCCCGGCCGGTCAGGCTCGACCGGCCAGGCGGCGAGGCATCTTGCAGCGCCCTTTTTCTTCTTTTTCTCTTCTGCCGGCTGCTGGCAACCGGAACAAACTCTTCTCTTATGTGCAATCTTCCGTGGGGGCGCACCAGCGCACCCACTTGGTGTAGCCCCCGAGATTCGGGCCGACTGCTGAGCAGTCGGGCCGGATCTTCTGGCAGCTACTTTGTCTTCTTTTTCACGGGGGTGCGTCAGCGCACCCGCTGGGTGTAGCCCCCGAGATTCGGGCCGACTGCTGAGCAGTCGGGCCGGGTCTCCCGGTGACTACTTTGTCTTCTTCTTTTTGTCTGCCAGTACAACCAGACAGACACTTCTTCTGCTTCGTTTCTCGGACGCCCACTTTTTTTTCCAGTCAGCCAGCTGGGCACCCGATGTGACTTTTCTCTCTTCAGCCGGCTAGCGGCTTTGACTTTTCTTTTATCTTCTTCACATTGGCTCAACAATCGGCAAGAGCGGGCAGGGAGCCGGCCAGGCCGGCCGGGTGGTGGGTGAAGCCGGGTGGCGGGCGGAGCCGGCCGTCCGGGTGGCGGGAGCTGGCCGCGTAGGCACGGACGGGGAGTCGGCGGCCGGGTGGCGGGACTTGGGCGTCTTGGCGCGGTGTGGACGGCGGCCGGCGCGCTTGAGGCAGCAAGCGCGCGGGAGGCGGCCGGCCCGGCGTGGTGGCGGAGCAGCCGGCCGGGCGCAGGCGGCATGGTGGAGCGGCCTCCCGTGACGAGGCCAGGAGCGGGCGCGCAGCGCGAGGAGGACCCGGCGCTCGGGGCGGGAGGCCGGAGTTGGGCGCAGCTGCGGCCACGAGGAGACCGGGCTCGGGGCCGGCTAGGCGAGAAGGCGGAGCCGGCGCGGAGATCCCGGGGAGGCGGCGCGGGGCCAGCGTGGGGCGGCATCCCGGCGGGCGTGGGAGGAGCTGCGCGAGGCGGCGCGGCCGGCTAGCGGCGAGCCGGCCACGGGGGGGCGGGAGCCGGCCGGGCCTGCCGCAGCCGGTGCGGGAGCAGGCGGCCGCGCAGCAGCCGGCGCGGGAGCTACCCGGGCCCGGCCAGGCGCGGGGCGCCGTCGGGGAGCCGGATGATGGAGGGAGGCGGTCGGGCCGGCTGTAGCGGTGAAGACGGCGCGAAGGCCGGTGCGGAGGGGAAGGGGCGGCCTGCCATGGTGTGGACGCACTGGATGAGGGGGAGGTCGGGGAAACGACGCTCGCGGAGATGGAGGGCGCAAGGGCCGGCGCGGACGGGATCGCGCGCGGGAGGCCGTGGCCGGGCCGCGCCAGGGCGACACAGGCGCGCGGCTGGAGCGGTCGTAGAGGTGCGCACTGGGGTCGGTCGCCGCGGCCACTGGTTCTTCACCAGATTTTTTCTTTTGCTGTTGACTGTTGTGGATGTAATGGCAGCTAGTTGGTGCAGAGCAGATGACCGGGCGAGGCCACGCAGTCGCGAGGAGCAGGAGCAGCCGCAGGCAGCAGCGGTGCTCGAGCAGTAGGCACGACGCACGCAAGCGTGGCGAAGGCGCTTGGGTGGAGCGGAGCAAAGGCAAGCCAGTGCCTGACTAGGCGTGTATGGCCATTATATGACCATTATCTGGGCAACGTCCGAGTAGTGTGTGGCTGATGGACGGTTTGACCATTGACTTGCGTCTAGCTAGCTTGTATAGATTGTATGTGTATAATGGTAATCCGGCTAGAGCAAGGCGCAATATGGAGGGAAACAGACGTGAGCGGCGCGTGGACGGATGCGACCGACCGAAGCAAAGCCTGCACGCGGCGCACGCACAGACAGACGGCCGGCGTCTCAACGGTGGCGGTGACGAAGACGGCGAGGCCGACGACGAGGGCGCGCCGTCCCGCACGGCCGCTCCGGGGGCGGGTCGAAGTCTAGCCCCCGAGCGCTACCGAAGAGACGGCGCGACGCCGCGGCGGGGAAGACGAAGATGGTCCCGCCCGGACAGCGAAACCAGCAGCAGCGTGGTAGCATAATAGTAGTATCGCCCCACGGTGGGCGCCAACTGTCATGGCATTCTCACGGGGGGCTTGCGAGTCGACAGATGCCACAAAGGCTTAGTGTGAGGGTAAGATTGCTGCTGATAGGACCGGGAGCGGGTATGCGAGTAGCATGCGCTAGTTTACCCAGGTTCGGGGCTCTCCGGAGAGATAGTATCCCTACTCCTGCATGTCTGAGTATATATCTGGGGTGTACATCGGGCAGTACAAAGTGCTCCTAGAGCTGTATCCGAGGTCAGTGCCATGGGCATCTGACTTGTATATGTCTCATGTGTGTATGAGCTAGCTAGCAAGTGGTCATGAGAGTGCTCCACCGTGAGTGAACATGTATGCATGCGTGAGGGGTGTGTCCATGGGCATGTATAAGTATGAGCCTATGTGTGTCTTCTCCTTTATATAGGAGAGGGTAGCTTAGGATGTAAGCTTGGTAGTGGGCATGGGTGGTGGTAGCGTTGGTTGTAAGCTACCTTGGTAGCTTACAAACCAAGCTATGTAGTGGCATGGGCTAGGCATGGTGCATGTCATGCTTGTCCCCTGGGCGCTTTATAGAATAGTGCCAAGGGGACAGGTACACTGTAGATGATGGCGTCGCGGTACGGTTGTCTTGTTCGCGGTATGGCCGTCTCGTCAGGGTCTTGTCGGTGTCGGGTCGAGCTGCAGTCGGCAGCCGGCTGGGGAGCCAGCAGGAGCAGCCGGGCAGTCGGACTGAGGGGCTTTGCTAGCCCCGATGTCTTGAAATATTGTCTTGCCGTCTTCGGGGTACCCGTGGTCAATTACTCCGTCAAACATGCTATTAAAATGGTTGTGATGTGGTATGATAGGGTGGTATCCTCTTTTGAATGATTCGAGTGGCTTGACTTGGCACATGTTCACGCATGTAGTTGAAACAAAATCAACATAGCCTCTACGATATTTATGTTCATGGTGCATTATATCCTACTCATGCTTGCATTCGGTGTTGATTAATTTTAATGCATGTTCATGACTGTTGTCACTCTCTAGCTGGTTGCTTCCCAGTCTTTTGCTAGCCTTCACTTGTATTAAGCGGGAATACTGCTTGTGCATCCAATTCCATAAACCCCAAAGTTATTCCATATGAGTCCACCATACCTACCTATATACGGTATCTACCTGCCGTTCCAAGTAAATTTGTATGTGCCAAAATCTAAACCTTCAAATAAACATTCTGTTTTGTATGCTCGAATAGCTCATGTATCAACTAGGGATGTCTGTATCTTCCATGTTAGGCGGGTTATTCTCAAGAGGAGTGGACTCCGCTCCTCACTCACGAGAAAATGGCTGGTCACCGGGATGCCCAGTCACATGCTTTATGCAAATTAAATCAAAATAACTGCAAACAAAACTTCCCTGGGACTCTTGTTAGTTGGAGGCACTCGTTGTTTCGAACAAGCCATGGATTGATGCTTGTTGGTGGAGGGGGAGTATAAACTTTACCATTCTGTTTGGGAACCGCCTATAATGTGTGTAGCATGGAAGATATCGCCATCTCTTGGTTGTTATGTTGACAATGAAAGTATACCGCTCAAAATATTATTCATATCTATTTCAAAACAGAGCTCTGGCACCTCTACAAATCCTTGATTCCCTCTGCGAAGGGCCTCTCTATTTACTTTTATGTTGAGTCATCATCCTCTTATTAAAAAGCACCAGTTGGAGAGCACCGCTGTCATTTGCATTCATTACTGTTATTTTACATTAAGTATGACTTGACTGGATCTCTTTTACCATGAATTACAATGTCTAGTCAGTCCTTGATCTTTAAAGGTGCTCTACATTTATGTTTTGCGGTCTCAGAAAAGGCTAGCGAGATACCATCTTGTTATATCATATCATGATTGTTTTGACAAAGAGTT
The DNA here is from genome assembly GCF_056163025.1 of Triticum urartu. Lineage (NCBI taxonomy): Eukaryota > Viridiplantae > Streptophyta > Magnoliopsida > Poales > Poaceae > Triticum > Triticum urartu. The sequence goes on from NC_141877.1 coordinate 14,753,270, forward strand.
GTCATCCGAGATTTATTATTATTGCTCGCTAGTTGATTATGTCATTGATATGAGTAAACATGAGACCTAAATGTTATTGTGAATATGGTTAGTTCATAATCTTTGCTGAAAACTTGAATGCTGGCTTTACATATTTGCAACAACAAGAGCAAACAGAGTTTGTAAAAGTTTTTCTTTATCACTTTCAATTTATCAACTGAATTGCTTGAGGACAAGCAAAGGTTTAAGCTTGGGGGAGTTGATATGTCTTCGTCGTATCTACTTTTCCAAACACTTTTGCCCTTGTTTTGGACTCTAACTTGCATGATTTGAATGGAACTAACCCGGACTGACGTTGTTTTCAGTAGAATTGCCATGGTGTTATTTTTGTGAAGAAACAAAAGTTCTCGGAATGACCTGAAAATCCACGAAGAATTATTTTCGAATATATAAAAAATACTGGAAGAAAGATCCACGTCACGGGGGCCTCCACCTGTCCACAAGGGTGGGGGGTGCGCCCTACCCCCCTGGCGCCCCCTGCCTCGTGGGCCCCCTGACGCTCCACCGACCTCAACCCTGACTCCATATATTCATTTTTGGGGAGAAAAAACCAAGGAGAAGGATTCATCGTGTTTTATGATACGGAGCCGCCGCCAAGCCCTAAACTCTCTCGGGAGGGCTGATCTGGAGTCCATTCGGGGCTTCGGAGAGGGGAATCCGTCGCCATCATCATCATCAACCTTCCTCCATCACCAATTTCATGATGCTCACCGCCGTGCGTGAGTAATTCCATCGTAGGCTTGCTGGACGGTGATGGGTTGGATGAGATTTATCATGTAATCGAGTTAGTTTTGTTAGGGTTTGATCCCTAGTATCCACTATGTTCTGAGATTGATGTTGCTATGACTTTGCTATGCTTAATGCTTGTCACTAGGGCCCGAGTGCCATGATTTCAGATCTGAACCTATTATGCTTTCATCAATATATGAGAGTTCTAGATCCTATCTTGCAAGTCTATAGTCACCTACCATGTGTTATGATCCGGCAACCCCGAAGTGACAATAATCGGGACCACTTCCGGTTATGACCGTAGTTTGAGGAGTTCATGTATTCACTATGTGTTAATGCTTTGTTCCTATACTCTATTAAAAGGAGGCCTTAATATCCCTTAGTTTCCAATAGGACCCCGCTGCCATGGGAGGGTAGGACAAAAGATGTCATGCAAGTTCTTTTCCATAAGCACATATGACTATATTCGGAATACATGCCTACATTACATTGATGAACTGGAGCTAGTTCTATGTCACCCTAGGTTATGACTGTTACATGATGAACCGCATCCGGCATAATTCTCAATCACCGATCCATTGCCTACAAGCTTTCCATATATTGTTCTTCGCTTATTTACTTTTCTGTTGCTATTGTTATCATCACTATAAAACACCAAAAATATTACTTTTGCTACCGTTATCTTTTACCCACAAGTATAGGGGATCGCAACAGTTTTCGAGGGTAGAGTATTCAACCCAAATTTATTGATTCGACACAAGGGGAGCCAAAGAATATTCTCAAGTATTAACAGTTGAGTTGTCAATTCAACCGGACCTGAAAGACTTAATATCTGCAGCAAATTATTTAGTAGCAAAGTAATATGGAAGTAGCGGTAATGGTGGCAAAAGTAATAGTATTGGTTTTGTAGTGATTGTAACAGTGACAACGGTAAAGTAACTAAGAAAAGATCAATATGTGAAAAGCTCGTAGGCAATGGATCAGTGATGGATAATTATGTCGGATGCGATTCCTCATGCAGCAGTTATAACATAGGGTGACACAGAACTTGCTCCAGTTCATCAATGTAATGTAGGCATGTATTCTGAATATAGTCATACGTGCTTATGGAAAAGAACTTGCATGACATCTTTTGTCCTACCCTCCCGTGGCAGCGGGGTCCTATTGGAAACTAAGGGATATTAAGGCCTCCTTTTAATAGAGTACAGGAACAAAGCATTAACACATAATGAATACATGAACTCCTCAAACTACGGTCATAACCGGAAGTGGTCCCGATTATTATCACTTCGGGGTTGCCGGATCATAACACATGGTAGGTGACTATAGACTTGCAAGATAGGATCTAGAACTCTCATATATTGGTGAAAGCATAATAGGTTCAGATCTGAAATCATGGCACTCGGGGATCTAGTGACAAGCATTAAGCATAGCAAAGTCATAGCAACATCAATCTCAGAACATAGTGGATACTAGGGATCAAACCCTAACAAAACTAACTCGATTACATGATAAATCTCATCCAACCCATCATTGTCCAGCAAGCCTACGATGGAATTAATCACGCACAGTGGTGAGCATCATGAAATTGGTGATGGAGGAAGGTTGATGATGACGATGGAGACAGATTCCCCTCTCCGGAGCCCCGAACGGACTCCAGATTAGCCCTCCCGAGAGAGATTAGGGCTTGGGAGCAGCTCCGTATTGTAAAACGTGATGAATCCTTCTTTCTGATTTTTTTCTCCCCGAACGTGAATATCTAGAGTTGGAGTTGAGGTCGGTGGAGCCTCAGGGGGCCCACGAGACAGGGGGAGCGCCCCCACCCTCGTGGACAGGGTGTGGGCCCCCTGGTGTTGATTCTTTCGCCAGTACTTTTTATAAATTCCAAAAATATTCTCTGCGAAGTTTCAGGTCATTCCGAGAACTTTTATTTCTGCATAAAAATAACACCACGGCAATTCTGCTAAAAACAACGTCAGTCCGGGTTAGTTCCATTCAAATCATGCAAGTTAGAGTCCAAAACAAGGTCAAAAGTGTTTGGAAAAGTAGATACGATGGAGACATATCAATATACATCAACCAACTCTAATGCCACCTAGATACTCCATTGTCACCGCGAGTATCCGTGAGTTGATTATATGATATGCATCAAACAATTTCAGATTCATAATACTCGATCCAACAAAAGAGTGCCCCAAGATTTCTACCGGAGAAACAAAGACAAGAACATGCATCAACCCCTCTTCATAGATTACCCAATGTCACCTCCAGAATCCGCGAGGTGAGTGCCAAAACACATATCAAGTGAATCAATATGATACCCCATTGTCACCACGGGTATTCATAGCAAGATAAACATCAAGTGTTCTCAAATCCATAAAAGTATCCAATCCGATAAGAACGAAATCCCAAAGGGAAAACTCAATTCACAACAAGATAGAGATGGGAAAACACCATATGATCCAACTATATTAACAAAGCCCGCGATACATCAAGATCGTGACATCTCAAGAACATGGGAGAGAGAGATTAAACACATAGCTACTGGTACAAACCCTCAGCCCCGAGGGCGGACTACTCCCTCCTCATCATGGTGGTGTTGGGTAACATAGTAATTTCAAAAAAAATCCTACCCACATGCAAGATCATGGTGATGCATAGCAACGAGAGGGAGAGTGTTGTCTACATACCCACGTAGACCGTAAGCGAAAGCGTTGTGACAACGCGGTTGATGTAGTCGTACGTCTTCACGATCGACCGATCCTAGCACCGAAAGTACGACACCTCCGCGATCTGCACACGTTCGGCTCGATGACGTCCCATGAACTCACGATCCAGCAGAGTGTCGAGGGAGAGCTTCGTCAGCATGACAGCATGATGACGGTGATGATGAAGCTACCGGCGCAGGGCTTCGCCTAAGTACTACGATGATATGACCGTGGTGGATTATGGTGGAGGGGGGCACCGCACACGGGTAAGGGATCAATGATCAACTTGTGTGTCTATGGGGTGCCCCCTGGCCACGTATATAAAGGATGAAGGGAGGAGGAGGTCGGCCCTCATAGGGCGCGCCCAAAGTGTGGAGTCCTACTAGGACTCCCTAGTCCTAGTAGGATTCCACCTCCCACATGGAATAGGAAAAAGGGAAGGGAGAAGGAGAAGGAAGGAAGGGGGCGCCCCCTTTCCCTAGTCCAATTCGGACTAGTCCATGGGGAAGGGGCGCGGACACCCTTAAGGCCTTTCTCTCCTTTCCCGTATGGCCCATTAAGGCCCAATATGAATTCCCGTGACTCTTCGGTACTCCGAAAAATACCCAAATCACTCGAAACATTTCCGATGTCCGAATATAGCCTTCCAATATATCGATCTTTATGTCTGGACCATTTCTATACTCCTCGTCTTGTCCCCGATCTCATCCGGGACTCCGAACAAACTTCGGTCATCAAATCACATAACTCATAATACAAATCGTCACAGAACATTAAGTGTGCGGACCCTACGGGTTTGAGAACTATGTAGACATGACCGAGACTCATCTCCGGTCAATAACCAATAGCGGAATCTGGATGCTCATATTGGTTCCTACATATTCTACAAAGATCTTTATCGGACAAACCGCATAACAACATACATTGTTCCCTTTGTCATCGGTATGTTACTTGCCCGAGATTCGATCATCGGTATCTCAATACCTAGTTCAATATCGTTACCGGCAAGTCTCTTTACTCGTTCCGTAATGCATCATCTCGCAACTAACTCATTAGTCACATTGCTTGCAAGGCTTATAGTGATGTGCATCACCGAGAGGGCCCAGAGATACCTCTCCGATAGAAGGAGTGACAAATCCTAATCTCAATCTATGCCAACTCAACAAACATCATTGGAGACACCTGTAGAGCATCTTTATAATCACCCAGTTATGTTGTGACGTTTGATAGCACACAAGGTGTTCCTCCGGTATTCGGGAGCTGCATAATCTCATAGTCAGAGGAACATGTATAAGTCATGAAGAAAGCAGTAGCAATAAAACTGAATAATCATTATGCTAAGCTAACGGATGGGTCTTGTCCATCACATCATTATCTAATGATGTGATCCCATTCATCAAATGACAACACATGTCCATGGCTAGGAAACTTAACCATCTTTGATTAACAAGCTAGTCAAGTAGAGGCAAACTAGGGACACTCTGTTTGTCTATGTATTCACACATGTACTAAGTTTCCAGTTAATACAATTCTAGCATGAATAATAAACATTTACCATGATATAAGGAAATATAAATAACAACTTTATTATTGCCTCTAGGGCATATTTCCTTCAGTCTCCCACTTGCACTAGAGTCGATAATCTAGTTCACATCGTCATGTGATTTAACACCAATAGTTCACATCTTTATGTGATTAGTTCACATCTCCATGTGACTAACACCCAAAGGGTTTGCTAGAGTCAATAATCTAGTTCACATCGCTATGTGATTAACACCCAAAGAGTGATCATGTTTTGCTTGTGAGAGAAATTTAGTCAACGGGTCTGCCACATTCAGAGCCGTATGTATTTTGCAATTTTTCTATGTCTACAATGCTTTGCACGGAGCTACTCTAGCTAATTGCTCCCACTTTCAATATGTATCTAGATCAAGACTTAGAGTCATCCAGATCGGTGTCAAAGCTTGCATCGACGTAACTCTTTACGACAAACTCTTTGTCATCTCCATAACCGAGAAACATTTCCTTATTCCACTAAGGATATTTTTGACCGCTGTCCAGTGATCCACTCCTGGATCACTATTGTACCATCTTGCCAAACTTATGGTGAGGTACACAATAGGTTTGGTACACAACATAGCATACTTTGTAGAACCTATGACTAAGGCATAGGGAATGACTTTTCATTCTCTTTCTATCTTCTACCATGGTCGGGTTTTGAGTCTTTACTCAACTTCACACCTTGCAACACAGGCAAGAACTCCTTCTTTGACTGTTCCATTTTGAACTACTTCAAAATCTTGTCAAGGTATGTACTCATTGAAAATATATCAAGCGTCTTGATCTATCTCTATAGATCTTGATGCTCAATATGTAAGTAGCTTCACCGAGGTCTTTCTTTGAAAAAATCCTTCCAAACATTCCTTTATGCTACATTATTTTCGATCAAAAATATGTCATTCACATATACTTATCAGAAATGTTGTAGTGTTCCCACTCACTTTCTTGTAAATACAGGCTTCTCCAAAAGTCTGTATAAAACTATATGCTTTGATCAACTCATCAAAGCGCATAATCCAACTCCGAGATGCTTGCACCGGTCCATAGATGGATCGCTGGAGCTTTCACACTTTGTTAGCACCTTTAGGATTGACAAAACCTTCTTGTTGCATCATATACAACTCTTCTTTAAGAAATCCATTAAGGAATGCAGTTTTGACATCAATTTGCCATATTTCATAAAATGTGGCAATTGCTAACATGATTCGTACAGACTTAAGCATCGCTACGAGTGAGAAAATCTCATTGTAGTCAATATCTTGAACTTGTCAAAAACCTTTTGCGACAATTCAAGCTTTGTAGATAGTAACACTACTATCAGCGTCCGTCTTCCTCTTAAAAATCCATTTATTCTTAATGGCTCACCGATCAACGGGCAAGTCAATCAAAGTCCATACTTTGTTCTAATACAAGGATCCCATCTCAGATTTCATGGCTTCAAGCCATTTCACGGAATCTGGGCTCATCATCGCTTCCTCATAGTTCGTAGGTTCGTCATGGTCAAGTAACATGACCTCCAGAATATGATTACCGTACCACTCTGGTGCGAAACGTATTCTGGTTGACCTACGAGGTTTGGTAGTAACTTGATCTGAAGTTTCATGATCATCATCATTAACTTCCTCACTAATTGGTGTAGGAATTACTAGAACTGATTTTTGTGATGAACTACTTCCCTATTCGGGAGAAGGTACAATTACCTCATCAAGTTCTACATTCCTCCCACTCACTTCTTTCGACAGAAACTTCTTCTCTAGAAAGGATCCATTCTTAGCAACGAATATCTTGCCTTCGGATCTGTGATGGAAGGTGTACCCAACAGTTTCCTTTGGGTATCCTATGAATACACATTTCTCCGATTTGGGTTCGATCTTATCAGGTTGAAACTTATTCACATAAGCATCATAGTCCCAAACTTTAAGAAACGACAACTTGGGTTTCTTGCCAAACCACAGTTCATAAGGTGTCATCTCAACAGATTTAGATGGTGCCCTATTTAACGTGAATGCAACTGTCTCTAATGCATAACCCCAAAATGATAGTGATAAATCGGTAAGAGACATCATAGATCGCACCATATCTAATAAAGTATGGTTATGACGTTTGGACACACCATTACGATGTGGTGTTCCAGGTGGCGTGAGTTGCGAAACTATTCCACATTGTTTCAAATGAAGACCAAACTCGTAACTCAAATATTCTCCTCCACGATCAGATCGCAAAAACTTTATTTTCTTGTTACGATGATTTTCCACTTCACTCTGAAATTCTTTGAACTTTTCAAAATGTTTCAGACTTATGTTTCATCAAGTAGATATACCCATATCTGCTCAAATCATCTGTGAAGGTCAGAAAATAACGATACCCGCCATGAGCCTCAACACTCATTGAATTGTATACATCAGTATGTATTATTTCCAATAAGTCAGTTGCTTACTCCATTGTTCCAGAGAATGGAATTTTAGTCATCTTGCCCATGAGGCATGGTTCACAAGCATCAAATGATTCATAATCAAGTGATTCCAAAATCCCATCAGCATGGAGTTTCTTCATGCGATTTACACCAATATGACCTAAATGGCAGTGCCACATATAAGTTGCACTATCATTATTAACTTTGCATCTTTTTGGCTTCAATATTGTGAATATGTGTATCACTACGATCAAGATTCAATAAACCATTCACCATGGGTGTATGACCTTAGAAGGTTTTATTCATGTAAACAGAATAACAATTATTCTTTGACTTAAATGAATAACCGTATTGCAACAAACATGATCCAATCATATTATGCTCAACACAAACACCAAATAACATTTATTTTAGGTTCAACACTAATCCCAAAGGTAAAGGGAGTGTGCGATGGTGATCTTATCAACCTTGGAATCACTTCCAACTCACATCATCACCTCGCCCTTAACTAGTCTCTGTTTATTTTGCAACTCCCGTTTCGAGTTACTACTCTTAGCAACTGAACAAGTATCAAATACTGAGGGATTGCTATAAACACTGGTAAAGTACACATCAATAACATGTATATCAAATATACTTTTGTTCACTTTGCCATCCTTCTTATAGGGCAGTTCCACTTCCAGTGACCATTTCCTTTGTAGTAGAAGCACTCAGTTCCAGGCTTGGGTCTAGCTTTGGGCTTCTTCATGGGAGTGGCAACTTGCTTGCCATTATTCTCGAAGTTCCCTTTCTTTCCCTTGCCCTTTTACTTGAAACTAGTGGTCTTGTCAACCATCAACATTTGATGTTTTTCTTGATTTCAACCTTCGTCAATTTCAGCATCACGAAGAGCTCGGGAATCGTTTTCGTCATCCCTTGCATATTATAGTTCATCACGAAGTTCCAATAACTTGGTGATAGTGACTAGAGAACTTTGTCAATCACTACTTTATCTGGAAGATTAACTCCCAATTGATTGAAGTGATTGTAGTACTCAGGCAATCTGACTACATGCTCACTGGTTGAGCTATTCTCCTCCATCTTGTAGGCAAAGTACTTGTCAGAGGTTTCATACCTCTTAACTCGGGCATGAGTCTGAAATAACAATTTCATCTCTTAGAACATCTTATATGCTTTGTGGCGTTCAAAACGTTTTTGAAGTCCCGGTTCTAAGCTGTAAAGCATGGTGCACTAAACTATCAAGTAGTCATCATACTGAGCATTGTCAAACGTTCATAACGTCTGCATCTGCTCCTGCAATAGGTCTGTCACCTAGCGGTGCATCAAGGACATAATACTTCTGTGCAGCAATGAGGATAATCCTCAGATCACGGAGCTAGTCCGCATCATTGCTACTAACATTTTTCAACTTATTTTTCTCTAGGAACATATCAAAAATAAACGGGAAACTACATCGCGAGCTATTGATCTACAACATAGATATGCAAATACTATCAGGACTAAGTTCATGATAAATTAATGTTCAATTAATCATATTACTTAAGAACTCCCACTTAGATAGACATCCCTCTAGTCATCTAAATGATCACGTGATCCAAATCAACTAAACCATGTCCGATCATCACGTGAGATGGAGTAGTTTTCAATGGTGAACATCACTATGTTGATCATATCTTCTATATGATTCACGCTCGACCTTTCGGTCTCCAGTGTTCCGAGTCCATGTCTGCATATGCTAGACTCGTCAAGTTTAACCCGAGTATTCCGCGTTTGCAAAACTGGCTTGCACCCGTTGTATGTGAACGTAGAGCTTATCGCACCCGATCATCACGTGGTGTCTCGGCACGACGAACTGTCGCAACGGTGCATACTCAGGGAGAACACTTATACCTTGAAATTTAGTGAGAGATCATCTTATAATTCTACCGCCGAACTAAGCAAAATAAGATGCATAAAGGATAAACATCACATGCAATCAAAATATGTGACATGATATGGCCATGATCATCTTGCGCCTTTGATCTCCATCTCCAAAGTACCGTCATGATCTCTATCATCATCGGCATGACACCATGATCTCCATAATCTTGATCTCTATCAATGTGTCGTCACATGGTCATATCGCCAACTATTGCTATCGCATAGCGATAAAGTAAGGCAATTATTTGGCACTTTCATCTTATGCAATAAAGAGACAACCATAAGGCTTCTGCCAGTTGCCGATAACTTCAACAAAACATGATCATCTCATACAACAACTTATATCTCATCACGTCTTGACCATATCACATCACAACAAGCCCTGCAAAAAAAGTTAGACGTCCTCTACTTTTTTGTTGCAAGTTTTACGTGGCTGCTACGGTCTGAGCCGCTTCATCCAACAATACCGCTGAATCAAGAATCAACTAGTGACGGCAAGCAATATGTATATACACATGCCCACAACTCCTTTGTGTTCTACTCATGCATATAACATCTACGCATAGACCTGGCTCTGATGCCACTGTTGGGTAACGTAGTAATTTCAAAAAATTTCCTACGCACATGCAAGATCATGGTGATGCATAGCAATGAGAGGGAGAGTGTTGTCTACATACCCTTGTAGACCGTAAGCGGAAGCATTATGACAACGCGGTTGATGTAGTCATACGTTTTCACGATCGACCGATACTAGCACCGGAAGTACGGCACCTCCGCAATCTGCACACGTTCGACTCGGTGACGTCCCACGAACTCACGATCCAGCAGAGTGTCGAGGGAGAGCTTTGTCAGCACGACAGCGTGATGACGGTGATGATGAAGCTACCGGTGTAGGGCTTCACCTAAGCACTACGACGATATGACCGACGTGGATTATGGTGGAGGGGGGCACCGCACACGGGTAAGGGATCAATGATCAACCTGTGTGTCTATGGGGTGCCCCCTGGCCACGTATATAAAGGATGGAGGAAGGAGGAGGTCGGCCCTCATAGGGCGCGCCCAAAGTGTGGAGTCCTACTAGGACTCCCTAGTCCTAGTAGGATTCCACCTCCCACATGGAATAGGAAAAAGGGAAGGGAGAAGGAGAAGGAAGGAAGGGGGCGCCCCCTTGGTGGGGATCGTTGCAGAAATTAAAAAAAAATTCTACGCATCACCAAGATCAATCTATAGAGAGACTAGCAACGAGAGAGAGGGGAGTGTATCTTCATACCCTTGAAGATCGCGAAATGGAAGTGTTACAAGAACGCAGATGAAGGAGTCGTACACGAAGCGATTCAGATCGCGGCCGAATCCGATCTAAGCACCGAACAACGGTGCCTCCGCATTCAACACACGTGCAGCCCGGTGACGTCTCCAGCGCCTTAATCCAGCAAGGGGAGAGGGAGAGGTTGGGGAAGACTCCATCCAGTAGCAGCATGACGGCGTGGTGGTGGTGGAGGAGCGTGGCACTCCAGCAGGGCTTCGGCAAGCACAGTGAGAGACGAGGAGGGAGAGGGGTAGGGCTGTGCCAAGAGAGAGGGAGACTCGTGTCTCTGGCAGCCCCCAAAACCCCACTATATATAGGGGGAGGGGAGGGGCTGCGCCCCCATCTAGGGTTCCCCCCTTAGGGGTCACGGCCAGCCCTAGATGCTTCTAGGGGGTGGCCAGAGGGGGAGAGGGGGGGAGGGGCGTACCCTAGGTGGGCCTTAGGCCCATCTGAGCCTAGGCCGGGTTTCCCCCTTCTCCCCTTCCTTGCGCCTTGGGCCTTGAGGGAGTCCTGGATTAGGGGGTCTCCGGACAGCCGGACTATATCCTTTGGCCAGACTGATTGGACTATGAAGATACAAGATTGAAGACTTCGTCCCGTGTTCGGATGAGACTCTACTTGGCGTGGAAGGCAAGCTAGGCAATACAGATATGTATATCTCCTCCTTTGTAACCGACCTTGTGTAACCCTAACCCTCTTCGGTGTCTATATAAACCGGAGGGTTTAGGTCCGTAGGACAACATACAATCATACCATAGGCTGGCTTCTAGGGTTTAGCCTCTCTGATCTCGTGGTAGATCAACTCTTGTAATACCCATATCATCAAGAATAAATCGAGCAGGACGTAGGGTTTTACCTCCATCAAGAGGGCCCGAACCTGGGTAAAACATCGTGTCCCCTGCCTCCTGTTACCATCCACCTTAGACGCACAGTTTGGGACCCCCTACCCGAGATCCTCCTGTTTTGACACCGACATTGGTGCTTTCATTGAGAGTTCCTCTGTGTCATCGCCGTTAGGCTTGATGGCTCCTTCGATCATCGATGGTGATGCAGTCCAGGGTGAGACTTTTCTCCCCGGACAGATCTTTGTATTCGGCGGCTTCGCACTGCGGGCCAACTCGCTTGGCCATCTGGAGCAGATCGAGAGTTATGCCCCTGGCCATCAGGTCAGGTTTGGAAGCTTAAACTACACGTCCGATATCCGTGGAGACTTGATCTTCGACGGATTTGAGCCCCCGCTTAGTGCGCCACACGGTCACGATGAGCATGATTTAGCTCTGCCATTGGACAGTGTCCAGGAGATCGTGCCGGCAACTGCTCCGACTCTCAATTCGGAACCAGTTGCGCCATCCATGGACGGGTGTTTAGACCCCGCCACGGAGGCCGTATCCTCAGCGGCGATCGAGCCGAATATCAACCTTACCCTTCACGAGAGCCGTGTTACCAATCTACTGGATCCTTCTCCGGCCGCGGACTCCGGACCGCCTGTGCCCGTGCCTATCGAATCCGATTGGGCGCCGATCATGGAGTTTACCTCTGCGGATATTTCTCAGCACTCGCCCTTCGGTGACATACTGAACTCATTAAGCTCTCTCTCCTTGTCAGGAGGGTCCTGGATGAACTATGTTTGGCAGGATTGGGATGCGGATGACGAAGAAATTCGCCGCCCACCCACCACCCACTTAGTAGCCACTGTCGACGGCTTAACCGACATGCTCAACTTCGACTCCAAAGACATCGATGGTATGGACGACAATGCAGGAGACGAACAGGAACCACTGCCCACAGGGCACTGGACGCCCACTTCATCACATGACGTATACATGGTGGACACACCCAAAGAAAACAACGACGAGGAACGGAAGGACGTAGCAAAGGGTTGTTCCCTTGAGAAGCAGTCAAAGCGGCGGCGTAAACACCGCTCCAAATCCCGCCTCGACAGAAATAACAATCATATAGACCCAACGATAGAGCAGGGTGCACCATCGCCCGACCAGGGCAACACGGGGAATCAAACCGAACAACCCGACTCCGTCGAAGATAACAGTCCGGGCGACATCACACCGGACAGGTGCCAGGAGCAACATAATGCCCACCAAAGGCTTGTTGCCACGGCGAGGAGTCTGAAAAAACAAAAGCAAAGGCTCAAGGTTGCACAAGACACACTCAAAATCAAATGGAGTGAAGTGCTCAACACTACAACAAAGTACGGCAGTAATCGCCACACCAATAGCTATCTGAAGCGAAAGTTGCTACCTGAATTTGATGAGGAGGCCTTAGATCCTCCACAATTAAAAAATAAAATGGCCATCCGGTCGGATAGACGACCTCATAGCCAACATAAAGCGGCAAACGACGCCGCACATAAACCAATATGCGATCCGCATAAGGGCTCGCATCAAAAGGACGGCGCAACCAGATCCATCTATGGACCACGCAAGCGTGCTCCAACATACAATGCAACACAACAAACATCCGAACACTACGGCACACCCAAATACAGGGTTGCCACACACCCTCTATGTTTCACTGACGAGCTGCTGGATCAAGAATTTCCAGAGGGATTCAAACCCGTAAACATAGAGGCGTACGACGGAACAACAGACCCTGGGGTCTGGATTGAGGACTACATCCTCCATATCCATATGGCTCGAGGAGATGATCTCCACGCCATCAAGTACCTACCCCTCAAGCTCAAAGGGCCAGCTCGGCACTGGCTTAAAAGCCTCCCCGAAAACTCCATCGGAAGCTGGGAAGAGCTCGAAGACGCTTTCCGGGCAAATTTTCAAGGGACATATGTCCGACCACCGGATGCAGACGATTTAAGTCATATAACTCAATAGCCCGGTGAGTCAGCCCGAAAACTTTGGAACAGGTTCCTCACTAAAAAGAACCAAATAGTCGACTGTCCGGACGCCGAAGCCTTATCAGCTTTCAAGCATAGCATTCGAGATGAATGGCTTGCCAGACACCTCGGTCAAGAAAAGCCGAGAACAATGGCAGCATTGACAAGCCTCATGACCCGTTTTTGCGCGGGCGAGGACAGCTGGTTAGCCCGATGCAGCACCAGCGACCCAAGTACATCCGAAGTCAGGGATGGAAACGGGAAATCACGACGCAACAAGAATAAGTGCAGGAATAAAGAAAACAGCCCGAAGAGCACGGTGGTAAACGTCGGATTTAGAAGCTCTCGGCCAGGCCTGCAGAAGCCGCCCACCAAAGGCAACAGAGACGAACTGTCCAGCCTAAACAAAATTCTGGACCAAATATGTCAGATCCATAGCACCCCTGATAAACCCGCAAATCATATCCACAGAGAATGTTGGGTCTTCAAACAGTCCGGCAAGCTCAACGCCGAACACAAGGGGCAGGATACACCAAGTGAAGACGAGGACGAGCCTCGCAAGCAAAGCACAGGGGAACAGAATAAATTCCCGCCAGAAGTCAAAACAGTCAACGTGTTACACGTGATAAAAGGGAGAAACAAAGCGGCACCTTTAGAGAAACATGCCCAGGGCCTATCACCGCGGAGCTCCGCCACTGGTCGTCCCAACCGACTACTTTTGACAATTAGGATTACTCGGCAAGTATCCGGCGTGCAGGATGGGTTGCCTTGGTATTAGATCCAATAATTGACGGATACCACTTCACACGAGTCCTGATGGATGGCGGCAACAGTCTAAATCTGATATATCAGGACACAGTCTGCAAAATGGGGATAGACCCAACAAATATTTGCCGCAGCAATGCTACCTTTAAAGGAGTAACGCCAGGCCCGGAGTCTCATTGCAGGGGCTTCCTGCTACTAGAGGTTATATTCGGCTTCCCCGATAACTTCCGCAGCGAAAATTTAACTTTCCATGTCGCTCCGTTCCAAAGTGGCTATCAAGCACTACTCGGACACGAAGCTTTCGCTCGCTTTAACGCAATACCGCATTACGCTTCTCTCATGCTCAAGATGCCCGGTCCACGCGGCATCACTACAGTAAATGGAAATATTGAGCGCTCCTTGCGCGCCGAAGACGGTGCGGCCGCCTTGGCCGCCGCACCCTAAACGGCCTCACCAACTCAAGCATTTGTCAGGTCGTTAAGACCACGGACGCGGTTAGACGAGTCCGGCGCAGCTATATGTAATCAATACGGGTTTGATGGCTATACCCCTATTACAATACAAGGGGCTCAAGCGCGCGCAAAAGTGGCAATAAGGCTCACCTTTACTCAATTTCAACTATATATTGTTTATTTAGTATAACTTAATTTTTGCACGGCAACTTTTCAATTAAGTTCCTCTCTTTTTCAGATGACCATCGTGCTACACCCGTCCAGGATACGGCACAACGGAGACACAGGCACAGACGTGCAACAGGGACCCGTTCCAAGGATTCTTTGTAGATTAAGACCCTGCGTAAACCTTTTTTACTGTCTCTTGTTGATTTACATCCCTCGGTTTCTCAGTACAATCGAGAAGGATGCTGACGTCTTGGCATGTGGCCACGCAAGAATAATGCACGTACCTGGACACCAGGGGCTTATTACAAAGGGTACTGTTGAGACCCGGTTTACACCATAAAGACCGAATACCTTCGGGAGTGTTCGGCGTCGCGAGTTTGGCCTTATATGCATCAGCTCCGAATCATGTCTTGGGTCAAATGTTGGGTTTGCCTGGCTCCTGTGTTTTGCTGCCTTACGTTCCGCTCTATCGGCTAAGGCGGCACCAGGAGAACTACTGCGATTGTGCCCTGGTTCATCCGGACGAGCACCTTAGTAGAGAAAGCCGGAAACTGACTGTCATGATATAGCGTGAGACTGGTCAACCACTCGATGACCCATTGGAATCTTCGGGATTCCTCCGCATTAACGAAGGGTCGTTTCCCGGCCAAGCATGTACGCACCCCGAATCCGGGTGAGTGCGGAGCCACCAGGGGCTATATAGTAGCCCCACTGTCAAACTCCTATGGCTAAGTGAAAGTGTTAAAGCATTATAGTCTGGTTGCCTAGTTCGCTGCGCTATCACCTCCTTAATAGGACCAAGATGTTGGATTAAGTGTGAATACGCGTCTTCTGCGAACACCCCCGCATTATATGCGTGGGGGCTGAAGCCGACGACTGCAATCTTTTAGGTTATATACATGTATACATAAACGGCTGCACAGGAGGCATCACAATACTTTCGGGCAAAAGTATAAATACAGCCTTGATAAATTCAATAAAACGTTGTTTTTACAATGGGAATACATGTCACTCAAACATAACATTCTTCAAGCACTGGGCCTCTATCGAACGAGCGCCCTCAAGAACTTCTTCAAAATAGTGCTCGGCAGCCACTCGGCCTATGGCCGAACCCTGCACCGCGACAGTGGTGGCATCCATCTCCGCCCAGTATGCTTTGAAACGGGCAAGGGCCATCCACGCGCCTTCTATGCACGCCGACCTCTTCATCGCATTAATGCGCGGCACCGCACCAAGGAACTGCTACACCAAGCTAAAATAACTATTCGTCTTTGGCCTTTCCGGCCACAGATGATCCACGACAGACCTCATGGCGAGTCCGAACAATCTATTGAGTTCGGCCCATTCGGCAAGCTGATCAGTCAATGGAAGCGGACGCTCTGGAATGTTAAATTGCGACCAGAATGGCTTGTCCACTTCATGATCTGTTTGATCTCGGAAGTATTCGGCACATCGACAGCGCTCGCCACTAAGTCCAGATATGCGTCGGCCGAACTCCACAGCCGATCCAGAGGGGCATACCGTGGAATGCCGAACTTCCTCCGCAGCATAAAGGGCTTCCCAGCCACAATGTCCCCGGCTTCACGTAGTTCCTCCTTCTTCGCTCTCATGGCAGAGCAGGTGTCTTTGGTTGCCATCGTGGCCTTTTCGAGGTCCGTAGCCTTCGCCCGGTTTTCTTCTTCAAGAAACTGGCAGCGGTCGGCAGTGTCTTTTAACTTCACAGCCATGTTGGCCATTTTCTCTTTACTCTCGCTATGCGCGGCCTTCTTGGCTCTCGACTCTTCGGCCACCTTCACAGCGGCCGCATTACTACTCCTTGCTTGCTCCTTGGCTCGGGCAAGCTCCGCCCGCAAGGCCTCCACGGTGGCAGCTCCATCTACAGTCACAACATATTGAAGATACTGGCATCACGCTGCTCTTACTATGTGACATCCACCATAAATGTCACCTACCCTGTGCCTCGTCAAGCCGCTTGTTAACAAGCTCGATGTCGGCATCCGCCGCATCCAGTTGCCGCTTTAGTTCAGCAACCCCATCAGCCCGGCTAGCCACCGGAGCTTCAGACACCTGCACATATAGGCGGTCTGGTTATTACCTGGGACTATGATCCTCTGTTCGCCGCTGTTCTCGACGACAACCAGAGTCTCAGGGACTGCTATCTACACAGGGCACACCTAAAATGTGCGGTACCATCACAAATGTATATCATTTCACGTACCTCAAAGCCCGTCAGCAGACTCATAAAGGCTTCATGCAACCTTTTTTCGGCGGACGAAATCCTTTCAATCACCGTACACATTAATGTACGATGCTCTTCTGAGATAGTTGCTCGCTCTAGCAGACCCTTTAGTACGTCCGACCGCATACCGGATGGTGCCGGACTCTTTTGATTGCTCTCTTCAAGAGCCGGATACTGAGGGCTTCGGGTGACCACGGGATTACCTTCTGGCCTTGCCAGACCCGGAGAAACTCTTCGTGATGACACTTCAAGGTCGCCCGCTTCTTGAGCCGGGGAGTCCGGGGGAGGCGTTTCGCTCTCCATCATCTCCGGAAGAAGATCCCCCGAAGACGAGCTCTGCTGAGAAGGGCTCAGATCCGAACTGCAAGATAAATGCTTCGGTTATCTTCCTCAAAAGTAAGGTAGTATACCTTCACTAGTAAGTACTTTTTGATTACTTACAACTCGTTAGAGGGCTGATCCCCGCACGGACTCTGTGCGGCAAGAGCACTCTCCGAGGCGGGACCCTCTGGTGGAGTTTTCTTCTCCCGTTTGGAAACCTTGGTTTCCGGATCATTAGAGGTAGTCCTCTTCCTCCCCCGGGGCGAGGGAATGTCAGATTCCTTCCCTTGGTTATCCTCCCTCATGGAGGCGCTCATTCCCTCGGTTGGAATAGGTAGCGGTGGAGGCCCGCTTTCGCCCTCTTTATTCCCCCTTCATCTTCCTTTGAGGGTACCGGGCAAGGTGCTGACTCGAGCATCTTTTCCAGCACCGGATTTCCCAAGCCCTCGGGAAGGGGGGGCGAACACCAGATCATCTTCGCCTTTGTTATCCAGTCTTGGTCAAAAGCGATTCTTCAGAATGACGTCGTGATAAATAAAAGATAGTGTGTTCGACTAAAGGATTACTTACTTGGGCCGCGGTGCGGTTACTGCTTAGGCCCACGTCCTCGAAGGTGTCCAGACACTCTATTTGGTGTCCAAAGAACGACTTGTACATCTCCTCGTGCGTCAGGCCGAGGAAATTCTGAATAGCGCGCGGTCCTTCTGGGTCGAATTCCCACAAGCGGAGGGGCCAGCGTTTGCAAGGCTGGATTCAACGAACCAGCATGACTTGCACTACCATAACCAAACTAAAATCTCCCTCGAAGAGATCTCGGATGCGGCTCTGCAGTATGGGCACATCCTTGGCTGGACCCCAGCTCAGCCCCCTGCTGATCCATGACATCAGTTGTGGTGGAGGGCCCGAGCGAAAGGCGGGGGAAGCTACCCACTTGGCACTTCTGGGAGCGGTGACGTAGAACCACTCCTGTTGCCATAATCCGGACACCTCTGGAAAGGAACCCTTTGGCCACGGAGCTCCAGCAATCTTGCTTATTAATGCACCTCCGCACGCTGCGGGTTTCCCCTCAACCGTCTTCGGCTTCACATCAAAGGTCTTGAGCCACAGGCCGAAGTGAGGGGTAATGCGGAGGAAGGCCTCACATACGACAATAAATGCCGAGATGTGGAGAAAGGAATCCGGGGCTAGATCGTGGAAATCAAGCCCGTAATAGAACATCAAACCCCTAACGAAGGGATCCAGAGTGTGGCCTAGTCCTCGTAGGAAGTGGGAGATGAACACGACGTCTTCATTGGGTTCAGGAGTAGGGACGGCCTGCCCTCGGGCAGGCAGCCGATGCGAAACTTCGGCGGTCAGGTATCTTGCCTCCCTCAACTTCTTGATATCCTTTTCCGTGACGGAGGAAGGCGTCCACCGGCCCTGGAGGCTGGATCTGGACATGATTGGAGGTCCGAAGCACCTGACCTGGGCTTTGGGTGTTAGAACTCGAGGCAGGGGAAGGATTCGATTAAGAACGGGAGGAATAAAGTAAAAGCCTTGCCCCTTTATAAAGAGGGTGAATATCAAGCGTCCTCCTCGTGGCCGTTTGGGACTCGCCTAAAATCTAGGAGTCCTAGGCACGGTTGGGTTACCCACGACCGTATTGATGAGAATCCCGTAATAAGGGGGGCACGATCTCTGCTTTGACAAGACGTGTCAAGAAACTGCCTCGTGTTATGTGCGGGGCTAGTTGAAGAAAAACAGTTCAAATGATCACCGCGCCATGGCATGATGTCATGTTGCCAAAACGTGTCAGCAGATTAGATCTCTGCGATGGTATGTGGAACTTATTTTGCAGGGTCGGACACTATCCTTTTATTCAAACTCTTCTGTGGTGAATCCGGAGGAGGAACCCGCCTTGCAATGCCGAAGACAACACTGCGCGCCGGACTCATCGTCATTGAAGCCTGGTTCAGGGGATATTGAGGGAGTCCTGGATTAGGGGGTCTCCGGACAGCCGGACTATATCCTTTGGTCGGACTGATTGGACTATGAAGATACAAGATTGAAGACTTCGTCCTGTGTCCGGATGAGACTCTACTTGGCGTGGAAGGCAAGCTAGGGAATACGGATCTGTATATCTCCTCCTTTGTAACCGACCTTGTGTAACCCTAACCCTCTCCGGTGTCTATATAAACCAGAGGGTTTAGGTCCGTAGGACAACATACAATCATACCATAGGCTAGCTTCTAGGGTTTAGCCTCTTCGATCTCGTGGTAGATCAACTCTTGTAATACCCATATCATTAAGAATAAATCGAGCAGGACGTAGGGTTTTACCTCCATCAAGAGGGCCCGAACCTGAGTAAAACATCGTGTCCCCTGCCTCTTGTTACCATCCGCCTTAGACACACAGTTCGGGACCCCCTACCCGAGATCCGCCGGTTTTGACACCGACATGCCTATTGTGGGAGGTGCACCAGCCCACCTAGGGGCTGGTCCCTTCCCACACTTGGCCCACGCAAGTCTCCGGGGCTGGTGGCCCCTCCCGGTGGACCCCCGAACCCTTCCGGTGGTCCCGGTACGTTACCGATAACGCCCAGAACACTTCCGGTGTCCAAAACGGGACTTCCCATATATAAATCTTTACCTCCGGACCATTCCGAAACTCCTCGTGACATCTAGGACTCTGAACAACATTTGGTAACCACGTACTTCTATTCCCTATAACCCTAGCATCATCGAACCTTAAGTGTGTAGACCCTACGGGTTCGGGAACCATGCAAACATGACCGAGACATCTCTCCGGCCAATAACCAACAGCGGGATCTGGATACCCATGTTGGCTCCCACATGTTCCAGATGATCTCATCGGATGAACCACGATATCAAGGATTCAATCAATCCCTATACGATTCCCTTTGTCTTCCGGTATAGCACTTGCCCGAGATTCGATCGTCAGTATACCGATACCTTGTTCAATCTCATCACGGCAAGTCTCTTTACTCGTTCCGTAACACATCATCCCGTGACCAACCCCTTAGTCACATTGAGCTCATTACGATGATGTCTTACCGAGTGGGCCCAGAGATACCTCTTCGTCATACAGAGTGACAAATCCCAGTCTCGATTCATGCCAACCCAACAGATACTTTTGGAGATACCCGTAGTGCACCTTTATAGCCACCCAGATACGTTGTGACGTTTGGCACACCCAAAGAATTCGTACGGTATCTGGGAGTTGCACAATCTCATGGTCTAAGGAAAAGATACTTTACATTAGAAAAGCTTTAGCAGACGAACTACACGATCTTGTGCTATGCTTAGGATTGGGTCTTGTCCATCACATCATTCTCCTAATGATGTGATCCCATTATCAACGACATCCAATGTCCATGGTCAGGAAATCGTAACCATCTATTGATCAACGAGCTAGTCAACTAGAGGCTCACTAGGGACATGGTGTGGTCTATGTATTCACACATGTATTACGATTTTCGGATAACACAATTATAGCATGAACAATAGACAATTATCATGAACAAGGAAATATAATAATAACTATTTTATTATTGCCTCTAGGGCATATTTCCAACAGTCTCCCACTTGCACTAGAGTCAATAATCTAGTTACATTGTGACGAATCGAACACCCAGCGTTCTGGTGTTGATCATGTTTTGCTCGTGGAAGGGGTTTAGTCAACGGATCTGCGACATTCAGGTCCGTATGCACTTTACAAATATCTATATCTCCATTTTGAACATTTTCATGAATGGAGTTGAAGCGACGCTTGATATGCCTGGTCTTCTTGTGAAACCTGGGCTCCTTGGCAATGGCAATGGCTCCAGTGTTGTCATAGAAGAGAGTCATTGGGCCCGACGCATTGGGAATAACTCCTAGGACAGGAATGAACTCCTTCATCCAGATTGCTTCATGTGATGCCTCCGAGGCTGCCATGTACTCCGCTTCACATGTAGATCCCGCCACGACGCTTTGCTTGCAACTGCACCAGATGACTGCCCCACCATTCAAAATATACACGTATCCGGTTTGTGACTTGTAGTCATCCAGATCTGTGTCGAAGCTAGCATCGACGTAACCCTTTACGATGAGCTCTTCGTCACCTCCATAAACGAGAAACATGTCCTTAGTCCTTTTCAGGTACTTAAGGATATTCTTGACCGCTGTCCAGTGTTCCATGTCGGGATTACTTTGGTACCTTCCTACCAAACTTACGACAAGGTTAACATCAGGTCTGGTACTCAGCATGGCATACATGATAAACCCTATGGCCGAGGCATAGGGGATGACACTCATCTTTTCTCTATCTTCTACCGTGGTCGGGCATTGAGCCGTGCTCAATCTCACACCTTGCGATACAGGCAAGAACCCATTCTTGGACTGATCCATATTGATCTTTTTCAATATCTTGTCAAGGTACGTGCTTTGTGAAAGACCAAGGAGGCGTCTCGATCTGTCTCTATAGATCGTGATGCCTAATATATAAGCAGCTTTTCCAAGGTCCTTCATTGAAAAACACTTATTCAAGTAGGCCTTTATGCTTTCCAAGAGTTCTATATCATTTCCCATCAATAGTACGTCATCCACATATAATATGAGAAATGCCACAGAGCTCCCACTCACTTTCTTGTAAACACAGGCTTCTCCATAAATCTGTGTAAACCCAAACGCTTTGATCATCTCATCAAAGCGAATGTTCCAACTCTGAGATGCTTGCACCAGCCCGTAGATTGAGCGCTGGAGCTTGCATACCTTGTCAGCATTCTTAGGATCGACAAAACCTTCCGGCTGCATCATATACAATTCTTCCTTAAGGAAACCATTAAGGAATGCCGTTTTGACGTCCATTTGCCATATTTCATAATCATAGAATGCGGCAATTGCTAACATGTTTCAGACGGACTTCAGCTTTGCCACGGGTGAGAAGGTCTCGTCATAGTCAACCCCTTGAACTTGTCGATAACCCTTAGTGACAAGCCGAGCTTTATAGATGGTCACATTGCCATCCGCGTTTGTCTTCTTCTTAAAGATCCATTTATTTTCTATGGCTCGCCGATCATCAGGCAAGTCAGTCAAAGTCCATACTTCATTTTCATACATGGACCCTATCTCGGATTTCATGGCTTCAAGCCATTTGTTGGAATCCGGGCCCGCCATCGCTTCTTCATAGTTCGAAGGTTCACCGTTGTCTAACAACATGATTTCTAGGACAGGGTTGCCGTACCACTCTGGTGCAGAACGTGTCCTTGTGGACCTACGAAGTTCAGTAGCAACTTGATCCGAAGTTTCAAGATCATCATCATTAACTTCCTCTCTAGTCGGTGCAGGCACAACAGAAACATTTTCTTGAGCTGCGCCACTTTTCGGTTCAAGAGGCAGTACCTCATCAAGTTCTACTTTCCTCCCACTTACTTCTTTCGAGAGAAACTCTATCTCTAGAAAGGATCCATTCTTGGCAACAAAGATATTGCCTTCGGATCTGAGGTAGAAGGTATACCCAATAGTTTCCTTAGGGTATCCTATGAAGACGCATTTTTCCGACTTGGGTTCGAGCTTTTCAGGTTGAAGTTTCTTGACATAAGCATCGCATCCCCAAACTTTCAGAAGCGACAGCTTAGGTTTCTTCCCAAACCATAATTCATATGGTGTCGTCTCAACAGATTTCGACGGAGCACTATTTAAAGTGAATGCGGCAGTCTCTAAAGCATAACCCCAAAATGATAGCGGCAGATCGGTAAGAGACATCATAGATCGCACCATATCTAGTAGAGTGCGATTACAACGTTCGGACACACCATTACGCTGAGGTGTTCCGGGTGGCGTGCGTTGTGAAAAAATTCCACATTCCCTTAAGTGCGTGCCAAATTCGTGACTCAAATATTCTCCCCCACGATCTGATCGCAAGAACTTTATTTTCCTGTCACGTTGATTCTCTACCTCATTCTAAAATTCCTTGAACTTTTCAAAGGTCTTAGACTTGTGTTTCATTAAGTAGACATATACATATCTACTCAAGTCATCAGTGAGGGTGAGAACATAACGATAGCCACCGCAAGCCTCAATGCTCATTGGACCGCACACATTAGTATGTATGATTTCCAATAAGTTGGTGCTCGCTCCATTGTTCCGGAGAACAAAGTCTTGGTCATTTTGCCCATGAGGCATGGTTCGCACGTGTCAAATGATTCATAATCAAGAGACTCCAAAAGTCCATCTGCATGGAGTTTCTTCATGCGTTTGACACCAATGTGACCAAGGCGGCAGTGCCACAAGTATGTGGGACTATCATTATCAACCTTACACTTCTTGGTATTCACACTATGAATATGTGTAACATCACGTTCGAGATTAAACAAGAATAAACCATTGACCGGCGGGGCATGACCATAAAACATATCTCTCATATAAATGGAACAACCATTATTCTCGGATTTAAATGAGTAGCCATCTCACATTAAACGAGATCCAGACACAATGTTCATGCTTAAAGCTGGTACTAAATAACAATTATTGAGGTTTAAAACTAATCCCGTAGGTAAATGTAGAGGCAGCGTGCCGACGGCGATCACATCGACCTTGGAACCATTCCCGACGCGCATCGTCACCTCATCCTTCGCCAGTCTCCGCTTATTCCACAACTCCTGTTTTGAGTTACAAATATGAGCAACCACACCGGTATCAAATACCCAGGAGCTACTATGAGCGATGGTTAGGTACACATCAATAACATGTATATCACATATACCTTTGGTATTGCTGGCCTTCTTGTCCGCTAATTACTTGGGGCAGTTCCGCTTCCAGTGACCGTTTCCCTTGTAATAAAAGCACTCAGTCTCAGGCTTGGGTCCATTCTTTAGCTTCTTCCCGACAGCTTGTTTACCGGGCGCGGCAACTCCCTTGTCGTCCTTCTTGAAGTTCTTTTCACCCTTGACTTTCTTGAACTTAGTGGTTTTATTCACCATCAACACTTGATGTTCCTTTTTGATTTCCACCTCCGCTGATTTCAGCATTGAATATACCTCAGGAATGGTCTTTTCCATCCCCTGCATATTGAAGTTCATCACAAAGCTCTTGTAGCTAGGTGGAAGATTGAAGGATTCTGTCAACGACCGCATCATCCGGGAGATTGACTCCCAGCTGAGACAAGCGGTTGTGCAACCCAGACATCTTGAGTATGTGCTCACTGACAAAACTATTCTCCTCCATCTTACAACTGTAGGACTTGTTAGAGACTTCATATCTCTTGACTCGGGCATGATCTTGCAAAACCATTTTCAGCTCTTGGAACATCTCATATGCTCTGTGCTGCTCAAAATGCTTTTGGAGCCCCGGTTCTAAGCTGTAAAGCATGCCACACTGAACCAGGGAGTAATCATCACTACGTGACTGCCAGGAGTTCATAACGTCTTGAGTTGCTGGGAAAATGGCCGCTTCACCTAGCGGTGCTTCAAGGACATATGCTTTCTTGGCAGCTATGAGGATAATCCTCAGGTTACGGACCCAGTCTGTGTAGTTGCTACCATCGTCTTTCAGCTTGGTTTTCTCTAGGAACACGTTGAAGTTGAGGGCAACATTAGCGTGGGCCATTCAATCTACAAGACATATTGCAAACTTTTTAGACTATGTTCATGATAATTAAGTTCATCTAATCAAATTATTTAATGAACTCCCACTCAGATAGATATCCCTCTAGTCATCTAAGTTATACATGATCCGAGTCAACTAGGTCATGTCCGATCATCATGTGAGACGGACTAGTCATCATCGGTGAACATCTTCATGTTGATCGTATCTTCTATACGACTCATGTTTGACCTTTCGGTCTTCCGTGTTCCGAGGCCATGTCTGTACATGCTAGGCTCGTCAAGTCAACCTAAGTGTATTGCGTGTGTAAATCTGGCTTACACCCGTTGTATGCAAGCGTTAGAACCTATCACACCTGATCATCACGTGGTGCTTCGGAACAATAGACCTTAGCAACGGTGCATAGTTAGGGGGGACACTTTCTTGAAATTATTGCGAGGGATCATCTTATTTAAGCTACCATCGTTCTAAGCAAATAAGATGTAAAAACATGATAAACATCACATGCAATCAAATAATAGTGACATGATATGGCCAATATCATATAGCTCCTTTGATCTCCATCTTGGGGCTCCATGATCATCTTGTCACCGGCATGACACCATGATCTCCATCATCATGATCTCCATCATCGTGTCTTCTTGAAGTTGTCTCGTCATCTATTACTTCTACTACTATGGCTAACGCTTTAGCAATAAAGTAAAGTAATTACATGACGTTTAAGTTGACATGCAGGTCATAAATAAATAAAGACAACTCCTATGGCTCTTGCCGGTTGTCATTCTCATCGACATGCAAGTCGTGATTCCTATTACAAGAAGATGATCAATCTCATACATCACATATATCATTCATCACATCCTTTGGCCATATCACATCACATAGCATACCCTGCAAAAACAAGTTAGACGTCCTCTAATTGTTGTTGCATGTTTTACGTGGCTGCTATGGGTTTCTAGCAAGAACGTTTCTTACCTACGCAAAAACCACAGCGTGATATGCCAATTGCTATTTACCCTTCATAAGGACCCTTTTCATCGAATCCGATCTGACTAAAGTGGGAGATACAGACACCCGCTATCCACCTTATGCAACTAGTGCATGTCAGTCGGTGGAACCAGTCTCACGTAAGAGTACGTGTAAGGTCGGTCCGGGCCGCTTCATCCCACAATGCCACCGAATCAAGATTGGACTAGTAACGGTAAGCATATTGAACAAAATCAACGCCCACAACTACTTTGTGTTCTACTCATGCATAGAAACTACGCATAGACCTAGCTCATGATGCCACTGTTGGGGATCGTTGCAAAAATTAAAAAAATTCTACGCATCGGCAAGATCAATCTATAGAGAGACTAGCAACGGGAGAGAGGGGAGTGTATCTTCATACCCTTGAAGATCACAAAACGGAAGCGTTACAAGAACGCGGATGAAGGAGTCGTACATGAAGCGATTCAGATCGCAGCCGAATCCGATCTAAGCACCGAACAACGGTGCCTCCGCGTTCAACACACGTGCAACCAGGTGACGTCTCCTGCTACCGCTTGAGCACTGCGTTGGTTTTCCCTTGAAGAGGAAAGGGTGATGCAGCAAAGTAGCGTAAGTATCTCCCTCAGTTTTTGAGAACCAAGGTATCAATCCAGTAGGAGGCTACGGCGCGAGTCCCTCGCACCTATACAAAACAAATAAATCCTCGCAACCAACGCGATAAGGGGTTGTCAATCCCTACACCGTCACTTACGAGAGTGAGATCTGATAGATATGATAAGATACTATTTTTGGTATTTTTATGATAAAGATGCAAAGTAAAATAAAAGCAAAGTAAAAAGCAAAGGAAATAACTAAGTGTTGGAAGATTAATATGATGAAGATAGACCCGGGGGCCATAGGTTTCACTAGTGGCTTCTCTCAAGAGCATAAGTATTTTACGGTAGGTGAATAAATTATTGTTGAGCAATTGACAGAACTGAGCATAGTTATGAGAATATCTAGGTATGATCATGTATATAGGCATCACGTCCGAGACAAGTAGACCAACTCCTGCCTGTTGGAAATATGCCCTAGAGGCAATAATAAATTGATTATTATTATATTTCCTTGTTCATGATAATCGTTTATTATCCATGCTAGAATTGTATTGATAGGAAACTCAGATACATGTGTGGATACATAGACAACACCATGTCCCTAGTAAGCCTCTAGTTGACTAGCTCGTTAATCAATAGATGGTTACGGTTTCCTAACCATGGACATTGGATGTCATTGATAACAGGATCACATCATTAGGAGAATGATGTGATGGACAAAGACCCAATCCTAAGCCTAGCACAAGATCATGTAGTTCGTATGCTAAAGCTTTTCTAATGTCAAGTATCATTTCCTTAGACCATGAGATTGTGCAACTCCCGGATACCGTAGGAGTGCTTTGGGTGTGCCAAACGTCACAACGTAACTGGGTGGCTATAAAGGTACACTACAGGTATCTCTGAAAGTGTCTGTCGGGTTGGCACGAATCGAGACTGGGATTTGTCACTCCGTGTAAACGGAGAGGTATCTCTGGGCCCACTCGGTAGGACATCATCATAATGTGCACAATGTGATCAAGGAGATTATCACGGGATGATGTGTTACGGAACGAGTAAAGAGACTTGCCGGTAACGAGATTGAACAAGGTATCGGGATACCGACGATCGAATCTCGGGCAAGTGTCGTACCGATAGACAAAGGGAATTGTATACGGGATTGATTAAGTCCTTGACATCGTGGTTCATCCGATGAGATCATCGTGGAACATGTGGGAGCCAACATGGGTATCCAGATCCTGCTGTTGGTTATTGACCGGAGAGTTATCTCGGTCATGTCTGCATGTCTCCCAAACCCGTAGGGTCTACACACTTAAGGTTCGGTGACGCTAGGGTTATAGAGATATTAGTATGCGGTAACCCGAAAGTTGTTCGGAGTCCCGAATGAGATCCCGGACGTCACGAGGAGTTCCGGAATGGTCCGGAGGTAAAGAATTATATATAGGAAGTGCTATTTCGGCCATCGGGACAAGTTTTGGGGTCACCGGTATTGTACCGGGACCACCGGAAGGGTCCCGTGGGTCCACCGGGTGGGGCCACCTGCCCGGGGGGGCCACATGGGCTGTAGGGGTGTGCGCCTTGGCCTATATGGGCCAAGGGCACCAGCCCCAAGAGGCCCATGCACCAAGAGATGAGGGAAAGAAAGAGTCCTAAAGGGGGAAGGCACCTCCTAGGTGCCTTGGGGAGGAGGGACTCCTCCCTTGGCCGCACCCTTCCTTGGAGGAAGGGACAAGGCTGCGCCCCCCTCTCCCTTGGCCCTATATATAGTGGGGAAGGGAAGGCAGCAACACCTAAGCCCCGACGCCTCCCTCTCCCTCCCATGACACATCTCCCTCCTCCCGCAGCGCTTGGCGAAGCCCTGTTGGAATCCCGCTACTTCCACCACCACGCCGTCGTGCTGCTGGATCTCCATCAACCTATCCTTCCCCCTTGCTGGATCAAGGAGGAGACGTCGCTGCTCTGTACGTGTGTTGAACGCGGAGGTGCCGTCCGTTCAGCGCTAGGATCATCGGTGATTTGGATCACGACGAGTACGACTCCATCAACCCCGTTCTCTTGAACGCTTCCGCGCGCGATCTACAAGGGTATGTAGATCCACTCCTCCCTCGTTGCTAGATGACTCCATAGATTGATCTTGGTGACACGTAGGAAAATTTTGAATTTTTGCTACGTTCCCCAACACTGGCATCATGAGCTAGGTCTATGCGTAGTTTCTATGCACGAGTAGAACACAAAGTAGTTGTGGGCGTTGATTTTGTTCAATATGCTTACTGTTACTAGTCCAATCTTGATTCGGTGGCATTGTGGGATGAAGCGGCCCGGACCGACCTTACACGTACTCTTACGTGAGACTGGTTCCACCGACTGACATGCACTAGTTGCATAAGGTGGCTAGCGGGTGTCTGTCTCTCCCACTTTAGTCGGATCGGATTCGATGAAAAGGGTCCTTATGAAGGGTAAATAGCAATTGGCATATCACGTTGTGGTTTTTGTGTAGGTAAGAAACGTTCTTGCTAGAAACCCATAGCAGCCACATAAAACATGCAAACAACAATTAGAGGACGTCTAACTTGTTTTTGCAGGGTATGCTATGTGATGTGATATGGCCAAAAGGATGTGATGAATGATATATGTGA
Source organism: Triticum urartu (assembly GCF_056163025.1). Taxonomy (NCBI): domain Eukaryota; kingdom Viridiplantae; phylum Streptophyta; class Magnoliopsida; order Poales; family Poaceae; genus Triticum; species Triticum urartu. The sequence continues at coordinate 14,782,537 of NC_141877.1, forward strand.
TGTATGAGATTGATCATGTTCTTGTAATAGGAATCACGACTTGCATGTCGATGAGTATGACAACCGGCAGGAGCCATAGGAGTTGTCTTTATTTATTTATGACCTGCATGTCAACTTAAACGTCATGTAATTACTTTATTTTATTGCTAAAGCGTTAGCCATAGTAGTAGAAGTAATAGATGACGAGACAACTTCAAGAAGACACGATGATGGAGATCATGATGATGGAGATCATGGTGTCATGCCGGTGACAAGATGATCATGGAGCCCCAAGATGGAGATCAAAGGAGCTATATGATATTGGCCATATCATGTCACTATTATTTGATTGCATGTGATGTTTATCATGTTTTTACATCTTATTTGCTTAGAACGATGGTAGCTTAAATAAGATGATCCCTCGCAATAATTTCAAGAAAGTGTCCCCCCTAACTGTGCACCGTTGCGACAGTTCGTTGTTTTGAAGCACCACGTGATGATCGGGTGTGATAGATTCTAACATTCACATACAACGGGTGTAAGACAGATTTACACACGCAAAACACTTAGGTTGACTTGACGAGCCTAGCATGTACAGACATGGCCTCGGAACACAAGAGACCGAAAGGTCGAGCATGAGTCGTATGGTAGATACGATCAACATGAAGATGTTCACCGATGTTGACTAGTCTGTCTCACGTGATGATCGGACACGGCCTAGTTGACTCGGATCATGTAATCACTTAGATGACTAGAGGGATGTCTATCTGAGTGGGAGTTCATAAGATGAACTTAATTATCCTGAACATAGTCAAAATGTCTTCGCAAATTATGTCGTAACTCGCACTTTAGTTCTACTGTTTAGATATGTTCCTAGAGAAAATTTAGTTGAAAGATAATAGTAGCAATTATGCGGACTAGGTCCGTAAACTGAGGATTGTCCTCATTGCTTCATAGAAGGCTTATGTCCTTAATGCACCGCTCAGTGTGCTGAACCTCGAACGTCGTCTGTAGATGTTGGGAACATCTGACATACAAATTTTGATAACTACGTGATAGTTCAGTTAAATGGTTTAGAGTTGAGGCACCGAAGACGTTTTTGAAACGTCGCGAAACATATGAGATGTTTCGAGGGCTGAAATTGGGATTTCAGGCTCGTGCCCACGTCAAGAGGTATAAGACCTCCGACGATTTTCTTAGCCTGCAAACTAAGGGAGAAAAGCTCAATTGTTGAGATTGTGCTCAGATTGTCCGAGTACAACAATCATTTGAATCGAGTGGGAGTTGATCTTCCAGATGAGATAGTGATGTTTCTCCGAAGTCATTACCACCAAGCTGCTAGAGCTTCGTGATGAACTATAATATATCAGGGACATATATGATGATCCTTGAGATATTCGCGATGTTTGACACCACAAAAGTAGAGATCAAGAAGGAGCATCAATTGTTGATGGTTGGTGAAACCACTAGTTTCAAGAAGGGCAAGGGCAAAAAGGGATGCTTCATGAAACGGCAAATCAGCTGCTGCTCTAGTGAAGAAACCCAAGGTTGAACCCAAACCCGAGACTAAGTGCTTCTGTAATAAGGGGAACAGCCACTGGAGCAGAATTACCCTAGATACTTGGTAGATGAGAAGGCTGGCAAGGTCGATAGAAGTATATTGGATATACATTGTGTTGATGTGTACTTTACTAGTACTCCTAGTAGCACCAGGGTATTAGATACCGGTTCGGTTGCTAAGTGTTAGTAACTCGAAATAAAAGCTACGGAATAAACGGAGACTAGCTATAGGTGAGCTGACAATATGTGTTGGAAGTGTTTCCAATGTTGATATGATCAAGCATCGCACGCTCCCTCTACCATCCAGATTGGTGTTTGCGTTGAGCATAGACATGATTGGATTATGTCTATCGCAATACGGTTATTCATTTAAGGAGAATAACGGTTACTCTGTTTATTTGAATAATACCTTCAATGGTCTTGCACCTAAAATGAATGGTTCATTGAATCTCGATCATAGTGATACACATGTTCATGCCAAAAGATATAAGATAGTAATGATAGTACCACCTACTTGTGGCACTGCCACTTAAGTCATATCGGTATAAAACGCATGAAGAGGCTCCATGTTGATGGATCTTGGACTCACTCATTTTTGAAAAGTTTGAGACATGCGAACCATGTCTATTGGTGTATATGCATGAAGAAACTCCATGCAAATGGACCGTTTGGACTCACTTGTTTTTGAATCACTTGAGACATGCAAATCATACCACATGGGCAAGATGACTGAAAGCCTCGTTTTCAGTAAAATGGAACTAGAAAGCAACTTGTTGGAAGAAATACATTTTGATGTGTGCAGTCCAATGAGTGCTGAGGCGTGTAGTGGATATCGTTATGTTCTTACTTCACAGATGATTTGAGTAGATGTTGAGTACATTTACTTGATAAATCACGAGTCTGAATTATTGAAAGGTTCAAGTAATTTTAGGGTGAAGTTGAAAGATCGTCGTGACAAGAGGATAAAATATCTATGATATGATCATAGAGATGAATATCTGAATTATGAGTTTGGCACAGAATTAAGACATTGTGGAAATTGTTTCACAACTAATACAGCCTGGAACACCATAGTGTGATGGTGTGTCCGAACATCATAACTGCACCCTATTGGATATGATGCATACCATGATGTCTCTTATCGAATTACCACGATAGTTTATGGGTTAGGCATTAGAGACAACCACATTCACTTTAAATAGGGCACCACGTAATTCCGATGAGATGACACCGTATGAACTATGGTTTAGAGAAACCTAAGCTATCATTTCTTAAAAGTTTGGGGCTGCGACGCTTATGTGAAAAGGTTTCAGGCTGATAAGCTCGAACCAAAGCGGATAAATGCATCTTCATAGGACACCCAAAACAGTTGGGTATACCTCCTATCTCAGATCCGAAAGCAATAAGGGATTGTTTCTAGAATCAGGTCCTTTCTCGAGGAAAAGTTTCTCTCGAAAGAATTGAGTGGGAGGATGGTGGAGACTTGATGAGGTTATTGAACCGTCACTTCAACTAGTGTATAGCAGGGCACAAAGAGTTGTTCCTGTGGCACCTACACCAATTGAAGTGGAAGCTTATGATATTGATCATGAGACTTCGGATCAAGTCACTCCCAAACCTCGTAAGATGACAAGGATGCGTACTACTTCAGAGTGGTACGTAATCCTGTCTTGGAAGTCATGTTGCTAGACAACAATGAACCTACGAGCTATGGAGAAGCGATGGTGGGCCTGGATTCCAAAATGGCTCGAGGCCATATAATCCGAGAGAGGATCCATATATGAAAACAAAGTGTAGACTTTGGAAGAACTACTTGATGGTCGTAAGGCTGTTAGGTACATATGGATTTTAAAAGGAAGACGGACAATGATGGTAAATGTCACCATTAAGAAAGCTCGACTTGTCGTTAAGATGTTTTCCGACAAGTTCAAGGAGTTGACTGCGATGAGACTTTCTCACTCGTAGCGATGCTAAGAGTCTGTTGGAATTATATTAGCAATTACTGCATTATTTGTGAAATCTTGCAGATAGGATGCCAAAAACCATTGTTTCCTCGACGATTTTTGAGGAAAGGTTGTATGTGATACAACCGGAAGGTTTTGTTAATCCTGAAAGATGCTAATAAGTATGCAAAGCTCCAGCAATCCTTCTAAGGACTGGAGTAAGCATCTCAGAGTTGGAATGTATGCTTTGATGATGATCAAAGATTTTGGGTTTATACAAAGTTTATGAGAAACTTGTATTTCCAAAGAAGTGAGTGGGAGCACTATAGAATTTCTGATGAATATATGTTGTTGACATATTGTTGATCAGAAATTACGTAGAATTTCTGGAAAGCATATAGGGTTATTTGGAAAGTGTTTTTCAATGGAAAGCCTGGATTAAGCTACTTGAACATTGAGCATCAAGATAGATCAAAACGCTTAATGGTACTTTCAAATGAGCACATACCTTGACATGATCTTGAAGGTGTTCAAGATGGATCAGTCAAAGAAGGAGTTCTTGCCTGAGTTGTAAGGTATGAAGTTAAGACTTAAAGCTCGACCACGACAGAATAGAGAGAAAGGACGAAGGTCGTCCCTTATGCTTAAGACATAGGCCCTACAGTATGCTATGCTGTGTACCGCACCTGAAATGTGCCTTGCCATGAGTCAGTCAAGGGGTACAAGAGTGATCCAAGAATGGATCACAAGACAACGGTCAAAGTTATCCTTAGTAACTAGTGGACTAAGGAATTTTCTCGATTATGGAGGTGGTAAAAGAGTTTGTCGTAAAGGGTTACGCCGATGCAAACTTTGACACTAATCCAGATTATTCTAAGTAGTAAACTAGATTCGTATAGTAGAACAGTTATTTGAAATGGCTCCAAATATAGCGTAGTAGCTGCATCTACAAGATGACATAGAGATTTGCGAAGTACATACGGATCTGAAAGATTCAGAGCCGTTGACTATAACATCTCTCACAAGCATAACAAGATCAAACCTAGAACTCATCGAGTGTTAATCACATGGTAATGTGAACTAGATTATTGACTCTAGTAAACTCTTTGGGTGTTAGTCACATGGGGATGTGACCTTGAGTGTTAGTCACATAGCGATGTGAACTGGATTATTGACTCTAGTGCAAGTGGGAGACTGTTGGAAATATGCCCTAGAGGCAATAATAAATTGATTATTATTATATTTCCTTGTTCATGATAATCGTTTATTATCCATGCTAGAATTGTATTGATAGGAAACTCAGATACATGTGTGGATACATAGACAACACCATGTCCCTAGTAAGCCTCTAGTTGACTAGCTCGTTAATCAATAGATGGTTACGGTTTCCTAACCATGGACATTGGATGTCATTGTTAACGGGATCACATCATTAGGAGAATGATGTGATGGACAAAGACCCAATCCTAAGCCTAGCACAAGATCATGTAGTTCGTATGCTAAAGCTTTTCTAATGTCAAGTATCATTTCCTTAGACCATGAGATTGTGCAACTCCCGGATACCGTAGGAGTGCTTTGGGTGTGCCAAACGTCACAACGTAACTGGGTGGCTATAAAGGTACACTACAGGTATCTCTGAAAGTCTCTGTTGGGTTGGCACGAATCGAGACTGGGATTTGTCACTCCGTGTAAACGGAGAGGTATCTCTGGGCCCACTCGGTAGGACATCATCATAATGTGCACAATGTGATCAAGGAGTTTATCATGGGATGATGTGTTACGGAACGAGTAAAGAGACTTGCCGGTAACGAGATTGAACAAGGTATCGGGATACCGACGATCGAATCTCGGGCAAGTGTCGTACCGATAGACAAAGGGAATTGTATACGGGATTGATTAAGTCCTTGACATCGTGGTTCATACGATGAGATCATCGTGGAACATGTGGGAGCCAACATGGGTATCCAGATCCCGCTGTTGGTTATTGACCGGAGAGTCATCTCGGTCATGTCTGCATGTCTCCCGAACTCGTAGGGTCTACACACTTAAGGTTTGGTGACGCTAGGGTTATAGAGATATTAGTATGCGGTAACCCGAAAGTTGTTCGGAGTCCCGGATGAGATCCCGGACGTCACGAGGAGTTCCGGAATGGTCCGGAGGTAAAGAACTATATATAGGAAGTGCTATTTCGGCCATCGGGACAAGTTTCGGGGTCACCGGTATTGTATCGGGACCACCGGAAGGGTCCCAGGGGTCCACCGGGTGGGGCCACCTGCCCGCGGGGGCCACATGGGCTGTAGGGGTGTGCGCCTTGGCCTATATGGGCCAAGGGCACCAGCCCCAAGAGGCCCATGCGCCAAGAGATGAGGGAAAGGAAGAGTCCTAGGGGGAAGGCACCTCCTAGGTGCCTTGGGGAGGAGGGACTCCTCCCTTGGCCGCACCCTTCCTTGGAGGAAGGGCCAAGGCTGCGCCCCCCCTCTCCCTTGGCCCTATATATAGTGGGGAAGGGAAGGCAGCAACACCTAAGCCCTGGCGCCTCCCTCTCCCTCCCATGACACATCTCCCTCCTCCCGCAGCGCTTGGCAAAGCCCTGTTGGAATCCCGCTACTTCCACCACCACATCGTCGTGCTGCTGGATCTCCATCAACCTCTCCTTCCCCCTTGATGGATCAAGAAGGAGGAGACGTCGCTGCTCCGTACGTGTGTTGAACGCGGAGGTGCCGTCCATTCGGCGCTAGGATCATCGGTGATTTGGATCACGACGAGTACGACTCCATCAACCCTGTTCTCTTGAACGCTTCCGCGCGTGATCTAGAAGGGTATGTAGATCCACTCCTCCCTCGTTGCTCGATGACTCCATATATTGATCTTGGTGACACGTAGGAAAATTTTGAATTTTTGCTACGTTCCCCAACACTGCCTGCATCTACTACTATTACTCCACACATCGACCGCTATCCAGCATGCATCTAGAGTATTAAGTTCAAGAGAACAGAGTAACGCTTTAAGCAAGATGACATGATTTAGAGGGATAAATTCATGCAATATGATAAAACCCCATCTTGTTATCCTCGATGGCAACAATACAATACGTGCCTTGCTGCCCCTACCACTACAAAAAATACACTTCCGTGATGATACGTGTTTGTCTTAGTAGGTCGCGTTTTTTGTCATGCATGTACATCCATGACAAATTTATGACAGAATCAAGATAGTCATACCTGTGCTGTCGTAGAAGTGTTCCATGACATTACCAAAATTACCATCATGGAAGTGTCCACTTCCAAGACGATAAATCACGCGTCACAGAAGTGCTTTAGTCAAGGGTGACCGACATGTGGCATCCACCGTAACGGAACGCCGTTAAGCTATCGGGTCGGGTTTTGGATCCGATAACCCATTAACAGCCCCGATCAATGGGGATTTTCCACATGTAAAATCATCATTGGCTAGAGGAAACACGTGTCAGCTCATCGTTGGGACAGATGTCATCCACTCACTGGACAGAAGGCGCCTATGATACGTCGACACGTGGCATGACCCAACAATGGCCCATTCCTGTGAAAAGGCTGGTCCGTTTGACTTGGTCAAAAGCTGGCGGGCCGGCCCATGGAAAGCCTGTTAACGGCATGTTCGCATATAGCCCATTTACAGCCCGCTAACCCAAGGCCCGTTACGCCCTATCCGAATTAGGCCCAGTAGCGTCATCTGGGCCATCCAATATGATTCCAGCCCGTTTTCACTTCTGGCCCATGTATAGCCCATGACGTCTTTCGGCCCATATGAGGCCCTTTGTAACTCTTGGCCCATTAGCGGCCCATGCTGAAACTGGCCCGTAATGAACAGTGTATCACTTTATACCCATTAACGACCCGTTATTCCATTGTGCCGTTTCCAGCCCAAGTTAACTTTCGACCTTCTGAGGGCCCATTTATTCTTGGGCTCATTTGCATCATTCGGTTACTTACGCCCCGTTACTATCATTTTCTGCTTGTGGGCCAAATTCAGCCCGTCATTACAGTCGGCCCGTTTGTGGACCGTTAGTCTGTTGGGCCATTTTCCTAGCATCACCAAATGCAAACTATTAACGGCCCGTTATGGTCAGCCCATAAAACGTATGATTTCCATTAAAGGCCCATCTACGGCCCATTAAAGGCCCGTCTACGGCCCATTAAGGGCCCGTACAAGACCCATAAATGAGTCGGCGGCCCATGGATCCTACGAGACATACAAGATCCATGGATCCTACGAGACGTAGAAGGCCCATGGATCCTACGAGACGTAGAAGGCCCATGGATCCGATGGCCCGTGAAGGGCCATGGTCGGGCGAGTTGGCCCCCGTTTGAACGATATAGCATATTCAAAGAATTATCCTACTCAATACTATCACCCCTAAAAATCATACACTATACAACAAAGAGATCAAGGTATAGAAAGGTAGAATAATCCTACACTATACAATAAAGAAATTACAGCCGATTATACCCACTGGGCATTATGGTTCGGCACAGGTGATAATAAAGCATACACAAACAACAAATTACATACACTGGGCAAATACAGCTCATACATCATGGACGCGCATCAACTTAACTCCATTTGAACTATAATCTCTTCAGAAAATAGGATTAGCCGGATTCAGATAGCACAAATTTCAGTCTGCAAAATCTCCAATTCCTTCATGGTTACCTCAATGTCTTGTTTCATTTTTTGACTCCTGCATCTAATACCTGCATGTCCAGTCTCAACTTGTTGATTATACGTTGACAATCATGTACACGTTGTCTTGCCACCTCTAGTTGATGCTCGAGAACATCAGCACATTCCAACTCCAATCCATAATCATTCGGTAACGGCCATGCCGCACTACTCGCAGATCTTTGTGTTGATGTCACTTCATCCTGAAATGTTTATGTAAGTACACATGACTAGGGCAAAAATATAGTTACAACAGTGAAGTGAACAAGACACTATTTTGTACTACATGGCAAAACAGGACTAACAATAATGTTACATGTCACTTTCAAAAAAAAATGTTACACGTCATGAAGCATAAGCAGGTGATATTTTAAAAATTATAAAAAAGATAGTCCGTGCAGCCTGCATACAGAAATCCCTCTTAGCTCACCAGAGGAGCATGATGTTGGGGCCCAATCGAAAACACAGACAAGTTACAAATTTAGATAGCACGTTGCGTATAAGTAAGCAAGCAGTTGGCCATTCTGTGCCTCAATTAAAGTCTTAGGGAGCATAATGAACAGCTGAGGGTTTCATACAAACATACTACAACAGGCAAAACTATGCAATCATTAGCGTAGTATAAACTAGATTGTGAGCCTCATGCAATAATAGTTGGTTAATAGACTTCAAAGCTTCAGGCACACTTCGACAGAGTAATTAAATGGTAAGACCTTTAATTATGTCAACTAATAGTGATACAAGTACCGAACATCAGGCATGATTATTTGGGCATCTCATTAACTGAGGACAAATAAAGCAATTGAAAAGAGAAAATTAACTATGCCTGAAACAAACAAGGAATTGAACTGTTGAGTTGCATATAGTGACTTACCTTAGCAGGTTGAAGAGGCTCAGCGCAGCTCCTACTTCTCTTGCAACGCTCCTTCCTAACATCTTGTACTTGGAAATCCTCAATCTTATCTTCATTGCACCCCCTCTGCAAGGTGACACAAACTAGTTACTCGTCTCCTTGGAAGATAAATATGCATACTTTCCAGTCTGTGAACACAAAAGAATGAGATAATAACAAAACAACACCACATAATGAAACATGCTGCATATCTTGCACTTGCACACAATGAAATGAGCATTTACTATGTCTGCACTATGTAAAAACTAGGCATACCTTCGAACTGGATCTCTAGGTACTCTTGGAGAGCCTACTGTAGTGTACAGCCAAACCTTTATGTCACCTATGAATTAGACAAGGCCCCACTACAGCAGCCCTTAGTGTTTAAATCGTTGACAAGCTCTGTTAGAGTGTTAGGTCAAGAACAACAAGTAATCAAAGCAAACAGTCCTAGTATGGCTGGCTGATGCAAACAAGCAATTGAACAGATGTGTGAGAAAATCTTACATATCAAGAAAAGAAGCAAAGAAGGAGGCTTAAAGACCATCACTTAACTGACTAGATTTAAGGGGCATTTAAACATCATGTGCAACGTATGAACTAACATAAACATTGCATATTCTAGATTCTACAATGGAATGCACATGTATTAGGTTATGCCATGTATGATGATGCCTAAATGTATAGATAGCAGGCAGGAGTGATTCATCATTGCACGCACAATTGAATTGCAGGTTAAGGGCCAGTTCGATTCCGCCTTTTCAGGGCATATTGTCAAAATAAGCCATAAAAGATGTAAATAAGTCATTTTTGAGTTATGGGCTTGGGCTTAACTAATTTCGCTTTGGAGGGGGGTGTTTCGGGTAGAACCTCATTAAAAATTGAAGGGAAGGTGTTGGGGATATTACTACTGGGCGTAAACCGGCCTATCAGGGCCGGGTTAACTTCATCAGTAGTTAATTATGTTAAAGCCCAAGAAGGCAGATGAGAGCTCAAGGCCCATAGTCGGTTTAAGGCCTGTAGCCGTAAACCGGCGCCGGTATGTAACTTGTATTGTAAGTTAGGAATAAGTAGAGACCAAACCGGACACATCTATGAGCCAGTATTGGGAATCTGTGAACCGACGGGCGTCACCCGTGTATATAAGGGGACGACCCGGCGGCGGTTCAGAGGACAGACAACAACTCGAGACTTAGGCGAAGCTTGTTTGCTCCCTAGTCATCGAAACCCCATCAATTCCATCACAACTAGACGTAGGCTTTTACCTTCATCAAAGGGGCCAAACTAGTATAAACTCTCTTGCGTCCCTGTGTCCGCTTTAACTCCTTCAAGCTAACCCGTCGCGATGGCTCCACGACTAAGTCCTTTCTCTAGGACATCTGCCGTGACAAAACCACGACAGTTGGTGCCCACCATGGGGCTATCGCACGATGGTTTCAAGTTCTTGGAGGGCCGCTTTGAAGGACTCGAGGGCTACGCTGTGGGCCGGATGACTAAGAGTCATCGCGGCAAGCTCTACATCGATGATGCAGGATGGGGCCCCAAGGCCGGCTCAGTTGAGTACGGGTACCGGGTCCCCTTTGGTGGCATACACGTTTTCATCAGCAAGATCGGTGAACCGGGCCCTGAGCCGGACATCTGCACCGACCTCGTCGAAACGGCTCAGCGTGCGCGGTCCGCCCGGGTTAAATCGGCCGTGAAGCGTGCCTTCGTGGGAGTCATCCATGGAGGAAGTTACGAGGATGGATTGGAATCTCGCGGCGAGACCACCGTTTATTCCGGTGACGAGTCATCAACCGGAGAAACCGAATCTCTATATCAGCTACAAGATGGCCGGATTTGGGGCTGTTTCGATGGCGACAGTATTCCGGACCCCTCTGATCAACCCAACCGAGTTGGAATATTCATGACCGGCACACAAGCAGCGCTTCATTCTTCGACCGCTGCGCCAATAACCTCCGGTTCAGTAGCGGCGACAGCTGCCGGGGCAGGAAGCTCTGCACGCCCGCCGGCTCAAGTTCTATCAGATCTATTTGATGCATTGGTTGCGCTTATGGCAGAAGCTAATCCGACGGATCAGGAAGTCCACAACGCGGAGATTGCAAAGGTGAAGGAACAGATCACCCAGGCCAAGGCGGACCTGGCAGCTGAGAATGCCAGGATGACCACAGAGCGGGCCGCTTTAAACGCACAAGCCTACAGGCTCATGTTGGACCAGAACGCATCACATGAAGTCATGAGGAGGAAGTACCGATCCCGTTTGCCTTCGGTTTTCGAGGCCAAAGACCTTTTCAACACCCCAGGAGCAGGAACCAGTAATCCGCTGGAGGGGAACCAGGCGGAAGCTCCTGGGACCGGTGCACCGGTTCAGCCCCGTCTGATGGATCAGCCTCGTCAAAACACTATCATACCTCAGGCTATCCAACACCACTGGGTCACTACTCCAATCCAATGGACAATCTTGTTGCCGCTGCTGCACGGCTGGAGGCCATTCCAATTGAAGGCGACTCACCGCAGGCGATAGAGACGCGACGGGTCAAGGAGCTTCTTAGGACAGCTTTGGACCAACAGGAAGCATACTCATACAGCCGCGACCGGATCCACTCGACCCCTCGCCCAAGCCGGAGCTATAGCAGGCGTATGGATGAACCGGCAGTGTCAAGAAATGAACGACATGGAGCACCCCGCGGCAACAACCCGGCGGGTGGTGCTGATAATGCTCAGGAGGTGGTGGACCGGGCCCGAGCACGCAGGGAGGCCGAGTTAGCCGCACAGTATCAGGCTCGGCAGCTTACGCCGGTTCGTCCAACTATCTCGGTCGAACCCGGTGTTACTTCTAGTTCTTTGGGGGTGCCTTGCCTTGTCCCCGCTTTACGCAATGTGCGCCTGCCCAAGGATTTCAAGGGCCCGCGCAAGGTACCAAATTACACGGCGGATCAACCCCCAGAGACATGGGTGGAGAGCTATGAGATGGCCATGGAGATGCTTGATGTGGATGATGCGGCATGTGCGAAGTACTTCACCATGATGCTTGAAGGAACGGCCCGCACTTGGTTAAAAAGCTTACCGGCCAACTCTATCAGTTCATGGGCCCAATTATGAGCCCGGTTTATCAGTAATTTCAAGGATACATGTAAGCATCCTATGTCGATAGTGGACTTAGCTGCCTGTGTCCAGGAGGAAGGAGAATCGACGACTCATTGGGTGCGCCGGGTCTCACAGGTGTTGCATTCATCAGACCGCATCAACGCTGACACCGCAGTCTTAACCCTAGAAGGCAACTGCCGGTTTGGGCCCCTAAAGCTGAAGTTGGGACGGATGAAGCGCCATTGCACTGACATGGGGACCCTCATGGCCGCTTTGGTAAAGTATGTTGATTCTGATAGTACCAAGGATCCCGAATCTGATGATGACAAGGCAGGGAAGGGAAAGAGGAACAACAATTCCAAAGGTCAGCAGCATCACTGGGCAGGCAATGGTAGCGGAGGCAAGCGTAAAGTGGATGGTAACATGGACTTTGTGGCTAATACCAACGCGCAGGACAAGGGCCAGCGACGCAAGGGTAAATTGCCAAATCGCAGTGGGGCACCCAACCCTAACCCGGATCGCCTAAATTATCTACTGAGCCAGCCCTGTCCAAGACATGGGACGAAGGAGGTGCCAGCAAACCACCTTTGGAAGGATTGCTTTATTATGCAGGAGTTCAAGAATTCTAATGCTTTATGGTATGATCACGGCTCCGGCGGTGGCTTAGGATCCGGGCCGGGTTACGGTGGAGGAAATTCCGGTTCAGGATTTAATGGTAATCCGGGCGGACATAATAATCAAAATAATCAGAACAACCAGGGTGGTTATAACTAGCAGCAGCAACAGTCAGGTTACTAGAGCAACCCAAAGCAGTTGAATAGTGGGCAGTACCATGTCTTCACCACTAGCTTGGACAAGCGAGACCGGAAGGTTCAGAGGCGGGCAGTCAACTCTGTTGAACCGGCCGTGCCCCGTTATCTACGCTGGTCTGAACAGCCAATCATATGGAGCAGAGAGGATCACCCTCCCCAGGTTGATAATCCGGGTCAGTTGGCTCTGGTGGTGGCGCCTCAGGTGGGAGGTTACAAGTTCACCAAAGTGCTCATGGATGGAGGGAGCAGCATTAATATCTTGTACTATGAGACCTTCCGTCGTATGGGACTAACAGATAAAAATCTCAAACCGTCTAATACGGTGTTCCACGGTGTGGTACCTGGCAAGTCAGCATATCCTGTTGGTAAGATAGCTCTGGAAGTGGCCTTTGGAGATGATCATGATTCCAGGTCGGAAACATTGATGTTTGAAGTGGTGAAAATCCAAAGTCCATATCACGCCCTGTTTGGGCGACCGGCCTACGCCAAGTTTATGGCACGGCCCTGTTATGTGTATTTGCAGCTCAAGATGCCGGGTTACAAGGGGACAATAACAGTTCATGGAAGCCGTAAAATCGCTTTGGAGTGCGAGGAAGGAGATGTGGCCTACGCAGAGTCGGTTTGTGCCACCGAGGAGCTGAAGTATTATAAGGACAGTGTTGATCCGGCAGACATGACTCCATTAAAGAAGCCAACTACGGAGCATGATCCGGCCCTGAAGTTCAAATCGGCAGCAGAAACTAAGCTTGTTGACTTCGTACCTGGCGATTCGTCCAAGCAGTTCAGCATCAGTGCCAACTTGGATCCGAAATAGGAAAGCGCACTCATCGAGTTCATCCGTGAGAATCGGGACATTTTTGCATGGAAGCCCTCTGACATGCCAGGTGTACCGAGGCAACTCGCTGAGCACACCCTTAATGTGGATCCTAAATACAAACCAGTGAAACAGTTCCTCCGCCGGTTTAACGAAGAAAGACGCAAGGCGATTGGAGAAGAGGTAGCCAGGCTCTTAGCAGCTGGTTTTATTGTTGAAGTTTTTCACCCTGAGTGGCTTGCCAATCCGGTGCTAGTCCTTAAGAAAAACGGCACCTGGTGCATGTGTGTGGATTACACAGATCTTAATAAGGCTTGTCCAGCAGATCCTTTTGCCCTCCCCCGTATTGATCAAATCATTGATGCTACGGCGGGTTGTGAGCGTTTAAGTTTTTTGGATGCATATTCTGGCTATCATCAGATCAAAATGGCAGTTAAGGACCAGGAGAAGATGGCATTCATAACTCCCTTTGGAGCCTTCTGCTATGTGTCTATGCCCTTTGGGCTCAAAAGTGCCCAGGCAACTTATCAATGGTGTGTACAAAATTGTCTTCACAAACAGATTGGCCGTAATGTACATGCTTACGTGGATGATATCGTGGTTAAGTCCAGGGAGAAGGAGACTCTGGTTGACGATTTGAAGGAAACCTTTGATAACCTGAGGACGTACAAGATGATGCTTAATCTGGACAAGTGTGTCTTTGGTGTACCGGCGGGCAAGTTATTGGGTTTTCTGGTGTCCAACAGGGGAATTGAGGCTAATCCGGAGAAGATCACAGCCATCACCTCCCTGGCTAAACCGAAGTGTATCAATGATGTTCAATGCCTGGTAGGCCGGATTGCCGCGTTAAGCCGGTTTATCAGCCGCTTTGGTGAGAAGGCAATCCCTTTGTATCAGATGTTGAAGAAGACAGATCAGTTCATCTGGAGTTCTGCTACTGATGAAGCATTTGAGGACTTAAAGCAGCAATTGGCCAATCCGCCTGTGCTCGCCGCTCCCATTGATAAGGAGCCGTTACTGCTATATGTTGCTGCTAATGCTCGTGCGGTCAGCGTGGCTATTGTGGTGGAGCGAAAGGAGGCAGGTAAGGAGCATCCGGTTTAACGTCCGGTCTATTATATTAGTGAGGTACTCATTGAGTCCAAGCAAAGGTATCCGCATTGGCAGAAGCTGGTGTACGGAGTTTTTATGGCAAGCCGGAAGCTTAAGCAATACTTCCAAGGGCACCCAATTACGGTGGTCAGTTCTGCTCCTTTGGGGGATATCATCCAGAACCGGGAAGTGACTGGCCGGATTGCCAAGTGGGCTATAGAGCTTGGGCCGCACGGATTGAAGTATGTGCCTCGGACGACGGTGAAGTGTCAAGCACTGGTTGATTTCATCAATGATTGGACGGAAATGCAAGCACCTGAAGAAAAGCCGGATCACACATATTGGACCATCCATTTTGACGGATCCAGGCAATTGGAAGGCTCGGGGGCTGGAGTCGTATTAAATTCCCCACGAGGTGATAAGTTTTATTACGTTCTCCGCTTAATGTTTCCTTGTACTAACAATGCAGCTGAGTATGAAGCCTTGCTCCATGGTCTCCGGATGGCTAAGGAGATGAACCTAAGTCGAGTTAAGTGCTTCGATGACTCGGACCTCGTGGCTCAACAAGTGTCTGGCACTTGGGACTCCAAGGACCCACTCATGGCAGCATATCGTCGTGAGGTGGATATCGTTGCAGGTCATTTTAAAGGCTATCAGGTGGACCACGTGGACCGACGGAAGAATGAAGCGGTGGACGCTTTAAGCCAGCTGGGTTCTCAGCGCAAACCGGTCCCACCCAATGTTTTTCTGGATGTGCTGCACAACCCGTCGGTCAAGCTCCCTGGTGAAGCGGATTTGGCTATTCCTGATCCGGAGGCTCAATTGGTGGCAGCTCTTCATGTCATTCTGGATTGGACGCTTCCTTACCTGGCGTACATGAACTGGGGCGAGTTACTAGAGGATGAGATTCTGGCCCGACAAATAATTCGGCGGTCCAAGTCCATGACTATTGTCAATGGCGAGTTGCATCATTGCAGTGTATCAGGGGCGTTTCAACGCTGTGTGTCTCCTGAAGAAGGCTGTGAAATTTTGCGTGAGATCCACGAAGGAGATTGTGGTCACCACGCCGGTTCAAAATCTTTGGTAGCTAAAGCATTTCGCCATGGCTTCTATTGGTTAACTGCTCATGCTGATGCGGAGGATCTGGTCAGACGATGTGACGGTTGCCAAAAGTTTTCAAGACGTGCTCATGTGCCGGCTCAAGAATTGAGAATGATTCCAATTACTTGGCCGTTTGCGACTTGGGGGCTGGATATGGTTGGGCCTTTCAAAAGGTCTAAAGATAAGAAGACCCACCTCCTGGTGGTGGTTGACAAGTTTACAAAGTGGGTGGAAGCAGAACCTGTTAGCAAGTGCGATGCGGCCACGACGGTTCAGTTCATCAAAAAGTGATTTTCCGGTTTGGCTTTCCACACAGTATCATCACAGATGATGGTACCAATTTGTCTAAGGGTGCCATGAAGGAGTTCTGCGAACGGGAGCACATCCGGCTTGACGTTTCATCAGTGGCACACCCGCAGTCCAATGGTCAAGCAGAAAGGGCTAATCAAGAGATCTTGAGAGGCATCAACCCCGGCTTATGGTTCCTTTGCAGAGAACGCCGGGTTGTTGGGTAGAAGAGTTACCATCTATGTTATGGAGCATCAATACTACACCCAATAGATCAACAGGGTACACGCCATTCTTCATGGTTTACGGAGCGGAGGCGGTTCTCCCCAGTGATATCCGTCATGACTCACCTCATGTGGCGGCTTATGTTGAAGCGGATAATGAGACAGCACGGCAAGACGCTTTGGACCTGTTGGATGAAGAACGTGACATAGCAGCCGCCCGCTCGGCGATTTACCAACAGGATCTTCGTCGTTATCACATTCGCCGAGTCAGAACCAGAACCTTTCAGGAAGGAGATTTGGTGCTTCGGCTCATCCAAGATCACACTGATATGCATAAGCTATCCCCACCTTGGGAGGGACCTTTTGTGGTCAGCAAGAATCTGCACAATGGGTCATACTATCTGATCGATATTCGAGAGCATAAGGACTCACGTACATCAGAGGAGGAGACCAACAGGCCGTGGAACATAGCTCATCTTCGGCCTTACTATACCTGAGCCATTGGCTCTACTTATGTACATATTACGACGATGTATATATTATGATTAAATATAATAAACCGGAACCTCAGCTAAAGCGGGGTATCTGTTCTTTTACATCATGTGTGGTTACACGGAGTTGTTCTAAAGCGGCCTCCGGTTTACCCCTTGAGTTAGCTTTTCAAAGCACCATGTTATATCACTTGGGGGCTTGGTCATGTCCGAACCAATGCAACACCTCTTGATAGGCAAAAGCCACCAGATCACTTGGGGACTAGGTCACGTCTGAACCAGTCATGCCTCTTGATCGGCCTAAGGCCATAGAATCACTTGGGGGCTTGGTCGAACCCGAACCATTGCCATGCCACTTGATCGGCATAAATGCCACGGTTTCATTTGGGGACCTGGCTGACTTGAACCATAGCTACACCTGTCGGGAGCTTGGTCATGTCCGACCATGGTAACGCCATCTGATCGGCTCAAATAAGCCCCTTTTTGCAAATGGTTTTATCATTGCCTTTGCTTCGCAATTTTCTTTGATAGATATTTCTTTCTTTTTGTTGCGTTTTTTTAAACCGACAAAATTTTAAACCGGTTCACACTGTCAATTGACGGAACACGGTCCATTTTTAATCCGGAGACTATTTCCTCGGTCTGATTTTTTGTTAACATCCTATTACGGAGTAACACGGTGTTTTATAACCTGGCACGGTTTACATGGTAAACCGGCATTATGTATATACAAGAGCTGCTATCTCCTCCAACAGTACTGTGGGTTTATGAAACCTCCGCTTCAAGATTGGCTAAGCCAACTTCATGCCCAACGATGGCAGGTATTATGTATCTCAAAGATTTGATCATATGCTTAAATTTCAGATATTTTGATTTTATATATGCACACATCATACTCCGCCTAACGGTACAACCGCGGTGGCACTTTAATATTTTTATGTTGCAGAAAATACTTTGGAAAGTTCATTACCCAAAGAAAGCACAAGTTGCAGTGGTTATGCACGAAGGCATATTAAGATCAAGAGTGTCAGCTAGCCTATTACAAGGCAATACGGTGCCCAAAACAAGATCATTGTTTTTCAAAGGAGAAGCAGTTTAAACCGACTGCCGGTTCAAGCTTGGTCACCAGCCTGGCCTGATGGTTGTGGGTCATCCCGCGCCGCTTCAACTTCAGTTTCTCTACCCAGCGGCTGGAAATCAACAATTGTCCAGTCGATTCCCATTAATGCTCGAAAGACAGCTTCATCATGGATCAACAACGACGGTTCAATATCGGGAGCGTAAGTATGCTTACGGATTGGAGGGATAAGATTTTCCGCTTCATGAATTGGTGCAGCTACTCGCTTGTTTTGATTGTCATATTGGGCTTGATAATGAGACAAGTCTGCTTCTTTAGCCAATTGACAAGCTAGCGGACGCACCTCCCGGTTTTTTGCTCGCAGATCCACTTCACTAAATTCTGACCCATCTTCCTTTAAGCTGGGATAGCCCTGAGACGCTTCAATAGGATCAAAATCTAGCACCCAAGCTTTTGCCCGGATTAAGGCATTGATCGCACCAGTTCGAGCAGCAGATTTCTTCAGCTCTTCAACCCGGGCAAGAAGCACCGACAGTTTCTGCAGAGTGTCCTGAATCAAAGTGGGCGCCGGCTTGTTGTGGGATGCAGTACAGATGATCTGCTGTGCACTAGTGTACAGTTGTTCGATCAACGTATAGGCGGCTTTCAATTTCTTCCGCACATCTGACCCCAAATGATCAATGCGTGTCCCTGAAATATCACAAAAGGTTAACAAACCGGCAGCTCTGTAAGACGGCAGAATCAATTCAGAAATCAAACCGGCTTACCAAAGATAGCAGTGGTCATGGCATGCACGTGCCGCTTTATGCTGGTCAATTCGTCCACCACCGGTTTCAGTGCAGCCTCGGCGTCTTCTGCTCGTTTGGTTAAAGCGGATTTTTCAGTAGCCCCATCCGCCCGCTCCTTCTAGAAATCCTTCTTAAGCTGTTCCATGACGCTTAAGGCGCTGGTCAACTCCTCTTTTGCTTTTGAGGTTTCAGTCTGTTGGGACTTCAGATTTTCTTGCAGATCGGCGATTTGGGTCTCTTTTGTCTTCAGCTCAGCCTGCATACAGACAATTATATGATTCAGCAAGCAGTGCAAAGAATTGAAGCACCAACCACATAACAAGTTATGCACTTGGCGCTTGGGGGCTAATGCCTATTTGATCTTCATATTTCACTTGATTGTAAAGTCCCAAGCTCAATACAAGTATTCAACTTGGCACTTGGGGGCTAATGGCTATTTGCTCGAATATATTCTGATGCGGCGATCTCAATTACTTAAAGTCCCGGTTTAACTACACTAAGTTGAACCGGCCCTTGGGGGCTACATCAGCGACTACCGAAGCATGGGGATTTATATTAGCAAGTCCCGCTTTGGATGCAGATTCTAAACCGGCCCTTGGGGGCTAGGCGAGTCAGCAAGAATTGAAGCATACAAGCAGGAAAAAGCATATGGAAGTTACCTCATATTTATCTTTCATCATGTTAACCAGACCAACTTCATAGTCACGACTGGTATACGGCCGGTTCAGATAGCTGGAATGGATGTCTTGGGCGTTCAGAGCAGCGTAAGTCGCCAGATCAACATTCCACTTGCCCTTGCCAAAGGCAGCAAATTCTTCCTTGGCAGTATGTTTAGACAAAGCGACATGATTGCTTGGCTCTGTATGGCCAATGCCAGTAATAACAACTTCATCATCCTTGGCGTCGCCGGTTTGCATTGGGGCCGTCAGTTTATTAGTAGACTTGGATGGACTGGTGGATTTCTCAATCCGTATGGGGCTTCTGGGCTGGTCAATAGGACCGGAGGCATCAACATCTCTCTCTTCAGTAATAAAATCATCATTTTGTGGTGGTGGGTCGTTTGGCACATCCTCACGGATGGCCGCTTCAGGGTTGAGTACTCTGTCCGGTTTAGGAATAGCATCTTCTTCAGCCGCTTTATCTAGGCGAGCCTTCTTGCTTGGCTTAGGCTTAGCCCTGAAAGGAGTAACAAAGATCAGTACAGTATATGCTACAAAGTAATACACCAGAAGCATTATGATAAGTATGGCTTACCCAAGCACCGTTTTGAGCGGCGGCAGCTGGGTAGCTGATGACTCACCAGATGGTGAATGGGAAGTGACCTGATAATCGGAGTCAGACGGATTAAGAGGTTGACGAAAACAACCCATTTTAGGACAAGCACTGACAAGCAAATTAGAGACCTCTGAATGGCGTTTCTAAACCGGACTATTCGGTAAACCGGCGGAGGTAACTACCTGGCCACTATGCCGGGTCATGCGGCGAGCTTCGTGCTGTTGGGTCTTCATAAGAAATTTGGGATCCAAGTAAGCAAGAGGATGAGAAAATTTATCCTTCCGGTTTGCCTGACGGATTTTTAGTGAAGGCAAAGGATCTGAATCAGAGGAAAGAATAATTACCTCTGCAACATCAGCATGACTGGCTTCGGCATCATCCTGACAAATATCATCATCAATAAGGCGCGTGAAAAATAAGCCAAGTGAATCAAGTTCTACCTCAAGGTCCGGGTTACCCACATCGTCATCAGCGACCGGATCAGAGGATGCAGTGGTTCTTTTCCTGTGGGTAGTCTTCTTCACAGCTTTAGTCTTTTGCCGGATTGATCTTTCCGGTTTGTCTGGTTTTTCTGGTTTCTCCTGCGGCAGTTTCTTGCTCCAAAACGGATCATTGCCCTGTTTAAACAGGTATTGGTATTGAACAGTGACCAGATATATCAATAACAGGTTCAGGAAAAAGAACAATCAAATTCTTACAGCTGGCGGTTTGTTGGTGGCACAGAAGGGAAGCAGGCTGGTTCGAGCACAGATGTGTTCCGGTTCATTCAGCATTTTATTCACAGCCTCTGTGATTTCTTCATCGGTAAGCTGGATGTTAGCATGTCGCAGTGGGTCATCAACACTGCCAGTATACTCGCACATCAAACCGGAGCGCTGACTAAGGGGTAGTATGCTCCACGATATCCAACAGTGAGCGAGATCAACTCCTGTTAAACCATTGGCCATGAAGGCTCTGAGCTTGGACAGTTGAGGAGCGTATTTGCTTCTCTCCTTGGCATTCAACCTTTGCGGAAAGGGGTGTGTATTGCTAAGCCGCTCCGGACGAAAGCCAGACAAAGGATTTTCACCAGCAGGGGAGGTGTCTTTGCAATAGAACCATGTTTGATTCCACTCTTTGGGGTGGCTGTGCAGCTTGGCGTGAGGGTATGTGACCTCTTTCCTTTTCTGAATCGCCACACCGCCCAATTCCGTATTGGAACCGTCAGAAAACTCAGTACGGCGGTTTAGATGGAAACAGTCTCTGAACAACTCTACTGTGGGCTCCTCTTGAAAGAACACCTCACAGAGCACTTGGAAGTGACACATGTTTGTAACAGAGTTGGGACCAGTGTCTTGTGGGTGGAGTTGAAAATCGGCTAAAACGTCCCGGTAAAATTTAGAACCGGGCGGCTTAAAGCCCCGGGCTAAGTGATCTACGAAAACGACGACCTCTCCTTCTTGAGGTGTGGGAGGACATTCTTTGCCAGGGGCTCTCCAATGGATGGTGTTTTTGCTGCCTAAAGCACCGATCAGGACTAAATTGTTTAGTTGAGTTTCTGTGACGCGAGAAGGAACCCAGTTGCACTCATATACTTGCTTGGCCATGATGAAATCTACAAGATAGGTAATTCCGGTTCAAGAATGCATTGATTAAAGTGCACTGGTATGTACGATGCTAAACCGGAGACAGCTCTATCTAAACCGGAGTTTTATGAAGCAACAACATTTGGCGGTTCAACAAGGGGACTAGTGGTATATACCGGTTGGGCAATTTTTCTACAAAGTTAAACAGCCGGATCTAAGAATTGAAACAGTTGAGATTGCAGATAGATAAGTGTATAGAAACAGATTTCACAAGATTTCTCTACAGCGACGGATCTGAAGCAAGTTCAGAAAAGAAGGAAAATATTCAAGGTTCAAAAAAGAACAGTACCGAATCAATGAGCAGAGATACAGGTAGATCTACGGTCTTGAGGCATATGAGTAAAGGCGGATGCTAAGAACTACCACTACACAGAGCAAAGGTTCACAGGTTCATCTAGGATCTATCATATGAGTACGAAGCAGACGATGAACTCTGAAGAACTTGGAAACCCTAGAACGGATCTACGGAGGAAAAGGTGAAGAACTCACCGGAGCCGAGGAAGAAACAGTAGGTCGCCGCGATGCTCTGGTACAGTTAGGGTGATGCAGCGGCCAAGGTTGGAGCAGAGGTCGTCGACGGCGGCGGAGCTCCGAAGCTGGACGACGCAAGGAAGACGAAGCAGAAGGGAACGAAGGGGAAAAAGAAATGACCCTTCGGTCCTATTTATAAGGCAAAGGACAAGAGTCAGGCGCGAAAATCAAGGGACCGCGGGTTTGGAAATGAAGTTGTCGCCTTAATTGTCGGAGACCTATTAAACAAAAAACAAAAAGGGGGTATCATGGATAAGGTTCTTTACAATAGGTGACGTCACGCCGGTTTACAACAACCAGAGAAGATGACATCACGGCGGTTCAACAATTACAAGAAGATGTTGAAGGTGAAGATTTTTGCTAAGGATTGACATGAACTTGTTCAAATCAATCTGGGGCCTAATGTTGGGGATATTACTACTGGGCGTAAACCGGCCTATCAGGGCCGGGTTAACTTCATCAGTAGTTAATTATGTTAAAGCCCAAGAAGTCAGATGAGAGCTCAAGGCCCATAGTCGGTTTAAGGCCTATAGCTGTAAACCGGCGTCGGTATGTAACTTCTATTGTAACTTAGGAATAAGTAGAGACCAAACCGGACACACTATGAGCCGGTATTGGGAATCTGTGAACCGACGGGCGTCACCCGTGTATATAAGGGGACGACCCGACGGCGGTTCAGAGGACAGACAACAACTCGAGACTTAAGCGAAGCTTGTTTGCTCCCTAGTCATCGAAACCCCATCAATTCCATCACAACTAGACATAGGCTTTTACTTTCATCGAAGGGGCCGAACTAGTATAAACTCTCTTGCATCCATGTGTCCGCTTTAACCCCTTCAAGCTAACCCGTCGCGATGGTTCCATGACTAAGTCCTTTCTCTAGGACATCTGCCGTGACAAAACCACGACAGAAGGGGAATAGTGAAATGACTCTGTTGTCTGCCTATATTACACTCAAAATGCAACTGCTGACGCCCGTGTCACACCTGACCCTCAAGTAAAAACAAACACGCAAGCATTCATTGCCCTGTCCGCTTGCATCTCCTCTCCCCTTTCCCTCTACCTCGATCCCCTGCCTGCAACACTAGGGTTCCTCCAGCGAGCCGTCGCCACTGGTCCCATCTGGCCTGGTCCTCGATGATGCTATGTCCAGCTAGGCTACATGGCCGGTGGGTAGGGGCAAATCTCCCTGGCTGCTCCTCCCTCTAGCGCCGCCCCTCATTCTCATGGTCTCCAGCAGCTGCTCCACTGTGGTTCATCCAACGCACTACTCCGGCGCTGCACAACTATGGCTGATGCCACACTGCGGAAGAAGGCACCTTATTCCCCTCCCCTCCTCCCAGGCCATGGCCTTGAGGTGCTGTTGAAGGATGAGCTCATCCAACAAGGTGAGGATCTCCTCTAATTTTTTGCCAAATTTTCATTCTGATCCACTATACGATGAATTGCTATGAGCTGCTTCTGCTGCTGCTATATGATGCATTGCTATGAGCTGCTCCGATGAATTGCTATGAGCTGCTGCTGCTGTATGATGAGTTGCTATGAGCTGCTGTTGCTGCTGCTATATGATGAATTGCTCTGAGTTGCTGCTGCTACTATATGATGAGTTGCTACAAGCTGCTCCTGCTGCTGCTATATGATGAATTGCTATGAGCTGCTCCTGCTGTTGCTATATGATGAATTGCTATGAGCTGCTCCTGCTGCTGCTATATGATGAATTGCTATGAGCTGCTGCTAGTATATGATGAATTGCAGACTGTTGTTGTTGTATGATGAGTTGCTATGAGCTGCTGCTGCTGCTATATGATGCTTTCAGGTGGTGCTGTTATACGATAATAACCAGCCACTTGGACCATCGAATTTCAATAAATAATTGTTCTTCATTTAAATGTGGGTCATGCGTTCTTCGTTTAAATTAGGCAATGGGATCTCTATGGAAAACATTGACCAAAGTAGATTGTGCCAAGTAGATGGTATCTTTGTATTTGCATTTTGAGCAAATAGTGATGGTCTGTTTTCCTATCATATTAATTACTGCACTGGGTTCAATTTGTGATGTTTGCAAGTCAAATTAATTTCCATATAGGCAGCAAAATGAAAAAAATATAATGCAATCTAGACTTTCCACTGATCGTACCAAAGATAAGCTGAAAACGCAATGAAAAGAACTAGTTGGCTTATTACATGGAGCTTATATTCACAGGTGCTTATTTTCTTAGGATAACTCATAATAACTGTCCCTAAGAAACTTGGCTAATAGAACTGGCATACAAATAACATGTCACGATGATAGCAATGGAGGAGTGACGCACCATAGCACACTTTGTAGGCTCACCGCTGCCTCTCCTTTTTTTGCGATGTTCCATGAAATTGCCACATACATCTTGTACTTTTTCATTGTGTAACCCTATCTGCAAGTTGACACGGCTAATTTCAGACATCTCTACATGATACAACATTGCATATCCCTTGCGCATATTTAAACCACCAATTAATGATTGTGTGCGTACCATAAACTAGCCATGACTCTGTATGCTGGACTAGCAGGCACTCTAAGGGAGCCTAATGTAGTGCACTGGAATTTCTACATGCCACCTATGATTTTGTGTAATGTACTGCCCTTGTTCCTAAATATATGTCTTTGTAGAGATTCCAGTATGGACCACATACAGATGTATATAGATGCATTTTCGAGTGTAGATTCACTCATTTTGCTCCGTATGTAGCCTATAGTGGAATCTCTAGAAAGACTTATATTTAGGAATGGAGGTACGAGGTAGTATCATGTATGACATCTACATATCTAATTTAGCAGCCAATAGTAGAAATCATTGTCTGCACATAGGGATTACTGGTCGAAAATCCTAGCAAAGCACGCTGGCAGGCATAGAACAATACAAGAGAGAGAGAGACGCGCTTACAAGATCATAGCAATGCCTCAGTCCAGGATCTTGGTTGGCCAAGCTGTTAGATCCAGAAGAAACATCATCCTTGTAGTTTTTGCCAGCTGCATAACAGGTAACAGCGACCGGTTAGTATATTTGTAGTACATCGGGCAGGTGATGCTGGACGGGTTTAAAGGTGACAAGTACCTAGGCCGTGGCAGGTGCTTGGAATCTCTCCAGATGGTGGGAATCAGGTTGGAAACATCAAGGGTGATGACGCTGCGCTGGTTGTCGGGGTCCGGTAAGGAGATCTAGAACCGTCGAGTAGGGTGTTTGTGGAGTGGCTCCGGTAGGGTGGACTACGGTGTGGGCAAAGCGGATCTGTGGCCGTGGACGAGGGCGTAGGTGAAGCTGCTCCGGTGGTTGGGTTAAGGATGGTGTCGACGACGCGGATCTGCGGCCGTGGACGGGGTGTCAGAAGCTGCTCCGGTGGTTGGTTTAAGGATGGTGTCGACAATGCGGATCTGTGGCCGTGGACAGGGCGTCAGAAGCTGCTCCGGTGGTTGGGTTAAGGGTGGTGTCGACGATGCGGATCTGCGGCCGTGGACGGGGCGTCAAAAGCTGCTCCGGTAGGTTGGATGAGGGTGCGAGGAAGCAGATCTGAGGCCGTGGACTTGTGAGTTGGCAAAGCGGCCCCCGGTAGGGTTGAGAATGGTATAGGCGAAGCTACTCCGGTAGGGTTGACGATGGCGTTGGCGAAGTGGCTCCGGTAGGGTTGAGGAAGGTGTCGGCGAAGCGGCTCCGGTAGGGTTGAGGAAGGTGTCGGCGAAGAGGATCAAAGGCCATTGACGGGGGCGTCGGTGGGGCGGCTCTAGGGGGTGTGGACGAAGCGTCTCCGGTGGGGAGTACGAATGAGCCGCTGCAGATGCGCGGCGGTTGACGAGAGTACCGGCGAAGCAGATCCGGCGCTGTGGACAAGGCCGGCACTGAATGGGCTGTGGTACAGTGGTGGATGAGCGGTCTACTTGTTTCTAGGGGAGGTGGGAGGGGTAGATGCGGCCGGAGAAGCAGATCTAGCGAGGTGGACGCCGCTGGCAGTGAATGGGCTATGGTACGCCGGTGGATGAGCAGTCTAGGGTTTCGAGAGGGGAGGGGAGAAAGGGCGATGAAGTACGGACGGCGTGATGTAAGATGCTATGGTGCTGTGGAGTTAGTCGTTTTTGCGGGAGGGGGAGAGGAAATGGGGGTGCCGTGTAGTGAGGGAACCAGAAGTTACCAAAGCAGCCCCAACCTATCATGTAGATGAGGGTGGTATCATAACTATTGGTCTCCGTGCACCAAGGACAAAAAGGGGATTTCGCATGCTAAAGACTAAGGTGGCGGAAATTTTAGAAGGAGGCGGGATATTTTGCCGCCCGCGGGATCGTTCGTATCCAGTTTCAACTAATTTTAGACCGTGCTAGCGGGAAGGTCATGCTAGACTGTGTACACAGGGCACACATCAACAGTTAATAACTGGTGTGATGTCCACCCCAGAAAAAAGACAATAACTCGGGATGATGCGTCGATAACTTGGACGTTCACACGGGCGCGGCCAATCGTATGGGTGTAGTGGCGCGTTCACAAAAAAGGGATCAAACGCTCAGCCTATGTATTTCTCGTGTAAATAGATAATTTAGTGCCATTGGTTATTTACTTTAAACATAATACATTGACGTGTTAGTGTAGAGGTGCACAAAAAGAAATGGATATTGTAGTCAGTTACTTAAAAGTGTTACCTCATATGATTACATAGCCTCCATTTCATAAATTGCGTACCCGTTGAATTCATATATGAATATTACATATATTACTTCAAAATAGAAACTTAAATCATCCAAGACTAATGCATTTGAATGCAAGAGTAACAATGGTGCATGTACATGATAGCTACATTGGTTGTTTGAAGAAACATCACTGTAACTTTGGCATGCACAACTGAAAAGGTTTATTTAAATAGAAAAAATGTGATATGTGAGTGTCCAATCTTTATAGCGTTGAATTGATATTGTACCTTTGGCCACGATACGAAGTAGATATTGACTTATGTTCAAGCGATGCACGTCCACGATCGCTAGATAGTGATACGTGAATGAATTATGCAATCTCTCTCACACGCATACATATCTTATTTCCCTGTGGGCAACGGAATCACACACGCGCACTTCGTGTATTTCTCTCCCTCCATCAGGGTTAAATTCGTCTTTCTACCCCGTCCTACAAGTCTCTAACACAGAAACACACGCGCTCTCTATGTCTAACACACCCACCCATTTAATTCCGCCCACCCACAACCACTAATGTCTCAAAGTATAATAATGTCTCTCACACATATGCTATCTACCTATCCCTTAATATAGCTAGATATGTGTCACACAAACTCCTTCTCCGTACTAGCAAGATGCCCATGTGTTGCACGGAACATCAAGATGCATTTGTATGAGAAGTTTATCTTGTGGGAGAAAAGGATGAACAAGGGAATGCCTTATTTGCAAATGCAGAGAGGGGTGTGGGTATCTTTTTGCAAAATTGCCATAGTTTCCTTCCTGTCCGTCGGATATAAATCGGATGGCCTATATTGCAGGATGGCAGGAACACCATCATCTCCAACTCTGTTTTTATAAGAGTAGAGATATGTGAGTGTCACTGCCCCCCACACACACCCACACTTCCCAACACCGAAGGAGTAGGGTGACACCTCGATCTTGATACTAATCTATCGACTGGCTTCTCTCTCAAACATACACACACACTACCCGGCACCAAAGGAGTAGGGTGGCACATCGATCTTGATAATAATCTATCTATTCCTCTTTCAAACACACACACACACACTCACTAGGTTTGCCTCTGTGCCTACCGCGCACACTCTCGATACGTCTTTCTCTCCCTCCCCCCAACAATGACAACAGAAGGGTGACAAATCGATCTGATCATAATCTGTCAATTGGTTTCTCTCTCAAACATTGTATCTCGGTGCCTCGCTCGGTAGCCCCCTTGATATGTAGACTTCTCGTGTGCGCACAGCTGTAGTGACGATGACGCTGAACCCAGTGTGCCTTGTTTACCGGCCTCATGCGATAGTTTTCACCCTATTTTCTGTTAATTAACAAGGCAACCTTTTCTTTGTTACTACTAGTGAATCTGAAATCATTCGGGGCAGACATAAAATATATCACTTCAACCCAATTATCGCAGCAACTATTTTAAAAGAAATAAGCTAGCTGCCCGTGCGTTGCATGGAACATCAAGATGCATTTGTATGAGTAGTTTATCTTGTGAGAGAAAAGGTTGAACGAGGGAAGGCCTTATTTGCGAACGTGGAGAGACGTGTGGGTATATTTTTGCAAAATTGCCATAGTTTCTTTCCTATCCGTTAGATATAAATCCGACAGCCTATATTGCAGGATGGCACGCACACCATCATCACCAACTCTGTTTTCTACTCCCTTCGTCCGAAAATACTTGTCATCAAAATGGATAAAAAGAGATGTATCTAAAACTAAAATACGTCTAGATACATTTCCTTTTATCCATTTTGATGACAAGTATTTCCGGATGGAGGGAGTATTTGTGTTTTTTAGAGATTTCAACAAGTGACTATGACCGGACATTACCAACATACTCAAAAAAGTAGTCCATAATTTTGATGTTACCATCTTTTCTTGGCGGTGCAGTGCCATCTGGATACCTCATAAATAAATAAAGTACTACATGATACTAATATATGATACATGGCGCAGGAGTACTAAGTATTATTAATACAGTTTTGCTAGAACTCATCTAGATGAGATATAATTTGGTCTCATTCATCTTTTATAGCCATTGGATGTGATGCTATATAAGATGCATGTGTGCTGACGTGGGTTGTATTTGTTCTTGTGCAACGAACTGACCACTGCATGTCATGTTTGATAGTCTCAAGTGATTATAAGCATACAAGCCCCACATCTCTTCTTGGTTGATTCCTCTATTTATGTCAAAAAAATAAGAAACAACGTGAGAGTTAATGCACCACGCCTATGTGTTTACTATTTGGTTTTCGTAAGATGACTTAATACTCACCTAGACGGAGGGAGTATTCGATTTGACAGCGGGCGGTGCAGTTCCTTATACGGCTTTAATGCAGACGAGGGAGGGAGTAGCGGTTCCCGATATGTTGAACGGCCAATGCATCCACCTTCAATTAATGCATGAGGGAAGTAATAGGAGGAGGTCCGAGAAAAGAGGCTGCACGATGTGAATGCAACGCAGTTTGCCCTCATTGCCCTCATATAAAGGTGCCCCTCCATTCCAATGCATCTACCACATCGTACGCACCTAAGCATTTGCCTAAGCACCTACACTAAGCGCAAAAGAGCTCACTCCAGGCCCATGGCGGCGATGCTTGTGAGCGGCCAGCGGCTACGCTAGATGGTCCACGACGCCGGCCTGCGGCATGGCGCCGAGGATCGTCTCTAGACGGTGTTGGAGACCGGCTGGTGGATGGCCGCCTTCGACGCCAACTATGACTCTCAGTTGGACCAGATGATCGTTGTCACCAGCAACAAGTTCACCGTCCTCAAGAAGCTCGCGGACGACATCGCCGTACTCCTCCAGCCCGCGCGCCCGGGCTCCTCATTGCCTGCCACCCTAATCGGCCTCCATGGCCGGAACCTCTTTCAAGCACTGGTGGCCCTGCGACTGCCCGCCGACGCCACGAAGAATGTCCACCTGGAGGTCGCGCTCTCCGCGAGGCGCCTCGCCCTGCAAGAATTCGTCGACCTACACATCCACATGTACGAGGAAATCGTGTACATAGGTATCTACAAGGCTAGTGAGGACGCTACGACATTGGCCTTCCTCAACCGGCTGGAAGCCTTGGATGCCTTTGCTAAGAAGCACCTCGACCTCGCCACAAAAGCCGCCGCTCCTTAGCCGCCGGTCGGTGGCCCGACGCACTAAGTTGAGGAGGAGGAGGTCGTACGTTCGTGGATCCATCTTTCTTCTTGCCTTCTGTAACCACCACTGCGATGGCATCATCGTGGCCTTAATTCTTATTGTGCTATTGCATTCTCGTTCCAGTCAATACCGACATGTGCGATCCCTTTGCTTAATTATATGCATCACTGTAACTAGTACTCCATCCGTCAATTTATAAGTTGTGCTTACCTTTTACATCAACTTCGTGCAACGCGCATGCATCTTGCTAGAAACACTACACTACAAAAAAATACACTTCCGTGATGATACGTGTTTGTCACAGTAGGTCGCGTTTTTTGTCATGCATGTACATCCATGATGATTTTATGACAGAATCAAGATAGTCATACCTGTGCTGTCGTAGAAGTGTTCCATGATATTACCAAAATTATCATCATGGAAGTGTGCACTTCCATGACGATAAATCGCGCGTCACAGAAGTGCTTTCGTCAAGGGTGACCGACACGTGGCATCCACCGTAACGGAACGCTGTTAAGCTATCGGGTCGGGTTTTGGATCCGATAACCCGTTAATAGCCCTGACCAATGGGGATTTTCCACGTGTAAAATCATCATTGGCTGGAGGAAACATGTGTCGGCTCATCGTTGGGACAGATGTCATCCACTCATTGGACAGAAGGCGCCTATGACACGTCGACACGTGGCACGGTCCAACAGAGGCCCATTCCTGTGAAAAGGCCGGCCCGTTTGACTTGGTAAAAAGGTGGCTGGCCGGCCCATGGAAAGCCTGTTAACGGCATGTTCTCATATAGCCCATTTACAGCCCGCTAACCCAAGGCCCATTACGCCCTATCCGAATTAGGCCCAGTAGCGTCATCTGGGCCATCCAATATGATTCCAGCCCTTTTTCACTTCTGGCCCATGTATGGCCCATGACGTATTTCGGCCCATATGAGGCCCTACGTAACTCTTGGCCTATTAATGGCCCGTGGTGAAACTGGCCCGTAATGAACAGTGTATCACTTTACACCCATTAACGGCCCGTGGTGAAACTGGCCCGTAATGAACAGTGTATCACTTTATACCCATTAACGGCCCGTTATTCCGTTGGGCCATTTCTAGCCCATGTTATCTTTCGGCCTTCTCAGAGCCCATTTATTCTTGGGCTCATTTCCAGCATTCGTTTACTTACGGCCCGTTACTATCATTTTCTGCTTGTGGGCCAAATTCAGCCCGTGGTTACAGTCGACCCGTTTGTGGTCCGTTAATACATTGGGCCGTTTTCATAGCATCATCAAATACGGCCTATTAACGATGGCCCATTATGGTCGGCCCATGAATGGACGATTCCAACTCTAGCCCGTTTACAGCCATAATGCGGCCTGTTATTGGCCCATGTTTGGCCAATCGATCATACGACCCGTATAAGGCCCATTGATGATACGGCCCGTAGAAGGCCCATTGTTTCTACGCCACCTAGAAAGCCCATTGTTTCTACGGCCCGTAGAAGGCCTACTGTTTCTACGACCTGTAGAAGGCCCACTATTTCTACGGCCCGTAGGAGGCCCAGTGTCACTCCACTAAATATTAGCCCATGGTTATTGTGGCCTATTTTTAAAAAACAGGTTATTACAACCACTAGCAAACCGCAGAAAAAGAACTGCACTGACTACAAGCAAACAAATAAACAAGAGAACAAGGAAATAAATAAGCAAGCAACTTATGCTAGGCTATCACGGCTATTACACATATTACATCCACTGGGCATCAAAGTTCGCCACC
This sequence comes from Triticum urartu, assembly GCF_056163025.1. Taxonomy (NCBI): domain Eukaryota; kingdom Viridiplantae; phylum Streptophyta; class Magnoliopsida; order Poales; family Poaceae; genus Triticum; species Triticum urartu. The sequence goes on from NC_141877.1 coordinate 14,814,443, forward strand.
AGTGCAAATATAGGGAACAAAGCAGCATATAAACGCCGCAGCAAAACAAGTCCAGAACTGAAACCACTTCAGAAGAGTTCAAGAAATAATATTCTGGGTACCCATAATGCTGGAAAGATGCTTAGCAAGCTTATTAACTTTCTCTTGTTTGGCGCTTAAATCCTCCAGCGCTTGCTGTTGCACAAGTAAGTACGCATCTGAATTCTGCAGGGCCTTCCTTAGTCCTTCGGCTTCTTGCCGCAGCACAGCTGACTGATGCCTTTCAGCTTGTAGCTGAGACTGAAGAAGCCGAAGTGATTCAGGCAGCGAGTTCGAAGAGCTTGTGCCAGCGGTACTGGCCAGTAACTCGAACACTACATCAACGCAGAACTGTGGGGTTTTCTCACTGTCTACAAGATTGTTTTTATCACCTTTCTTGGAGACCAACTGGGATGTCTCACTATCTTGAACCTTATTTGCATTACTTTCTCTACCATTGCATAGTGGGGTGCTCTTCTCCAATATTCTGTTTGCGTACTACAAGAGAAACAAGCAGACACATCACAGGTTTAGCTTGTAGTATACGAAACTCATTTTGGTAAACCGGTTCAGTAGTAAGGTGGACAGGATAACAACATGAAACAAACATATATCTATGTACTATGGTCACTGTATTGTCCATATCATTCTAGTTTATGTTCCCTAATCAAGATAGAGACACAGTTCAACTCATATATTTTTAAGACACAACAACATAGACAGAATATAAGTGTGAGAAACTACACAACATTGGCAGCACTTGTAATGTGCATCACATGAGAACATAACTGTTTATACAACTTAAACTAAAATCAACATAGAGCAATAAGTTAGAATAGCAATCCAGTTAAAGAAATAGGTTTAAAACATACCTATTGCGCCATTGGAGTTTCAATTGGATCCTTCAAATTCGAAAGTAGTTGGTATGAGTAAATACAGTGATGCAACAGCAAAGGAGTATGGACCATAGCTACGGAATCTGACCTGAGAACAATTGCTCTTCTGCTTTAAACATGGAGTTTGGGTTAGCTGTGGTGGTCTTCGTGCTTTGGGCACTGCAGTAGCTTTACAAACTGCTCGTGTGGGGGTACTCTGTGGTGGACATGGTGCTTTGTCAACTATAAGTGGGTTACTATCCGCTGGGGTTGCGGTTAGATGGGTTGTAGCTGGTTCTCTGCCCAACGGTGTAAGTGTGCAATCTAGAAGAGTCTCGATTATGTGTGGTGGGGCTAGTTTGTGGGCCAGTACAACCATGGTTCTATCTGCATCGACGGGTAGCACTGTCTTTTGTGAAGAATGGGTTTTTGCTCCCTTAGATACTGCCATCACCCCCTCCAATTCAAATGGCTGATAAACAAGAAAAGAAATTGAACGTACAAACATTGTATGATAGACAGATGTGGTAATTCACATATATGTTGTCTAACCAAACAGGACAGCATGACACAGTTTCACATATATGATGCCTAACTAAATAGGATAGCATGACACAGTTTCAGATATATGATGGATAACTTAACATGATATAATGGCATAATTCAACATATGATGAGTACCTAAACAGGATGACATGACAAAACTATATGATGTCTTTCTAAAATAGGTTGGGATGAAATAATTCACATACATGTTGTCTAAGTATACAGGATGGCATGATATAATTGACATAATTGATTCATATACTAAGCAGCTGGCACTCGCATGTATGATCTCTAAACTAAGAAGATAGAATTCAATATTGTGCATATGATGTCTAAACTAAGCAATGCAAGACACCATATGCATCATATGAGAAATATAAACATTGCAACTTAGAGCATACACCTCAGGTGGGATATAGGACTGGTCATCTGTCTCTGAATCCTCCTCTGAGGAGCTCCCTGTAACCATCGAGATATATGCTTCAACAGGTACCATTGCCTGCTCTGAAGACCTTGTTTTCATTCCAGATTTTTCCATAACCGGCTCAAATGGCTGATACACATGAAGAGTAGTTCAATATACACAGATTGTCGAAAAATGGAATATGTAATGAAAAAAAAGATGGCATGAGATAATTCACATATATGATGCTTGGCTCCATGGTGGTGCATAATTCACATATATGATAACTGGCTGAAAAACATGGCATTACATAATTCACATATTTGAGATAGAAAGCAAACAGGAGGCATTCACACAAAGCATGTCTAATCTAAGCAGATGACATGGCAACGCAAGACACCATATGCATGATATGAGCAATATAACCCAGCCAAGTTAGAGCATGCACTTCGGGGGGGGATACGACTGGTCATCTCTCTCTGAATCCTCTTTTGAGGAGCTATCTGTAACCAGCAAGAAATCTGCATCGACAGGTAGCACTGACTGCTCAGAAGACCTTGTTTTCACTCCGGATTTTCCCATGACCAACTCAAATGGATGATGCACGGGAAGAGTAGATGAATGTATAAACATTGTTGACAAATGGAATACATTATGGAAAAAATATGGCACGATACAATTCACATATATGATGACTGGCTAAATAGGATGGCATTGCATGATTCACGTATATGATGCCTGGCTAAAGAAGATGGCATTGCATAATTCCCGTATACTCCCTCCGTTCCTAAATATTTGTCTTTTTAGAGATTTCAAATGGACTACCACATACGGATGTATATAGACACATTTTAGAGTGTAGATTGACTCATTTTGTTCCGTATGTAGTCACTTGTTGAAATCTCTAAAAAGATAAATATTTAGGAATGGTGGGAGTATGGTATAGAAACCAAACAGGTGGCATTCACACAAAGCAAATCTAAACTAAGCTGATGACATATAAGATGTATAATGTAAGCAATGCAAGGCGCCATATGCATGATATGACCAACATCAGCATGCCAGGTTAGAGCAAACACCTCAGGTGGTAAACAGGCATGGTCGGCTCCTTCTGAATCTCCATCTGAACAGTTATCTTCCTCTGGAATACAATCTGGAAATGCAGGAGGGGGGACCACTTCACCCACCATGGAGCGGCGTCTGCATGACATTATATTCGCACGCAATAGTCTTCTCTTTTTCTCTACATGTTCAGTACGATTGTGTACAATATCTGACATGCATAATAAAAAAATAGTTAGATTTTGTAAGGCCTAAGGGGTCATGCAAAAATCAAGACTGATGGTAGCAAATGAGTGGATGGATCCAAAACTAATGATAGCAGGTAGATTATAGCTTCAGTTTAAAAAGATAGACAATGGATCATTTATTGTTTGTTGCCCACCCAACATGAACCACATAGAAGACCCCAGATGAACCAGATAGTAGACAGATACTATTCATTGCTGGCTTGATATGAGACCCATGGGCAATTCAAAACTCAAGATTGAACGATAAAGTAGCAGGTAATAATAACCGATGTATAACGTAAGCAAACAGGAAAGACTGCGACCTCTCTTCCGGAACTGTGTAGTCCTCAGGTTCATCTGCTCAATCGATGGTGGTAATGCAGTTGGCGTGGCTGCCGGCAACGGGGAAGATGATCTGAGGCGGCGAAAGGAAGTCTGCAGGGGGGATCTCTGCTGCAGTGAACGCTTCTGTCGATGGTGCACCTCAGGTGGGGTGGATGACGACACGGCAGGAGCAGGACATAACACACCGAGTTTTCTTTGACGCCTATCTGAAAATGAAGTAAATTTGTAAGGGCTCCTTAGAATTGGAGGATTCTATAAACGCAGGGACAGGAAAAACACAAGAATATGATAAGAATGCACGTGCAAAACAGAGCATTTGGAAACATAGGATTTCAGTCAACCTGGGTGTTTGGCTCACATGAATTGGAAGAACAGAGGAATGGAGAAACAAAGTGATGCGACGAGTGTACAACCTCTTTGGCATAGCCTTGTGGACCTCAGCATCTTTAGGTTGGACGTGGAGGATGGTGATGATGATGGTGTGACTGTCAGAGGCGGGGAAGAAGATCCGAGGCCTCTAGAAACGGCGCTGAGGGTACTGCTCCGCTGTGATGGACGGTTCCGTCGTTGGAGCAGCTCCGCTAAGGTGTACGGCGATGAGGCTGAAGCATGACAAGACAGACAACGTTAATCTGAAGTGGGACCCTAATATCATCTTCAATAGATGATGTAAAATACATCACCAAAAAGTGCTAGATGTAAAACGCATCAGGCGCGCCACGGCCGCTCCGACGGATGCTGTAAGTACTATTCACTCTAAACTTAAATGAAGAAAATGAACTTCACAGTCAAAACTGAATTTTACTATCGAAATTGATTGAACTAGTAACAGAGCATTGCAAAGATGTTTAGGGCGTTCGAGCACTAGTAGCAGAGAAGCAGTGATCTAAATCAGCAGATGCTCGAGCAGGGAATGCACTAGCAGAGAGCAAGTCGTGCAGTAGCACCGCGAGCGAGTGCTTAAGCAGCAACTCCTGTAGATGCCGGAGGTCATGCAGCAGAAGCAGCAGCAGCGCAAGCGAGAGCAAGAGCAGAGCAGCAGCACGAATGAAAGCAGGAGCAGTGCAGCAGCGCGACCGACAGCAAGAACAGAGCCGCAACGCGAGCGAGAGCCGGAGCAACTGCAGCTAGTGTCGTTGTGGAAGTCGCCGCCGAGGAAGCAACGACATGGGGGAGAGACGCCGTGGATGATGTGGCTGGCGACGGGGCCGTCGATGGAGGCACGCCATGTCTGCTCGGTATCGAGCACCGGCAGCCCCGTGAGATCGAATAAAAGATAAAATGCAGCTGTGAGTGTAGAACCTCCTTGGTGGCACCGAGTTGGCCTCGGCTTCATCGGAGGAATTGGTGAGGGTGGTGCGGTTCCGGTGGGGCAGGTCAAGACGACGCTGTGGGGATTGAGGTGGCGCGATAGACGAGCCGAACGTCGGGGCAGCTCCTTGGAGGTGGAGGACGGGGCGGCTGATCCGGCGGGATGACGAGATCGACAATGGATCCTCATCCGGTGCGGTGGATGAGGGACGACGAGATGTTGCGGTGGACGACGTAGTCGGGGAAGAGTCTCCAGCTGGGCGACGGTCGGGAGGCCGACGGAGGAGCGTGGGGTTTCGCGGGTTTTGGCGGCCTCGGTGTACGAATGGGGGGGGGGCGAAGGGGGAGGGGGGAGCCAAGCTTAGGGAGCGCTTGTCCGAAATGTAGGGTAATGGGGGGGTGAAGGGGGAGGGGGAGCCAAGCTTAGGGACGCGCTTGTCCGAAATTTAGGGTAAGTTACCAGCGTACCCCCACCGATTTTGACACCGCGACGTGGAGCTTCATTTCCGGCTGAGGGGTAGAAGGGGGATTTCGCGTGCCTGGGCTGCGGGAGCGATTTCGGATGAGGAGGGAGTTCTCGCGCGCGTCCAAATTTCGGGATAACAAGGTGCGGCGCGGGTTGAAGAAGCGGGAGTTTCAAAGCAGGTGAGACAAAAGATACTCGAGCTTGAAAATTTCGGGATAACAAGGTGCGGATTCCTTGTTCGGCAGAACAAACTTAACGTGTAAAAAAAATTCATACAAGACATAGGAGAGTCATGTCCCCTTTTACTATATTGCTATAGATGCCATTGAAAAAACTACAAGAAAAATGTAAAAAAAAATCGGGAGAACAAGATTACCCTGCACAGTACCAAATCGATTCGCACTTCCCTCAACAACAACAAAAAATAAATCAATTCCCACCAAAGAAAGAGTAATGTCCCTTTTTATATGATTATAGATGCCATGATCTCGAATTTCAATTTTTGAATCCATGTTATGTTGAATTCGAATATATCGTTAGGTGACCTTGCGGTTTATAATTGATGTAGTCGTACATTTTGATCTTCCATCATATATGAACATTTTACTCCACCATGTGAACATATATATTGTCGTCTACCATGTGGACTATATTTGAATCAATTTTCCTTATTTGAATACGATTGTTGTCAAGTTATACAATAATTTAAATATTATCTTGATAACAAAAAACATACATATAGAAGTAATCATATTTCACTATGAACTACATGTACCATACGCTCTCCAATTCAAATATTTGTATCCATTTTATGTTGAATTCAAATCATAGTACATTATTGGTCTAGGTAGCGAGATGTTTGGGATAATCTAAACCCTGTTTTCATACGTATAATTTTTGGCTGAATTGGGACAAGTTTTGGTATAAGCCTCTTGCAAAACCAGAGATTCTCTCAACAAGCCTCGTGGTTCCGAGAGGGAACGTGTCACCTTTGTGTGCGAAACGATATACGCTGCCTCCCCCCTGATTTTATTTACAAAGGCAACATAGAACTATATAAGTGCCCTGCTAAATTTTGGAATTATTTCGGGTTCATTTGGCCTTTTTATACATTAATTGAGTTTCTAGACTTTTAATGTGCATAATCTAAATATGAATTGCATGCACATGCTCCGGTGCACCAAAGTGGGTTGAAAAGTCACATGTGTGTCCTTGGTTGAATTTCTAGGTCCCATGGAAGAAATGAGAATGAAATTCAAACATCTGGGCGTCATGACTCGGCCGAGAACATCGAGAAACTTTGATTTTAAATTCATGTAAATCCAAAACTCGCCTGGAAATCATGAAACTTGGCATGGTGTCATGTCATGGCACTAACATGTTGTGGTAAAAAATTGGGCTGATTTGGAAGCTCGTGGTTCTAAGAGGCAACGTGCCACCTTTGAGTGTGAAACGATATACGCTGCCCCCCTTGAGTTTCTTAACAAAGGCAACATAGAACTACATTAGTGCCCTGTTAAATTTTGGAATTATTCCGGGTTCGTTTGTCGTTTTTTATACATTAATTGAGTTTCTGGTCACTTAATGTGCATAAGTCAAATTTGAACTACAAGCACATGCTCTCGTGCACCAAAGTTGGTTGAAAAATCACATTTGTGTCCTCGGGTGAATTTCTAGGTCCCATGCAAGAAATGAGAATAAAATTAAAACATCTCGGCATCGTGGCTCGGCCGAGAACATTGAGAAACTTGGTTTTAAAATTCTTGTAAATCCAAAACACGTCTGAAAATCATGAAACTTGACATGGATGTCATGTCATGGTACTACCACGCTGTGGTAAAAAAATTGGCCGAATAGGAACAGATTTTGGTCTAAGCTTTTGCAAACCGAAGCTTCTCTCAAGAAGGCTCGTGGTTCTGAGAGGGAACGTGCCACCTTTGAGTGCGAAATGATATACATTGTCCCCCTTGAGTTTATTTACAAAGGCAACATAGAACTACATGAGTGCCCTGTTAAAATTTGGAATTATTCCGGCTTCGTTTGGCCTTATTTACACATTAATTGAGTTTTTGGTTATTTAATGTGCATAATTCAAATTTGAACTACAAGCACATGCTCCCGCGCACAAAAGTTGGTTGAAAAATCACATTTGTGTCCTCGGGTGAATTTCTACTCCCTCCTTCCATCTATATAGGTCCTAATGCGTTTTTCGAGGCTAACTTTGACCAAATGTTAGAGCAATAATATATGACATGCAACTTACATAAAGCATACCTTCAATTTTGTATGTCAAAGGAGCTTCCAATAATATAATTTTCATAGTATACATCTCATGTGCTATTAATCTTGTCAATAGTCAAAGGCTATCTTAAAAAACACATTAGGCCCTATATAGATGGAAGGAGGGAGTAGGTCCCATGCAAAAAATGAGAATAAAATTCAAACATCTGGGCATCGTGGCTCGGTCAAGAACATTGAGAAACTTGGTTTTAAAATCATGAAACTTGGCATTGTGTCATGTCATGGTAGTACCATGCCGTGGTCAAAAAATTGGCCGAATAGGAACAAATTTTGGTATAAGCTTCTTGCAAATCGGAGCTTCTCTCAAGAAGGCTAGTGGTTCTGGGAGGGAAATTCTCACCTTTGTGTGCATAATTCAAATTTGAAATACAAGCACATGTTCCAGTGCACCAAAGTTGGTTGAAAAATCACATGTGTGTCCTCGGGTAAATTTCTAGGTTCCATGCAAGAAATGGGAATGAAATTCAAAATTCTGGGCGTCGTGGCTGGGTTGGAAACATTGAGAAACTTAGTTTTTTAATTCCTGTAAATCCAAAACACGCATGAAAATAATGAAACTTGGCTTGGTGCCATGACATGGCACCAACATGCTGTGGTAAATTTGCAGTATGATTTGCGAAGGCGCACACATTAACAATCAACAAAGTCATTTTGGAACAAGTGTTGTCATGTTACAATCGGAAACACAAGTATTATTGAAACCGTGGGCGTTCTACTTACTAGTACCATTTACGTGCCGCCACGCGTCCCCATTTTTATTAGCTAGGAGGCGCCGTGTAGGGTAGCTATCTGAGTACGAGAGGCGTGCGATCAGACCCCTGCGCGTGCTTATCGGGAGGAGAGCCCTTTGACCTCCATCTGCCGTCCACCTCTCTCCCAAGGTCTCCATTAACGGTGCCTGAGCCTCTGTTTAATGGCGTGGCTATGTCTCACTCGACTGAGATTCAAGAGAGAAAAAAGAAAATCTGAAAGCATGGATCTTGATGTAAGATCCGACGGACCTATATAGCATCTACTGCGACTTATAGCAAGACTGATGAATATATAAGGATGATTAATTTTTTTTGATCAAAGAAGGGATTGACCCTTCCGATTTTCACTACCGAAAACCACCACAATTCACAAGAAGTTCAGCACAACTCCAGCCTAACACGAAGGACTAAAAGCTACCAGATTGAAATCGCAACATCCCAAGAGGCCAACAAAGGCCAAACATCCGCGCTAGAACCCAACATTTCACAACCGACGACACAATCCACATCCTAAACCGATTATTACATCAAAAGAAACCAGGAAACTAGTCTCCGCGGAGAGCGGCGATGAGCTCTTTCGTGTCCTCACACTACAAGAAATTGTTGGGGAACGTAGCAATAATTCAAAATTTTCCTACGTGTCACCAAGATCAATCTAGGAGATACTAGCAACGAGAGAGAGAGAGTGCATCTTCATACCCTTGAAGATCGCTAAGCGGAAGCGTTCAAGAGAACGGGGTTGATGGAGTCGTACTCGTCGTGATCCAAATCACCGATGATCCTAGTGCCGAACGGACGACACCTCCGCATTCAACACACGTACGGAACGGAGAGATGTCTCCTCCTTCTTGATCCAGTAAGGGGAGAGGAGAGGTTGATGGAGATCTAGCAGCACGACGGCGTGGTGGTGGAAGTAGCGAGATCCCGGCAGGGCTTCGCCAAGCACAAGCGGGGAGGAAGAGGGGTCACGGGAGGGAGGGAGGCGCCAGGGCTTCAGGTGTGGCTGCCCTCCCTCCCATCCACTTTTTATATAGGGGCTTAGGGGGGTGGCGGCGCCGGCCCCTTGTAGATCCCATCTAGGGAGGGGGGCGACAGCCCTAGGGGTGGCTTGGCCTCCAAGCCAAGTGGAGGCGCCCCCACCCCTTAGGGTTTCCAACCCTAGGCGCATGGGAGGCCCAAGGGGGCGCACCAGCCCACCAGGGGCTGGTTCCCACGTCCCTTCAGCCCATGGGGCCCTCCGGGATAGGTGGCCCCACCCGGTGGACCCCCGGGACCCTTCCGGTGGTCCCGGTACAATACCGATGACCCCCAAAACTTTCCCGGTGGCCGAAACTGGACTTCCTATATACAAATCTTTACCTCCGGACCATTCCGGAACTCCTCGTGACATCCGGGATCTCATCCGGGACCCCGAACAACTTTCGGTTTACCGCATACTAATATCTCTACAACCCTAGTGTCACCGAACCTTAAGTGTGTAGACCCTACGGGTTCGGGAACCATGCAGACATGACCGAGACAAATCTCCTGTTAATAACCAACAGCGGGATCTGGATACCCATGTTGGCTCCCACATGCTCCACGATGATCTCATTGGATGAACCACGATGTCAAGGATTCAATCAATCCCGTATACAATTCCCTTTTTCTATCGGTACGATACTTGCCCGAGATTCGATCGTCGGTATCCCGATACCTCGTTCAATCTTGTTACCGGCAAGTCTCTTTACTCGTTCCGTAACACATCATCCCGTGATCAACTCCTTGGTCACATTGTGCACATTATGATGATGTCCTACCGAGTGGGCCCAGAGATACCTCTCCGTTACACGGAGTGACAAATCCCAGTCTCGATTCGTGCCAACCCAACAGAAACTTTCGGAGATACCCGCAGTGCAACTTTATAGCCACCCAGTTACATTGTGACATTTGGTACACCCAAAGCATTCCTACGGTATCCGGGAGTTGCACAATCTCGTGGTCTAAGGAAATGATACTTGACATTAGAAAAGCTTTAGCATACGAACTACACGATCTTGTGCTAGGCTTAGGATTGGGTCTTGTCCATCACATCATTCTCCTAATGATGTGATCCCGTCATCAACGACATCCAATGTCCATGGTCAGGAAACCGTAACCATCTATTGATCAACGAGCTAGTCAACTAGAGGCTTACTAGGGACATGGTGTTGTCTATGTATCCACACATGTATCTGAGTTTCCTATCAATACAATTCTAGCAATGATAATAAAAGATTATCATGAACAAGTAAATATAATAATAACTAATTTATTATTGCCTCTAGGGCATATTTCCAACAGTCTCCCACTTGCACTAAAGTCAATAATCCAGTTCACATCGCTATGTGATTAACACTCAAGGTCACATCCCCATGTGACTGACACCCAAGGAGTTTACTGGAGTCAATAATCTAGTTCACATTACCATGTGATTAGCACTCAATGAGTTCTGGGTTTGATCATGTTATGCTGTTGAGAGATGTTATAGTCAACGGGTCTGAACCTTTCAGATCCGTGTGTGCTTTACAAATCTCTATGTCATCTTGTAGATGCAGCTACCACGCTCTATTTGGAGCTATTCCAAATAACTGTTCTACTATACGAATCCGGTTTACTACTCAGAATGATCCAGATTAGTGTCAAAGATTGCATCGGCGTAACCCTTTACGACGAACTCTTTTACCACCTCCATAACCGAGAAAATTCCTTAGTCCACTAGTTACTAAGGATAACCTTGACCGTTGTCCTGTGATCCATTCCTAGATCACACTTGTACCCCTTGACTGACTCATGGCTTGGCACACTTTAGGTGCGGTACACAACATAGCATACTTTAGAGCCTACGTCTAAAGCATAGGGGACGACCTTCGTCCTTTCTCTCTATTCTGCCGTGGTCAGGTCTTGAGTTTTACTCAATACTCATACCTTATAACACAGCCAAGAACTCCTTCTTTGCCGATCTATTTTTGAACTCCTTCAAAATTTTGTCATGAAAGTACTATTAAGCGATTTTGATCTATCCTTATAGATCTTGATGCTCAATGTTCAAGTAGCTTAATCCAGGTTTTCCATTGAAAAACACTTTTCAAATAACCCTATGTGCTTTCCAGAAACTCTACATCATTTTTGATCAACAACATATACTCATCAGAAATTCTATAGTGCTCCCACTCACTTCTTTGGAAATACAAGTTTCTCATAAACTTTGTATAAACCCAAAATCTTTGATCATCTCATCAAAGCATACATTCCAACTCCGAGATGCTTACTCCAGTCCTTAGAAGGGTTGCTGGAGCTTTGCATACTTGTTAGCATCTTTCAGGATTGACAAAACCTTCTGGATGTATCACATACAACCTTTCCTCAAGAAAAACGTCGAGGAAACAATGTTTTGACATCCTATCTACAAGATTTCATAAATAATGCAGTAACTGCTAACATAATTCCAACAGACTCTTAGCATCGCTACGAGTGAGAAAGTCTCATCATAGTCAACTCCTTGAACTTGTCGGGAAACATCTTAACGACAAGTCGAGCTTTCTTAATGGTGACACTTACCATCATTGTCCGTCTTCCTTTTAAAATCCATCTGCACCCAACAGCCTTACGACCATCAAGTAGTTCTTTCAAAGTCTATACTTTGTTTTATACATGGATCCTTTCTCGGATTTTATGGCCTCGAGCCATTCGTCGGAATCCGGGCCCACCATCGCTTCTCCATAGCTCGTAGGTTCATTGTTGTCTAGCAACATGACTTCCAAGACAGGATTACGTACCACTCTGAAGTTATACACATCCTTGTCGACCTATGAGGTTTGGTAGTGACTTGATCCGAAGTTTCATGATTACTATCATAAGCTTCCACTTCAATTGGTGTAGGTGCCACAGGAACAACTTCATGTGCCCTGCTACACACTAGTTGAAGTGACGGTTCAATAACCTCATCAAGTCTCCACCATCCTCCCACTCAATTCTTTCTTGAGAAACTTTTCCTCGAGAAAGGACCCGTTTCTAGAAACAATCACTCTTGCTTCCGGATCTGAAATAGGAGGTACACCCAACTATTTTTGGGTATTCTATGAAGATGCATTTATCCGCTTTGGGTTCGAGTTTATGAGCCTGAAACCTTTTCACATAAGCGTCGCAGCCCCAAACTTTTAAGAAACGATAGCTTAGGTTTTTCTAAACCATAGTTCATACGGTGTCGTCTCAACGGAATTGTGTGGTGCCCTATTTAAAGTGAATGTGGTTGTCTCTAATGCCTAACCCATAAACGATAGTGGTAATTCAATAAGAGACATCATGGTATGCACCATATCCAATGGGGTGCAATTACAATGTTCGGACACACCATCACACTATGGTGTTCCAGGTGGTATTAGTTGTGAAACAATTTCCACAATGTCTTAATTATGTGCCAAACTCGTAACTCAGATATTCATCTCTATGATCATATCATAGACATTTCATCATCTTGTCACGACGATCTTCAACTTCACTCTGAAATTACTTAAACCTTTCAATAATTTAGACTTGTGTTTCATCAAGTAAATATACTTAGCATCTACTCAAATCATCTGTGAAGTAAGAACATAACGATATCCACCACGTGCCTCAGCACTCATTGGACTGCACACATCAAAATGTATTACTTCCAACAAGTTGCTTTCTTGTTCCATCTTACTGAAAACGAGGCCTTTCAGTCATCTTGCCCATGTGGTATGATTTGCATGTCTCAAGTGATTCAAAATCAAGTGAGTCCAAACGATCCATCTGTATGGAGTTTCTTCATGCATATCTACCAATAGACATGGTTCGCATGTCTCAATCTTTTCAAAAATGAGTGAGTCCAAAGATCCATCAACGTGGAGCTTCTTCATGCGTTTTATACCATCATGACTCAAATGGCAGTGCCACAAGTATGTGGTACTATCATTACTATCTTATATCTTTTGGCATGAACATGTGTATCACTATGATCGAGATTCAATAAGCCATTTATTTTAGGTGCAAGACCATTGAAGGTATTATTCAAGTAAACAGAGTAACCATTATTCTCCTTAAATGAATAACCGTATGGCGATAAACATAATCCAATCATGTCTATGCTCAACCAAACACCAAATAACAATTATTTAGGTTTAACACCAATCTCGATGGTAGAGGGAGCGTGCGATGTTTGATCACATCAACCTTGGAAACACTTCCAACATATCGTCATCTCACCTTTAGCTAGTCTCCGTAGCCTTTTATTTCGAGTTACTAACACTTAGCAACCGAACCGATATTTATTACCCTGGTGCTACTAGGAGTACTAGTAAAGTACACAATAATATAATGTATATTCAAAATACTTCTGTCGACCTTGCCAGCCTTCTCATCTACCAAGTATCTAGGGTAGTTCTGCTTCAGTGACCATTCCCCTCATTATAGAAGCACTTAGTCTCGGGTTTGGTTCAACCTTGGGTTTCTTCACTAGAGCAGCAACTGATTTGCCGTCTCATGAAGTATCCCTTCTTTCCCTTGCCCTTCTTGAAACTAGTGGTTTTACTAAACATCAACAATTGATGCTCCTACTTGATTTCTACTTTCACGGTGTCAAACAACGTGAATTGCTCAAGGATCATCATGTCTATCCCTGATATGTTATAGTTCATCACTAAGCTCTAATAGCTTGGTGGCAGTGACTATGGAGAACTATCACTATCTCATTTGGAAGATTAACTCCCACTCAATTCAAGCGATTGTAGTACTCAGACAATCTGAGCATATGCTCAACGATTGAGCTTTACTCCCTTAGTTTGCAGGCTTAAGAAACTTGTCAGAGGTCTCATACCTCTTGATGTGGGCATTAGTCTGAAATCCCAATTTCAGTCTTTGGAACATCTCATATGTTCTGCGACGTTTCAAAATGTCTTTGGAGCCACAATTCTAAACTGTTAGTATTACGCACCGAACTATCACGTAGTCATCAAAACGTGTATGTCAGATGTTTCCCAACATCTACAGACGATGCTCGAGGTTCAACGCACTGAGCGGTGCATTAAGGACATAGCTAGCCCTTCTATGCAGCAATGAGGACAATCCTCAGTTCACGGACCCAGTCTGCATAATTGCTACTGTCAACTCTCAACTAAATTTTCTCTAGGAACATATCTAAAACAGTAGAACCAAAGCGTGAGCTACGACATAATTTGCAAAGACCTTTTGACTATGTGCATGATAATTAAGTTCATCTAATCAAATTATTCAATGAACTCCCACTTAGATAGACATCCCTCTAGTCATCTAAGTGATACATGATCCGAGTCAACTAGGCCTTGTCCGATCATCACGTGAGACGGACTAGTCATCATCGGTGAACATCTTCATGTTGATCGTATCCACTATACGACTCATGTTCGACCTTTCGGTCTTCCGTGTTCCGAGGCCATGTCTGTACATGCTAGGCTCGTCAAGTTAACCTAAGTGTATTGCGTGTGTAAATCTGGCTTACACCCGTTGTATGCGAACGTTAGAACCTATCACACCCAATCATCACGTGGTGCTTCGGAACAACGGACCTTAGCAATGGTGCACAGTTAGGGGGAACACAATCCTTGATATTTTAATGAGGGATCATCTTATTTATGCTACCGTCGTTCTAAGCAAATAAGATGTAAAAACATGACAAACATCACATGCAAATCATAAAGTGACATGATATGGCCAATATCATCTTGCGCCTTTGATCTCCATCTTCGAGGCGCGGCATGATCACCTTCGTCACCGGCATGACACCATGATCTCCATCATCATGATCTCCATCATTGTGTCTTCATGAAGTTGCCTCATCAACTATTACTTCTACTACTATGGCTAACGGTTAGCAATAAAGTAAATTAATTACATGACGTTTATGTTGACACGCAGGTCATAAATAAATTAAGACAACTCCTATGGCTCCTGCTGGTTGTCATACTCATCGACATGCAAGTCGTGATTCCTATTACAAGAACATGATCAATCTCATACATCACATATATCATTCATCACATCCTTTTGGCCATATCACATCACAAAGCAAACCCTGCAAAAACAAGTTAGACGTCCTCTAATTGTTGTTGCATGTTTTACGTGGCTGGTATGGGTTTCTAGCAAGAATGTTTCTTACCTACGCAAAACCACAACGGTGATATGCCAGTTGCTATTTACCCTTCATAAGGACCCTTTTCATCAAATCCGATCCGACTAAAGTGGGAGAGACAGACACCCGCCAGCCACCTTATGCATCAAGTGCATGTCAGTCGGTGGAACCAGTCTCACGTAAGTGTACGTGTAAGGTCGGTCCGGGCCGCTTCATCCCACAATGCCGCCGAATCAAGATAAGACTAGTAACGGCAAGCAAATTGAACAAATCATCGCCCACAACTACTTTGTGTTCTACTCGTGCATAGAATCTACGCATACACCTAGCTCTGATACCACTATTGGGGAACGTAGCAATAATTCAAGATTTTCCTACGTGTCACCAAGATCAATCTGTTGGAAATATACCCTAGAGGCAATAATAAAAGCATTATTATTATATTTCCTTATTCATGATAATTGTCTTTATTCATGCTATAATTGTGTTATCCGGAAATCGTAATACATGTGTGAATAACAGACACCAACATGTCCCTAGTAAGCCTCTAGTTGACTAGCTCGTTGATCAACAGATAGTCATGGTTTTCTGACTATGGACATTGGATGTCATTGATAACGAGATCACATCATTAGGAGAATGATGTGATGGACAAGACCCAATCCTAAACATAGCACAAGATCTATAGTTCGTTTGCTAGAGTTTTCCAATGTCAAGTATCCTTTCCTTAGACCATGAGATCGTGTGACTCCCGGATACCGTAGGAGTGCTTTGGGTATACCAAACGTCACAACGTAACTGGGTGACTATAAAGGTAGACTACGGGTATCTCCGAAAGTGTCTGTTGGGTTGACATGGATCAAGACTGGGATTTGTCACTCCGTATGACGGAGAGGTATCACTGGGCCCTCTCGGTAATGCATCATCATAATGAGCTCAAAGTGACCAAGTGTCTGGTCACGGGATCATGCATTACGGTACAAGTAAAGTGACTTGCCGGTAACGAGATTGAACGAGGTATTGGGATACCGACGATCGAATCTCGGGCAAGTAACATATTGATTGACAAAGGGAATTGCATACGGGGTTGATTGAATCCTCGACATCGTGGTTCATCCGATGAGATCATCGTGGAGCATGCGGGAGCCAACATGGGTATCCAAATCCCGCTGTTGGTTATTGACCGGAGATTCGTCTCGGTCATGTCTGCTTGTCTCCCGAACCCGTAGGGTCTACACACTTAAGGTTCGGTGACGCTAGGGTTGTGAAGATATGTATATGCAGTAACCCGAATATTGTTCGGAGTCCCGGATGAGATCCCGGACGTCACGAGGAGTTCCGAAATGGTCTGGAGGTAAAGAATTATATATAGGAAGTGCTGTTTCGGCCATCGGGACAAGTTTCGGGGTCACCGGTATTGTACCGGGACCACCGGAAGGGTCCCGGGGGTCCACCGGGTGGGTCCACCTATCCCGGGGGGCCCCATGGGCTGAAGTGGGAAGGGACCCAGCCCAAAGTGGGCTGGGGCGCCAAACCCCAAGGGCCCATGCGCCTAGGGTTGGGGGGGAACCCTAAGGGGGGGCACCCCCTTGCTTGGGGGGCAAGCCCCCCACCCCTTGGCCGCCGCCCCCCTAGGAGATCCCATCTCCTAGGGCCGGACACCCCCCCTTGGCACCCCTATATATAGTTGAGGAGAGGGAGGACTTCATACCTCAGCCTTGGCGCCTCCCTCTCTCCCCGTTACGTCTCTCTCTCGTAGCATAGGCGAAGCCCTGCTACTGTGATGCCCTGCATCCACCACCACGCCGTCGTGCTGCTGGATCTTCATCAACCTCTCCTTCCCCCTTGCTGGATCAAGAAGGAGGAGACGTCTCCCGTCCCGTACGTGTGCTGAACGCGGAGGTGCCGTCCGTTCGGCGCTTGGTCATCGGTGATTTGGATCACGTCGTGTTCGACTACATCATCACCGTTCTTTGAACGCTTCCGCACGCGATCTACAAAGGTATGTAGATGCATCTGATGACTCGTTGCTAGATGAACTCCTAGATGGATCTTGGTGAAAACGAGTAGGAAATTTTTTGTTTTCTGCAACGTTCCCCAACAGTGGTATCAGAGCTAGGTCTATGCGTAGTTCTTCTTGCGCGAGTAGAACACAATTTGTTGTGGGCGTAGATTTGTCAACTTTCTTGCCGCTACTAGTCTTTTCTTGCTTCAGCGGTATTGTGGGATGAAGCGGCCCAGACCAACCTTACACGTACGCTTACGTGAGACCGGTTCCACTGACTAACATGCACTAGTTGCATAAGGTGGCTGGCGGGTGTCTGTCTCTCCCACTTTAGTTGGAGCGGATTCGATGAACAGGGTCCTTATGAAGGGTAAATAGAAGTTGACAAATCACGTTGTGGCTTTAACGTAGGTAAGAAGACGTTCTTGCTAGAACCCTAATTCAGCCACGTAAAACTTGCAACAACAATTAGAGGACGTCTAACTTGTTTTTTGCAGCAAGTGGTTTGTGATATGATATGGCCAAAGTTGTGATGAATGATGAATGATCTATATGTGATGTATGAGATGTTCATGCTATTGTAATAGGAATCACGACTTGCATGTCGATGAGTATGACAACCGGCAGGAGCCATAGGAGTTGTCTTTATTCTTTTATATATGACCTGCGTGTCATTGAGAAATGCCATGTAAATTACTTTACTTTATTGCTAAACGCGTTAGCCATAGTAGTAGAAGTAATAGTTGGCGAGCAACTTCATGGAGACACGATGATGGAGATCATGGTGTCAAGCCGGTGACAAGATGATCATGGAGCCCCAAGATGGAGATCAAAGGAGCTGTGTGATATTGGCCATATCATGTCATGTTTATTATTTGATTGCATGTGATGTTTATCATGTTTTGCATCTTGTTTACTTAGAATGACGGTAGTAAATAAGATGATCCCTCATACTAATTTCAAGAAGTGTTCCCCCTAACTGTGCACCGCTGCGACAGTTCGCTGTTTCAAAACACCACGTGATGATCGGGTGTTTTATTCAGACGTTCACATACAACGGGTGTAAGACAGATTTACACATGCAAACACTTAGGTTGACTTGACGAGCCTAGCATGTACAGACATGGCCTCGGAACACAGAAGACCGAAAGGTCGAGCATGAGTCGTATAGAAGATACGATCAACATGAAGATGTTCACCGATGTTGACTAGTCCGTCTCACGTGATGATCGGACACGGCCTAGGTAACTCGGATCATGTAATACTTAGATGACTAGAGGGATGTCTAATCTAAGTGGGAGTTCATTAATAATTTGATTGGATGAACTTAATTATCATGAACTTAGTCTAAAATGTTTTACAATATGTCTTGTAGATCAAATGGCCAACGTAGTCCTCAACTTCAACGCGTTCCTAGAGAAAACCAAGCTGAAAGACGATGGCAGCAACTATACGGACTGGGTCCGGAACCTGAGGATCATCCTCATAGCTGCCAAGAAAGATTATGTCCTACAAGCACCGCTAGGTGATCCACCCGTCCCACAGAACCAAGACGTTATGAACGCTTGGCAGACACGTGCTGATGACTACTCCCTCGTTCAGTGCGGCATGCTTTATAGCTTAGAGCCGGGGCTCCAAAAGCGTTTGAGAGACATGGAGCATATGAGATGTTCGAAGAGCTGAAAATGGTTTTTCAAGCTCATGCCCGGATCGAGAGATATGAGGTCTCCGATAAGTTCTTCAGCTGTAAGATGGAGGAAAATAGTTCTGTCAGTGAGCACATACTTACTATGTCTGGGTTGCATAACCGCTTGTCTCAGCTGGGAGTTAACCTCCCGGATGATGCGGTCATTGACAGAATCCTCCAGTCGCTTCCACCAAGCTACAAGAGCTTTGTGATGAACTTCAACATGCAGGGGATGCAAAAGACCATTCCCGAGTTGTTCTCAATGCTGAAATCAGCGGAGATAGAAGTCAAGAAGGAACATCAAGTGTTGATGGTCAATAAAACCACTAAGTTCAAGAAAGGCAAGGGTAAAAAGAACTTCAAGAAGGACGGCAAGGAGGTTGCCGCGCCCAGCAAGCAAGCTGCCGGGAAGAAGCCAAAGAATGGACCCAAGCCCGAGACTGAGTGCTTTTATTGCAAGGGAAGCGGTCACTGGAAGCGGAACTGCCTTAAATACTTAGCAGACAAGAAGGCAGGCAAAACAAAAGGTATATGTGATATACATGTAATTGATGTGTACCTTACTAGTGTCCGTAGTAGCTCCTGGGTATTTGATACCGGTGTAGTTGCTCACATTTGTAACTCAAAGCAGGGGCTGCGGAATAAGCGGAAACTGGCAAAGGACGAGGTGACGATACGCGTCGGGAATGGTTCCAAGGTCAATGTGATCGCCGTCGGCATGCTACCTCTATATCTACCTTCGGGATTAGTTTTAAACCTTAATAATTGTTATTTAGTGCCAGCTTTGAGCATGAACATTGTATCGGGATCTCGTTTAATTTGAGATGGCTACTCATTTGAATCCGAGAATAATGGTTGTTCTATTTATATGAGAGATATGTTTTATGGTCATCCTCCTATGGTGAATGGTTTATTCTTTATGAATCTCGAACGTGATACTACACATGTTCATAATGTTAGTACCAAAAGATGTAAGGTTGATAATGATAGTCCCACATACTTGTGGCACTGCCGCCTTGGTCACATAGGTGTCAAACGCATGAAGAAGCTCCATGCAGATGGACTTTTAGAGTCTCTTGATTATGAATCATTTGACGCGTGCGAACCATGCCTCATGGGTAAGATGACCAAGACTCCGTTCTCAGGAACAATGGAGCGAGCAACCAACTTATTGGAAATCATACATACTGATGTGTGCGGTCCAATGAGTGTTGAGGCTCGCGGTGGCTATCGTTATGTTCTCACCCTCACTGATGACTTGAGTAGATATGGGTATATCTACTTAATGAAACACAAGTCTGAAACCTTTGAAAAGTTCAAGGAATTTCAGAGTGAGGTTGAAAATCAACGTGACAGAAAAATCAAGTTTCTACGATCAGATCGTGGAGGAGAATACTTGAGTCACGAATTTGGCACACACTTAAGAAAATGTGGAATAGTTTCACAACTCACGCCGCCTGGAACACCTCAACGTAACGGTGTGTCCGAACGTCGTAATCGCACTCTATTAGATATGGTGCGATCTATGATGTCTCTTACCGATTTACCGCTATCTTTTTGGGGCTATGCTTTAGAGACTGCTGCATTCACTTTAAATAGGGCTCCGTCGAAATCCGTTGAGACGACACCGTATGAATTATGGTTTGGGAAGAAACCTAAGCTGTCGTTTCTAAAAGTTTGGGGATGCGATGCTTATGTCAAGAAACTTCAACCTAAAATGCTTGAACCCAAGTCGGAAAAATGCATCTTCATAGGATACCCAAAAGAAACTATTGGGTACACCTTCTACCTCAGATCCGAAGGCAAGATCTTTGTTACCAAGAATGGGTCCTTTCTAGAGAAAGAGTTTCTCTCGAAAGAAGTTAGTGGGAGGAAAGTAGAGCTTGATGAAGTATTACCTCTTGAACCGGAAAATGGCGCAACTCAAGAAAATGTTCCTGAGGTGCCTGCACCGACTAGAGAGGAAATTAATGATAATGATCAAGATACTTCTGATCAAGCTCCTACTGAAATTCGAAGGTCCACAAGGACACGTTCCGCACCAGAGTGGTACGGCAACCCTGTCTTGGAAATCATGTTGTTAGACAACAGTGAACCTTCGAACTATGAAGAAGCGATGGCGGGCCCGGATTCCGACAGATGGCTAGAAGCCATGAAATTCGAGATAGGATCCATGTATGAAAATGAAGTATGGACTTTGACTGACTTGCCCGTTGAACGGCGAGCCATAGAAAATAAATGGATCTTTAAGAAGAAGACAGACGCGGATGGTAATGTAACCATCTATAAAGCTCGGCTTGTCGCTAAGGGTTATCGACAAGTTCAAGGAGTTGACTACGATGAGATTTTCTCACCAGTAGCGAAGCTGAAGTCCGTTCGAATCATGTTAGCAATTGCCACATTCTATGATTATGAAATTTGGCAAATGGACGTCAAAACGGCATTCCTTAATGGTTTCCTTAAGGAAGAATTGTATATGATACAGCCGGAAGGTTTTGTCGATCCTAAGAATGCTGACAAGGTGTGCAAGCTCCAACGCTCGATTTATGGGCTGGTGCAAGTATCTCGGAGTTGGAACATTCGCTTTGATGAGATGATCAAAGCGTTTGGGTTTACGCAGACTTATGGAGAAGCCTGCGTTTACAAGAAAGTGAGTGGGAGCTCTGTAGCATTTCTCATATTATATGTGGATGATATACTATTGATGGGAAATGATATAGAACTCTTGGACAGCATCAAGGCCTACTTGAATAAGAGTTTTCCAATGAAGGACCTTGGAGAAGCTGCTTATATATTAGGCATCAAAATCTATAGAGATAGATCGAGACGCCTCATAGGTCTTTCACAAAGCACATACCTTGATAAGATATTGAAGAAGTTCAATATGGATCAATCTAAGAAGGGGTTCTTGCCTGTGTTACAAGGTATGAAATTGAGCTCAGCTCAATGTCCGACCACGGCAGAAGATATAGAAGAGATGAGCGTCATCCCCTATGCATCAGCGATAGGTTCTATTATGTATGCCATGCTGTGTACCAGACCTGATGTAAACCTTGCCGTAAGTTTTGTAGGAAGGTACCAAAGTAATCCCGGCAAGGAACACTGGGCAGCGGTCAAGAATATCCTGAAGTACCTGAAAAGGACTAAGGAAATGTTTCTCGTTTATGGAGGTGACGAAGAGCTCGTCGTAAAGGGTTACGTCGACGCTAGCTTCGACACAGATCTGGATGACTCTAAGTCACAAACCGGATACGTGTATATTTTGAATGGTGGGGCAGTAAGCTGGTGCAGTTGCAAGCAAAGCGTCGTGGCGGGATCTACATGTGAAGCGGAGTACATGGCAGCCTCGGAGGCGGCACATGAAGCAATATGGGTGAAGGAGTTCATCACCGACCTAGGAGTCATACCCAATGCGTCGGGGCCAATCAAACTCTTCTGTGACAACACTGGAGCTATTGCACTTGCCAAGGAGCCCAGGTTTCACAAGAAGACAAGGCACATCAAGCGTCGCTTCAACTCCATTCGTGAAAATGTTTAAGATGGAGACATAGATATTTGTAAAGTACATACGGACCTGAATGTAGCAGATCCGTTGACTAAACCTCTCCCTAGAGCAAAACATGATCAACACCAGAATTCCATGGGTGTTCGATTCATCACAATGTAACTAGATTATTGACTCTAGTGCAAGTGGGAGACTGTTGGAAATATGCCCTAGAGGCAATAATAAAAGCATTATTATTATATTTCCTTATTCATGATAATTGTCTTTATTCATGCTATAATTGTGTTATCCGGAAATCGTAATACATGTGTGAATAACAGACACCAACATGTCCCTAGTAAGCCTCTAGTTGACTAGCTCGTTGATCAACAGATAGTCATGGTTTCCTGACTATGGACATTGGATGTCATTGATAACGAGATCACATCATTAGGAGAATCGTGATGGACAAGACCCAATCCTAAACATAGCACAAGATCTATAGTTCGTTTGCTAGAGTTTTCCAATGTCAAGTATCCTTTCCTTAGACCATGAGATCGTGTGACTCCCGGATACCGTAGGAGTGCTTTGGGTATACCAAACGTCACAACGTAACTGGGTGACTATAAAGGTAGACTTCGGGTATCTCTGAAAGTGTCTGTTGGGTTGACATGGATCAAGACTGGGATTTGTCACTCCGTATGACGGAGAGGTATCACTGGGCCCTCTCGGTAATGCATCATCATAATGAGCTCAAAGTGACCAAGTGTCTGGTCACGGGATCATGCATTACGGTACGAGTAAAGTGACTTGCCGGTAACGAGATTGAACGAGGTATTGGGATACCGACGATCGAATCTCGGGCAAGTAACATATCGATTGACAAAGGGAATTGCATACGGGGTTGATTGAATCCTCGACATCGTGGTTCATCCGATGAGATCATCGTGGAGCATGCAGGAGCCAACATGGGTATCCAGATCCCGCTGTTGGTTATTGACCGGAGAGTCGTCTTGGTCATGTCTGCTTGTCTCGCGAACCCGTAGGGTCTACACACTTAAGGTTCGGTGACGCTAGGGTTGTGAAGATATGTATATGCAGTAACCCGAATATTGTTCGGAGTCCCGGATGAGATCCCGGACGTCACGAGGAGTTCCGGAATGGTCCGGAGGTAAAGAATTATATATAGGAAGTGCTGTTTCGGCCATCGGGACAAGTTTCGGGGTCACCGTTATTGTACCGGGACCACCGAAAGGGTCCCGGGGGTCCACCGGGTGGGTCCACCTATCCCGGGGGGCCCCATGGGCTGAAGTGGGAAGGGACCCAGCCCAAAGTGGGCTGGGGCGCCAAACCCCAAGGGCCCATGCGCCTAGGGTTGGGGGGGAACCCTAAGGGGGGGCGCCCCCTTGCTTGGGGGGCAAGCCCCCCACCCCTTGGCCGCCGCCCCCCTAGGAGATCCCATCTCCTAGGGCCGGCCACCCCCCCTTGGCACCCCTATATATAGTTGAGGAGAGGGAGGACTTCATACGTCAGCCTTGGCGCCTCCCTCTCTCCCCGTTACGTCTCTCTCTCGTAGCATAGGCGAAGCCCTGCTACTGTGACGCCCTGCATCCACCACCACGCCGTCGTGCTGCTGGATCTTCATCAACCTCTCCTTCCCTCTTGCTGGATCAAGAAGGAGGAGACGTCTCCCGTCCCATACGTGTGTTGAACGCGGAGGTGCCGTCCGTTCGGCGCTTGGTCATCGGTGATTTGGATCACGTCGTGTTCGACTACATCATCACCGTTCTTTGAACGCTTCCACACGCGATCTACAAAGGTATGTAGATGCATCTGATGACTCGTTGCTAGATGAACTCCTAGATGGATCTTGGTGAAAACGAGTAGGAAATTTTTTGTTTTCTGCAACGTTCCCCAACACAATCTAGGAGATACTAGCAACGAGAGAGAGAGTGCATCTTCATACCCTTGAAGATCGCTAAGCGGAAGCGTTCAGGAGAACGGGGTTGATGGAGTCGTACTCGTCGTGATCCAAATCACCGATGATCCTAGTGCCGAACGGACGACACCTCCGCATTCAACACACGTACGGAACGGAGAGACGTCTCCTCCTTCTTGATCAAGTAAGGGGAGAGGAGAGGTTGATGGAGATCTAGCAGCACGACGGCATGGTGGTGGAAGTAGCGAGATCCCGGCAGGGCTTCGCCAAGCACAAGCGGGGAGGAAGAGGGGTCACGGGAGGGAGGGAGGCGCCAGGGCTTCAGGTGTGGCTGCCCTCCCTCCCATCCACTTTTTATATAGGGGCTTAGGGGGGTGGCGGCGCCGGCCCCTTGTAGATCCCATCTAGGGAGGGGGGCGACAGCCCTAGGGGTGGCTTGGCCTCCAAGCCAAGTGGAGGCGCCCCCACCCCTTAGGGTTTCCAACCCTAGGCGCATGGGAGGCCCAAGGGGGGCGCACCAACCCACCAGGGGCTGGTTCCCACGTCCCTTCAGCCCATGGGGCCCTCCGGGATAGGTGGCCCCACCCGATGGACCCCCGGGACCCTTCCGGTGGTCCCAGTACAATACCGATGTCCCCCGAAACTTTCCCGGTGGCCGAAACTGGACTTCCTATATACAAATCTTTACCTCTGGACCATTCCGGAACTCCTCGTGACGTCCGGGATCTCATCCGGGACTCCGAACAACTTTCCGTTTACCGCATACAAATATCTCTACAACCCTAGCGTCACCGAACCTTAAGTGTGTAGACCCTACGGGTTCGGGAACCATGCAGACATGATCGAGACAACTCTCCGGTCAATAACCAACAGCGGGATCTAGATACCCATGTTGGCTCCCACATGCTCCACGATGATCTCATCGGATGAACCACGATGTTAAGGATTCAATCAATCCCGTATACAATTCCCTTTGTCTATCGGTACGATACTTGCCCGAGATTCGTTCGTCGGTATCCCGATACCTCGTTCAATCTCGTTACCGACAAGTCTCTTTACTCGTTCCGTAACACATCATCCCGTGATCAACTCCTTGGTCACATTGTGCACATTATGATGATGTCCTACCGAGTGGGCCCAAAGATACCTCTCCATTACACGGAGTGACAAATCCCATTTACGATTCATGCCAACCCAACAGAAACTTTCGGAGATACCCACAGTGCACCTTTATAGCCACCCAGTTACGTTGTGACGTTTGGTACACCCAAAGCATTCCTATGGTATCCGGGAGTTGCACAATCTCATGGTCTAAGGAAATGATACTTGACATTAGAAAAGCTTTAGCATACGAACTACACGATCTTGTGCTAGGCTTAGGATTGGGTCTTGTCCATCACATCATTCTCCTAATGATGTGATCCCGTCATCAACGACATCCAATGTCCATGGTCAGGAAACCGTAACCATCTATTGATCAACGAGCTAGTCAACTAGAGGCTTACTACAGACATGGTGTTGTCTATGTATCCACACATGTATCTGAGTTTCCTATCAATACAATTCTAGCATGGATAATAAAC
Source organism: Triticum urartu (assembly GCF_056163025.1). NCBI lineage: Eukaryota > Viridiplantae > Streptophyta > Magnoliopsida > Poales > Poaceae > Triticum > Triticum urartu. The sequence continues at coordinate 14,840,594 of NC_141877.1, forward strand.
GATTATCATAAACAAGGAAATATAATAATAACTAATTTATTATTGCCTCTAGGGCATATTTCCAACAGAAATATGTCAACTAGTGACCTTCTATCAGTGACCCTGGAAGAATTGGTCATAGATCTATGACCATTTCAGACCAATTGGTCAAAAGCTGTTCGGGGGGCTCCAAACCCTAAACTATAACAACCATTTTGGTCAGAAAGGTCGTAATTTCCTTACACGAAATGGTCATAAAGCAGATAGCACTGGTCTGCTGCCTTATTTCTAGCTGATCATGACCAATATAGATGGTCATAACCTTGTAAATTGTGGTGGGTTGCTATGACTAGGCGCCACCTCATCAGTTTTGCCTATGTGTCATGTCCATGTGGCAGTTTTTGCCCTAGGTTGTGAAGCAACCTATATTTCTGTCATTCCCAAAATTCCCAAAAAAATCTCATAAATTCTTTGGGTCATATCTTCGTCAAATATGTAAAAGACCTTCTTGCCTAGTTCAAAAATAATTCAAAAATATTCATTTTCCTACTTTATTCAGAACAACAGTTTGTGAAGGAAGTACCACTTTGGCATGTCCAAATAGTATCCATTTTCTACAGTGCTTTCCTATGCCCAAATAACCATCCTCCACCAAATGCCAGCTCAATCCATTCATTATTTTGAGCTGAGCTTCAACATTCGTATTTATGTCCAGTGTGGTAGTTTGCAAAGCAAGTACCACCTAGGCTCCTCCTTTTGAGCTAAATTTTTTTGAAGACGGTCTTCTTAGTAACTGATCATCCTCAGCCAAAACTCACGCCCATTAGCCATGTGCATTTCCCGTACCGCTAATCAAACACTTGGGTGCTTATTCATGTGTGAGCATTGATCGGTCTCCTCGTGAGAATTTTATGTTGTGATTTTATTCCTAGCACCTACCTGTGGAGCGCCCAACCCACTAGACATGCCTAGGCCGCCCAGAACACATGGCAACGCCACGGTCACGCGGTGACCACGCGGCGGGCATGCGAGTTTACGCGCTCTAGAGTTGGGGCCCTCGGCCACCGTCCAAACCTCGACGTATCGCCACCAAACCATGTATTTATGATTAAATACGTACTTATATAACTAGAAATGATTTTTGGAAAAAATAAATAGCAAACAATGAGGCAGCTGCAGTTCAAATTTGACCCGCTTCCTACTAAATCGGCGGGAATTTGTCTTTTTCACCAGAGGTGGATCAAAACTTTTCACACCCAACCATTTTGTCAATTGTGAATTAAATATGGCCTAGTATTTTAGAAAATTGATTTGGTCCAATTTTGCAACAAATATATGGTAGGTCCTTCACAAAAAAACTCATTTCGGGCACTCGGAAAATGGAAAATGAATTTTCCATGCACAGAAAATGAAAACTCCCTTAGGCAACATTGTTTGGAATTCCAAGATGCACCCTTGTGCACAATATGATATCATTTGAACAAACTATGCCATGAATGTGGCCATAAGATTGATCATTTGGCTTGAAAGCCATGAATCTTCACGCATGACAGCTCATTTCTAAGAACACTTTTTTAAAATAATTTCCATATTACAAGTTTATTATTTTTCCTGGAAACTTGGTCATATATAATGACACAATGCGAAGGTTTTCCAATTTTTTGATTTTTTTTTGAATTTTTTATGCCCGTTTCAAAATGTGGTCAAAACGGCGGGCTTGACTGTTCCTAGCTAGTGGTTGAATCTTGGAAAACTTTTCATGTTTCTCTGATTAAATAGATACTTATGTACCTAGAAATGATTTTTGGAAAAAATAAAGAGGAAACTATGAAGCAGCCACAGTTCAAATTTGACTCGCTTCCTGCTGAATCAGTGGTAATTTGTCTTTTTCACCAGAGGTGGATCAAAACTTTTGACACCCAAAAATTTTGTCAATTGTGCATTAAATATGGCCTAGTGTTTTAGAAAATTGATTTGGTCCAATTTTGCCACAAATATATGATAGGTCCTTCACAAAGAAACCCATTTCGGGCACTCGGAAAATGGAAAATGAATTTTCCGTGCAAAGAAAATGAAAACTCCCTTAGGCAACATTGTTTGGAATTCAAAGATGCACCCTTGCGCACAATATGAGATCATTTGAGAAAAACTATGCCATGAATGTGGCCATAAGATTGATCATTTGGCTTGAAAGCAATGAATCTTCATGCATGACAGCTCATTTCTAAGAACACTTTTTAAAAATAATTTCCATATTACAAGTTTATTATTTTTCCTGGAAACTTGGTCACATATAATGACACAATGCGAAGGTTTTCCAATTTTTTGAATTTTTTTGAATTTTTTATGCTCGTTTCAAAATGCGGTCAAAACGGCGGGCTTCACAGTTCCTGGCTAGTTGTTGAATCTTGGAAAACTTTTGATGTTTCTCTGATTAGATAGATACTTATGTACCTAGAAATAATTTTTGGAAAAAATAAAGAGGAAACAATGAGGCAGCCACAGTTCAAATTTGACCCGCTTCCTGCTGAATCGACAGTAATTTGTCTTTTTCACCAGAGGTGGATCAAAACTTTTGACACCCAACCATTTTGTCAATTGTGCATTAAATATGGCCTAGTATTTTAGAAAATTGATTTGGTCCAATGTTGCAACAAATATATGGTAGGCCTTTCACAACAAAAACTCATTTCGGGCACTCGGAAAATGGAAAATGAATTTTCCGTGCACAGAAAATGAAAACTCCCTTAGGCAACATTGTTTGGAATTCCAAGATGCACCCTTGTGCACAATATGAGATCATTTGAACAAACTATGCCATGAATGTGGCCATAAGATTGATCATTTGGCTTGAAAGCCATGAATCTTCACGCATGACAGCTCATTTCTGAGAACACTTTTTAAAATAATTTCCATATTACAAGTTTATTATTTTTCCTAGAAACTTGGTCACATATAATGACACAATGCGAAGGTTTTCCAGTTTTTTGAATTTCTTTGAATTTTTTATGCCCGTTTCAAAATGCGGTCAAAACGGTGGGCTTGACCGTTCCTAGCTAGTGGTTGAATCTTGGAAAAATTTTGATGTTTCTCTGATTAAATAGATACTTATGTACCTAGAAATTATTTTTGGAAAAAATAATGAGGAAACTATGAGGCAGCCACAGTTCAAATTTGACCCGCTTCCTGCTGAATCGACGGTAATTTGTCTTTTTCACCAGAGGTGGATCAAAACTTTTGGCACCCAACCATTTTGTCAGTTGTGCATTAAATATGGCCTAGTATTTTAGAAAATTGATTTGGTCCAATTTTGCAACAAATATATGGTAGGCCCTTCACAAAAAAAACTCATTTCTGGCACTCGGAAATGGAAAATGAATTTTCCGCGCACAGAAAATGAAAGCTCCCTTAGGCAACATTGTTTGGAATTCCAAGATGCACCCTTGTGCACAATATGAGATCATTTGAACAAACTATGCCATGAATGTGGCCATAAGATTGATCATTTGGCTTGAAAGCCATGAATCTTCACGCATGAGAGCTCATTTCTGAGAACACTTTTTTAAATAATTTCCATATTACAAGTTTATTATTTTTCCTGGAAACTTGGTCACATATAATGACACAATGCGAAGGTTTTCCAATTTTTTGAATTCTTTTGAATTTTTTTATGCCTGTTTCAAAATGCGGTCAAAACGGCGGGCTTGACCGTTCCTAGCTAGTGGTTGAATCTTGGAAAACTTTTGATGTTTCTCTGATTAAATAGATACTTATGTACCTAGAAATTATTTTTGGAAAAAATAAAGAGGAAACTATGAGGCAGCCACAGTTCAAATTTGACCCGCTTCATACTGAATCGGTGGTAATTTGTCTTTTTCACCAGAGGTGGATAAAAGCTTTTGAAACCCAACCATTTGATCAATTGTGCATTAAATATGGCCTAGTATTTTAGAAAATTTATTTGGTCCAATTTTGCAACAATTATCTGGTAGGCCCTTCACAATTAAACCCAATTTGGGCACTCGAAAAATGAAAAATTGAGTCTTCATCTAAAGAAAATGAAAACTTTCTTAGGCAACATTGTTTGGCATTTGAAGATGAACTCTTGTGCACAATATGAGATCAATATTTGTTTTTTTCATGTGAAAATGTAGAAGAAAAACAAAAGAAAAAACACAATCATATGTGCTCTATTCCCATTGGTGGAATTCGTTGTCACACAGATCGATGACATGGCGCCCATCCATCCATCCATCTCTCCATACCACATCCATCCATCCATTTATGTACAGAAAAAAAAACAAAATGAAAAAGAAAACCCCACCCGCATCCACCTACCCAAACCCTACCCAGATCCCATCGATCCCCTCCTCCCATCGCACCCCTCCTCCCCCCATCTCCTCGCCGCCGCCATCGACGGCGCTCCCCACCGCCGCCATCGATCCCTCCCACCGCCGTCTCCCTCCCTCAAATCGAGCTCCCCCTCCCCTCTCCCTCCCACCTCTCGAAGCTCTCGCGTCCCACCGCCGCGCACCATGCTCCTCTGCAGCTTCTGCGGCGACGCAGCCGCCGCTGACTACCACGCCACCTCCTCCTTCCAGATCGCGGCCGCCACCTCTGAGGGAGTCCTGGATTAGGGGGTGTTCGGATAGCCGAACTATACCTTCAGCCGGACTCCTGGACTATGAAGGTACAAGATTGAAGACTCCGTCCCGTGTCCGGAAGGGATTTTCCTTGGCGTGGAAGGCAAGCTCGGCGATACGGATGTTCAGATCTCCTACCATTGTAACCGACTCTATGTAACACTAACCCTATCCGGTGTCTATATAAACCGGAGGGTTCTAGTCCGTAGGACAACATACACATCTACAATCATACCATAGGCTAGCTTCTAGGGTTTAGCCTCTCTGATCTCGTGGTAGATCAACTCTTGTATTACCCATATCATCAATATTAATCAAGCAGGACGTAGGGTTTTACCTCCATCGAGAGGGCCCGAACCTGGGTAAAACCTCGTGTCCCCTGCCTCCTGTAACCATCCGGCCTAGACGCACAGTTCGGGACCCCCTACCCGAGATCCGCCGGTTTTGGCACCGACATTGGTGCTTTCATTGAGAGTTCCTCTGTGTCGTCACCGTCAGGCCCGTTGGCTCCTACGATCATCAATGGCGATGCAGTCCAGGGTGAGACCTTCCTCCCCGGACAGATCTTCGTCTTTGGCGGCTTCGCACTACGGGCCGATTCACTTGGCCATCTAGAGCAGATCGAAAGCTACGCCCCTGGCCGTCAGGTCAGATTCAGAAGTTTAAACTATACAGCCGATATCCGCGGGGACTTGATCTTCGACGGATTCGAACCACTGCCGAGCGCGCAGCTCTGTCACAACGAGCATGATCTAGCTCTGCTGCCGAACAGTGCCCTGGAGGCCGCACCCGCATCGGCTCCGACCCTTAGTTCGGAGCCGACCGCGCCGATCGAGGGGCGGTTGGACGCCACCTCGGGGGCTGCGATCCCAACGGCGGTTGAGCCGAACACCAGCCCCATACTCATCAAGACTCGTGACTCCATGGAGCCGGATTCTTCTCCGGACTCCGAACTCTCCGCGCCCCTGCCGAGCGAATCCGATTGGGCGCCGATCATGGAGTTCACGGCCGCGGACGTCTTATAGCACTCGCCTTTCAGCGATATCCTGAAGTCACTGAAGTCTCTCTCTTTATCAGGAGAACCCTGGCCGGACTACGGTCAGCAAGGTTGGGATTCGGATGATGAAGAAATTCAAAACCCGCCCACCACCCACTTGGTAGCCACTGTCGACGATTTAACCGACATGCTCGACTTCAACTCTAACGACATTAACGGTATGGACGCCGATGAAGGATACGATGAAGAATCAGCGCCTATCGAGCCCTGGAACGCCACCTCGTCACATGACGTATACATGGTGGACACACGCAAAGATGACGGCGCAGAGCGGAAGAATGCACCGAGGGATTGTTCCCTCGGAAAGCAGTCAAAGCGGCGATGCAAGCGCCGCCCCAAATCCCGCCTCGACAGAAATAGCGATCATACTGATCCAGCGCTGGAGCAGGGCGAACCGCTGCCAGACAATGGCAATCCGGATAATCAAACCGAACAAACAAATCCTATCAATGATAATGGTCCGGACGACATAACGCCGGACAGGCACTCGGAGCAGCAGAACGCCCGTAAAAGGCTCATTGCCACCGCAAGGAGCCTCAAAAAGCAGAAGCGGAGGCTCAAGGCCGCGCAAAACACGCTCCAATTCAGATGGAGAAAAATACTCAACACTATAGCAAGGTACGGCGACAATCGCCCCTCCAAGAGCTACCCAAAGCGGAAGCTGCTACCCGAATTCGATGAGGAGGCCTCAGACCCCCCACAACCAAATATCAAAGCAGCCACCTGGTCGGATAGATGACCCCTCTACCACCACAGAACGGCATTCAATGCTGCTCACAATGCAACACGCGACCCATGCGAGGGCTCGCACCCAAAGGACGGTGCAACAAGATCCATCTATGGACCACGCAAGCGCGCCCCAGCATACAATGCAACACAACAAACATCCGAACAATGCGGCACACCCAACTACAGGGGTGCCGCACACCCCCTATGTTTCACCGATGAGGTGCTGAACCACGAATTTCCAGAGGGATTCAAGCCCGTAAACATAGAGGCATACGATGGAACAACAGACCCTGGGGTCTGGATTGAGGACTATATCCTTCATATACATATGGCTCGAGGGGATGATCTCCATGCCATCAAGTACTTACCTCTCAAAATCAAAGGGCCAGCTCGTCACTGGCTCAAAGGGCTCCCCGAAAGCTCCATCAGAAGTTGGGAAGAGCTCGAAGACGCCTTTCGGACAAACTTTCAAGGCACTTATGTCCACCCTCCGGATGCGGACGACCTGAGTCACATAACTCAATAGCCCGGAGAGTCAGCCCGAAAGCTTTGGAATAGGTTTCTTACTAAAAAGAACCAGATGTTGACTGCCCGGATGCCGAAGCCTTAGCGGCTTTCAAGCACAGCGTCCGCGACGAATGGCTCACCAGACACCTCGGCCAAAACAAACCGAGAACGATGGCCGCATTAACAAACCTCATGACCCGCTTTTGCGCGGGTGAGGACAGCTGGCTAGCCAGATGCAGCACCAGCGACCCCAGTACATCTGAAGTTAGAGATGGAAACGGGAAATCACGGCGCAACAGCAATAACAAACGCCGGAATAAAGAAGACAGCACGAAGGGCACGGCAGTAAATGCCGGATTCAAAGTCCCTCGGCCAAACAAAAAGCCGCCTTCCAAAGGCACCAGGGATGAACTGTCCAGCCTCAACAAAATTCTGGACCAAGTATGTCAGATCCATAGTACCCCTAGCAAACCTGCTAATCTAACCCACAGAGAATGTTGGGTCTTCAAGCAGTCCGGCAAGCTTAACGCCATACACAAGTGGGAGGATACACCAAGTGAAGACGAGGACGAACCTCCCAAACAAGACAAGGGGGAACAAAAGAAATTTCCACCCGAAGTCAAAACAGTAAACGTGTTACACGTGATCAAGAGAAAACACAATGCGGCACTCCCTGAAAAATTTACCCAAGTGCCTGTCACCGCGAAGTCCCGCCACTGGTCGTCTCAACCGATCACCTTCGACCATCGTGATTACCCATCAAGTATCCGGCACGCAGGATGGGCTGCACTGGTATTAGACCCAGTAATTGGCGGATACCACTTCACACGAGTCTTGATGGATGGCGGCAGTAGCCTAAACCTAATATATCAGGATACAATCCGCGGGATGGGGTTAGACCCAACACAAATTCGCCATAGCAATACTACGTTTAAAGGAGTAACGCCAGGCCCAGGGGTTCATTGTACGGGCTCCCTCCTACTACAAGTTATATTCGGCTCCCCCGATAACTTCCGTCGTGAGCATTTAACTTTCCACATCGCTCCGTTTAAAAGTGGCTATCAAGCACTACTCGGACGCGAAGCTTTCGCTCGCTTTAATGCAATACCGCACTACGCCTCCCTAACACTCAAGATGCCCGGTCCATGTGGCATCATTTTAGTGCACGGAAGTATCAAGCGATCTCTGCGCGCCGAAGAGAGTGAGGCTGCCTTGGCAGCCGCACACTAAAGGCGCCCGGACCAGCAAAAGCATCCAATAGGTCAAGACCTCAGACACAACTAATCAAGTCCGGCGCTGCTACTCATATCGAATAAACGGTCACACCCCTATCTTTCAAAAGTACAAGGGGCTCAACGCACGCAGACGAGTGGCGATTTCTTCTTATCTTGAATTATACATGGTTTCTTTAGAAAACTATCCTTTTGCACGACCCTTTTTACCTAAATTCCTCTCTTTTACAGATGATCATCGTGCTACACCCGTCCTAGATACGGCATGACGGAGACACAGGCGCAGACGTGCAGCAGGGACCCGACCCAAGGATTCTTTTTAGATTAAGACCCTGCGTAAACCTTTTTTACTGTCTCTTGTTGATACATATCCACCGTTGGGAAGGATGCTGACGTCTTGGCATGTGGCCATGCCAGAACAATGCACGTACCTAGACACAAGGGGCTTCTTACAAAGGCCATTCTTCAGGCCCGGTCTATACCACAAAGACCGAATACCCTAGGGAGTGTTCGGCGTCACGAGTTTGGCCCTATATGCATCAGCTCCAAATCATTGTCTTTGGTCAAATGTTGGGTTTGCCCGGCTCCTGTGTTTTGGTGCCTTATGTTCCGCTTTACCGGCTAAGGTAGCACCAGGAGAACTACTGCGATTGTGCCCTGGTTCATCCGGACGAGCACCTTAGTAGAGAAAGCCGAAAACTGACTGTCATGATCTAGCGTGAGACTGGTCAACCACTCGATGACCCATAGGAATGTTAGAATTCCTCCGCCTTAACGAAGGGCTGCTTTCCAGCCAGGAATATACGCACCCCGGGATCGGGAGAGTGCGGAGCCACCAGGGGCTATCTAGTAGCCCCACTGTCAAACTCCAATGGCTAAGTGAAAGTGTTAAAGCATTATAGTCCGGTTGCCTCGCTCGCTCCGCTATCACCTCATTAATAGGACCAAGACGTTGGGTTAAGTGTGAGCGCATGTTTTTGCGAACACCTCCGCATTATATGCGTGGGGGTTGAAGCCGACGACTGCAATCTTTCAGGTTATACACATGTATACATAAACGGCCGCCCAGGAGGCATCACATTACTTTCAGGCAAAAGTATAAAAGTAGCCTCATAAAAAATCTAAAAAGCATTTCGCTTACAATGAGATTACATGTCATTCAGACATAATATTTTTTGAGCACTGGGTCTCTATCAAACGAGCACCCTCAAGAACTTCCTCAAAGTAGTGCTCAGCAGCCCTTCGACCTATGGCCGAATCCTGCGCCGCAACAGTGGTAGCATCCATCTCTGCCCAGTATGCTTTAGCACAGGAAAAGGCCATCCATGCGCCTTCTATGCACGCCGACCTCTTCATCGCATTTATGCGCGGTACCACATCGAGGACCTGCTGCACCAAGCTGAAATAGCTACTCGGTTTTGACCTTCCCGGCCATAGTTGATCCACAACAGACCTCATGGAGAGTCCGGACAACCTATTTAGTTCGGCCCATTCGGCTAATTGGTCCGTCAACGAAAGCGGACGCTCGACAGAAAGGAATTGCTTCCAAAATAGCTGGTCTACTTCACGGTCCGTCTGACTCCGGAAGTACTTGGCCGCATCGGTAGCGCTCGCCGCCAGATCCATATACGCATCCTCCGAACTCCACAGCCGATCTAGAGGGGCATACCGTGGATCTCCGTACTTCCTCTGCAGCATAAAGGACTTCCCGGCTACAATATCCCCAGCTTCCCACAGCTCCTCCTTCTTTGCCCTCATAGCAGAGCGGAGGTCTTTTCCCATTACAGCAGCCTTCTCAAGGTCCGATGCCTTCGCCTGGTTCTCCTTTTCAAGAGCCCGGCAACGGTCTATGGCGGCTTTTAATTCTACGGCCATATTGGCCATCTTCTTCCGGCTCTCGCCATGTGCGGCCTTCTCGACTCGCAACTCTTCGGCCGCCTTCAAAGCAGCTGCATTACCAAATCTTGCTTGTTCCTTGGCTCGGGCAAGTTCTGCCCGCAAGGCTTCAACAGTGGCAGCTCCATCTGCAGTCATAACATGTTAAAAACACTAGCATCATACTCTTCCTATGTGGCGTTTACCAGACAAGGATACTTACCCTGCGCCTCGTCAAGCCTTCTGTTAACAAGCTCGATGTCGGCATCTGCCGCATCCAACTGCCGTTCTAAACGGGCAAACTAGCTAGTCCGTCTAGCCACCGGAGTTTCCATCTCCTGCACATAAAGGCAGTATGGTTATTACCTGGGAGTATGATCCTCCATTTGTCATCGTTTCCGATGACAACTAGAGTCTCAGGGGCTACTATCTACACAAGGCACACCTAACATGTGCAGGACTATTACACATTCCTTTTTACGTACCTCAAAGCCTGTCAGTAGACTCATAAAAGCTTCATGCAATCCGCCTTCGGCAGACGATATCCTCTCCATCACCATATTCATCAGCACACGGTGATCATCTGAGATGGCCGCTCGCCCCACCAACCCCCTCAGAACATCCGATCGCACACTAGACGGCGCCGGACTCTTTTGTCTACTCTCTTCGAGAGCCGGACACTGGGAGCCTCGAGGATCAATTGGATCACCTTCTGGCCTCTCCGCACTCGGAGAGGCCCTCCGCGACGACACTTCAGGGTCGCCCGCTTCCGGAGCGGAGGAGTCCGGAGGAGGCGTCTCGCTCTCCATCATCTCTGGAAGAAGATCTCCCGAAGACGAGCTCATTTGAGAGGGGCTAAGGCCCGAACTGCACAAATATATGCGGTGGTTATTTTCTTAGAAGAAAAGGATGGCATATCTGTACTATTAAAGTTTTCGGGTCACTTACGACTCCTGGGAGAATTGATCCCCCCGCGGACTTTGTGCGGCAGCAGCGCCCCCCAAGGTAGGGACCCCGGTGGAAGATTTCTTCTCCCGTTTGGAAACTTCGGCTTCCGAATTCCCGGGTGCAGTCCTTTTCCTCTTCGGATCGTCTTCCTTCATGGAGACGCTCGCTCCCTCGGTTAGAATAGGCAGCGTTGGGGGCCCGCATCCGCCCGCATTACCCTCCACAGTATCTTCCTTCAAGGGATCCGGGCAATGTGCGGTCAGGAGCATCTTTTCCAATACCGGATTCTCCAAACCCTCAGGGAGGGGGGCCGAACACCGAATCAACTTCGCCTTTGTTAGCCAGTCCTGGTCGAAAAAGCAAACTCTCAGAAATAACTTCGTAATGAAGGAAAGATAATATGTTTGGCCGGAGAATTCCTTACCTGTTTGGCGGCGCGGTTACTGCTCAGGCCCACGTCCTCGGTGATTTCCGGACACTCTACTTGAGGTCCGAAGAATGACTTATACATATCCTCCTGCGTCAGGCCGAGAAAATTTTGAATAGCGCTCGGACCCTCGGGATTGAACTCCCACAAGCGAAGGGGCCGACGTTTGCAAGTCTGGACTTGACAAACCAGCATAACTTGTATTACCGCAACCAAACTGAGATCGTCGTTGAAGAAATCTCGAATGCGGCTCTGCAGTAAAGGCACGTCCTTGGCTGGACCCCAGCTCAGTCCTCTGCTGATCCATGACATCAGTCGTGGTGGAGGGCCCGAGTGAAAAATGGGGGCGGCCGCCCACTTGGCGCTTCTAGGAGTCGTGATGTAGAACCACTCCTGTTGCCACAATGCAGACACCTCTAGGATGGAACCTTTGGGCCATGGAGCTCCCGTCATCTTGCGTATTGAGGCCCCTCCGCACTCTGCATGTTGCCCTTTGATCACCGTCGGCTTTACTTCAAAGGTCTTGAGCCATAAGCCAAAGTGGGGGGTAACTCGGAGGAAGGCCTCGCATACGACAACAAAGGTCGTGATATGCAAGAAGGAGTCCGGAGCTAGATCATGGAAATCTAGCCCGTAATAAAACATCAAGCCCCTGACGAAAGGATCCAGAGCAAAACCTAGACCTCGGAGGAAGTGGGAGACAAACACGACGCTCTCATTGGGTTTGGGAGAAGGGACGGCCTGCCCCCGGGGAGGCAGCCGATGCGACATTTCGGCGGTCAGATACCTGGCCTCCCTCAACTTTTTGATGTCTTCTTCCGTGACAGAGGAGGGCATCCATCGGCCTTGAAGGCTGGATCCGGACATGACTGAAGGTTCGAAGCACCTGACTTGAGCTTTGGGCGTTTGAACTTGAGGCGGGGGAAGGATTCGATTAAGCACGGGAGGGAAAAGGTAAAAGCTTTGCCCCTTTATAAAGAGGGTGGATATCAAGCGTCCTCCCCGTGTCCGTTTGGACTTTCCTATGATCTAGGAGTCCTAGAAGTGGTTGGGTTACCCACGCCCGTATTGATGAGTCTCGTAATAAGGGGACACGATCTCTGTTTTTACAAGACGTGCCACGGGAACCACCTCGCATACCATGCTGAGGTGGGTAATTAAACGACTCGGATAAAGGCTCGGCCGTGGTGTGTCGCACCATGGGATACGTCAGCAGATTAGATTTGTGTAAATATTATTCTCTCTATGGAAGTATGTGGAAACTTATTTTGCAGAGCCGGACACTATCTTTGTGTTTAAGATCTTCTATGAAGTACTTGGAGGAGGAACCCGCCTTGCAATGCCGAAGACAATTTGCGCGCCGGACCTGTCGTCATTGAAGCCTGGTTCAGGGGCTACTGAGGGAGTCCTGGATTAGGGGGTGTTCGGATAGCCGAACTATACCTTCAGCCGGACTCCTAGACTATGAAGGTACAAGATTGAAGACTCCGTCCCATGTCCGGAAGGGATTTTCCTTGGCGTGGAAGGCAAGCTCGGCGATACGGATGTTCAGATCTCCTACCATTGTAACCTACTCTATGTAACCCTAACCCTATCCGGTGTCTATATAAACTGGAGGGTTCTAGTCCGTAGGACAACATACACATCTACAATCATACCATAGGCTAGCTTCTAGGGTTTAGCCTCTCTGATCTCGTGGTAGATCAACTCTTGTATTACCCATACCATCAATATTAATCAAGCAGGACGTAGGGTTTTACCTCCATCGAGAGGGCCCGAACCTGGGTAAAACTTCGTGTCCCCTGCCTCCTGTTACCATCCGGCCTAGACGCACAGTTCGGGACCCCCTACCCAAGATCCGCCGGTTTTGACACCAACAACCTCCCTCCGGCGGAGCACGCCGCCGTCCATGGCATCCCCCACGCCCTACTCCTCTCGCCCTTCCCCTTCCCCCATCCAACCAAACCAACCATCCCACCCGGCACCCTTCCTCCTCCAAGAAAGCAAAGCCGCACCCTCTCCCCTCGGATCCATGGCACTGCTCAGCGCCGGCGGCCGCGGGCTCTCTCCCATCGATGCACTGCTGCCACCCCCACCCTCTCCCCTTCCCGAGCTGCTCAGGCGGCACCCAGATCTATCTCAGCGGCGGCCAGGACTTGCTCCACGGCGTGCGGCTCAGATCCTCTCCCCACTCCCAGATCCAACTTGCCACCGTAGAACGAGGAGATCGCGGCCAGGATCTTCAAGACGCAGTGGTCGTCGTCGTGGTCCGCTCCTCTGCTGACTCGAGCAAGTTCCCCGGTGCTAAGGTACCCCAAGGAGTACGCGCGGCGGTTCGAGCTCCTCGGGCCGGTCCGGTTCGGGACGGAGGTGGTGAGCGTCCGCCGCAGTAGGGACGGCGACGCAGGCTGGAGGCTGAGGCTCGCCTGCACTGGCAGCGAGCTAGAGGAGCTGGCAGCAACTAGTTTGTGCTTGTCTCTGCTCCCTCGGCCTCCTCTGCTTCCACTCCAAGGACGCCGACGCCCTCCTCTCTGTCGAAGGTCGCCGGAACCATGATGGCCAGCGCGCCCGTGCGTGAGGAGACGATGACGACCCCGACAAGCCCTCCAAGGCCAGGAAGAAGGCCGCCGCCAAGGGCGACCAGCCGCCCCAGCACTAGCAGTAGCAGTACCTCCAAGGTATCGCGCACGCGCGCCCCCCGATCCCACCACCTCTGTATATTTCTTGGTCCCGATCTCGGCCATCTTGTTGATTGCCTGTGAACCTGAATGAATAGCCTTGGCTCGTTCAGTTTTGTAATCACTAGTATGTTCAGCCTTGACATTGAATCTGAATTAACAGCCTTGCTGTTTTATTCTGTAATTCCTTTTGATCCCTGTGACTGCTGCACTAAGCTCTCACCTGTACCATGGTTCTAAACAACTGGTAAATTAGGATATATACAAGCGATGTTTCTATTTCGCACTGCTCATACTGTACATACTGTCTTTGAGGGAGTCCTGGATTAGGGGGTGTCCGGATAGCTGGACTATACCTTCGGCCGGACTCCTGGACTATGAAGATACAAGATTGAAGACTTCGTCCCGTGTCCGGAAGGGACTTTCCTTGGCGTGGAAGGCAAGCTTGGCGATACGGATATGTAGAACTCCTACCATTGTAACCGACTCTGTGTAACCCTAGCCCTCTCCGGTGTCTATATAAACCGGAGGGTTTTAGTCCGTAGGACAACAACAATCATACCATAGGCTAGCATCTAGGGTTTAGCCTCTCTGATCTCGTGGTAGATCTACTCTTGTACTACCCATATCATCAATATTAATCAAGCAGGACGTAGGGTTTTACCTCCATCAAGAGGGCCTGAACCTAGGTAAAACATCGTGTCCCCTACCTCCTGTTAGCATCCGGCCTAGACGCACAGTTTGGGACCCCCTACCCGAGATCCACCGGTTTTGACACTGACATTGGTGCTTTCATTGAGAGTTCCTCTGTGTCGTCACTTTTAGGCCCGATGGCTTCTCCGATCATCAACAGTGATGCGATCCAGGGTGAGACTTTTCTCCACGGATAGATCTTCGTATTCGGCGGCTTTGCACTGTGTGCCAATTCGCTTGGTCATCTGGAGCAGATCAAAAGCTACGCCCCTGGCCATCAGGTCAGATTTGGAGGTTGGAACTACATGGCCGACATCCGCAGAGACTTGATCTTCGACGGATTCGAGCCACAGCCGAGCGCGCCGCACTGTCACGATGGGCATGATTTAGGTCTGCCGCCGAACAGTGCCCTGGAAGCCGCACCGGTGTCCGCTCCGACCCCTAGCTTGGAGCCGATCACACCAATCGAGGATGTGTGGTTAGACACCGCCTCGGGGGCTGCAATCTCTACGGCGATCGAGCCGAACACCAGCCCTATTCTCTGTGAGGCCCGTGACTCCAAGGAGCCGGACTCCTCTCCAGACTCCGAGCCCTCCGCACCCCAACCAATCGAACCCGATTGGGCGCCGATCATGGAGTTCACCGCCGCGGACATCTTTCAGCACTCGCCCTTCGCCGATATTCTGAATTCACTAAAGTCTCTCTCTTTATCAGGAGAGCCCTGGACGGACTACGGTCAGCAAGGTTGGGATGCGGATGATGAAGAAATTCAAAGCCCACCCACCACCCACTTTGTAGCCACTGACGATGACTTAACCGACATGCTCGACTTCGACTCCAAAGACATCGACGGTACGGACACCGATGCAGGAGACGATCAAGAACCAACGCCTATAGGGCACTGGAAAGCCACCTCGTCGTATGATATATACATGGTGGACACCCCAAAAGAAGGCAATGGCGATGGAACAGCGGAGGATGACCCCTCCAAGAAGCAGCCTAAGCGCCGGCGTCAGCGGCGCCGCTTTAAATCCCGCCAAAACAAAAACGGTGATTCCGGCACGGGAGATAATAACACCCCGGACAGTGCCGAAGACAACCACCTCCAGCAAGATTCAGCACAGGAGGATTGAGAAGCCAGCCCTCATGAGAGAGCGGCAGACAGATAGGTCGAGGACGATAATTATATGCCTCCCTTCGAAGACGAGGCAAGCCTCGACGACGACGAATTTGTCGTGCCAGAGGATCCCGTCGAACAAGAGCGTTTCAAACGCAGGCTTATGGCCACGGCGAGCAGCCTCAAGAAAAAACAGCAACAGCTTAGAGCTGATCAAGATTTGCTAGCCAACAGATGGACTGAAGTCCTTGCGGCCGAAGAGTATGAACTCGAACGCCCCTCCAAGAGCTACCCAAAGCGCAGGTTGCTACCCCAATTAGAGGAGGAAGCACCTAAACCTACATCACCAGCACATGATGCGGCCGACCGGCCACCCCGTGGCCGCGACAGAGAGGCCTCTCGGCCCTCCACTCAAGCCGCACCCCTGTGCCGCTCAAAAAATACCAAGGCATGGGAAAATGCGCTAGACCTGCGAGACATATTGGAGGACAAGGCAAGGCAAACAAGATCGATCTACGGATCACGTGGGCGCCCCACGGCACAAGACGGTACTCTTCACGCCGGATACAGTAAATCCGGCCGGGCCGAACACAGTAGACAAAGCTCGTTTGAGCTGCGTCGTGATATAGCCCAATACAGAGGCGCCGTACACCCACTATGCTTCACAGATGAAGTAATGGATCATCAAATCCCCGAGGGTTTCAAACCCGTGAACATCGAATCATACAATGGCACAACAGATCCCGCGGTATGGATCGAGGACTATCTCCTTCATATCCACATGGCCCGCGGTGATGACCTACACGCCATCAAATACCTCCCACTCAAGCTTAAAGGACCAGCTTGGCATTGGCTTAACAGCTTGCCAGCAGAATCAATTGGTTGTTGGGAGGACCTGGAAGCCGCATTCCTCGACAATTTCCAGGGCACTTATGTGCGACCACCAGACGCTGATGACCTAAGCCACATAATTCAGCAGCTAGAGGAATCGGCCAGACAATTCTGCACACGGTTCCTAACCAAGAAAAATCAAATCGTCGACTGTCCGGACGCAGAGGCCCTAGCAGCCTTCAAGCATAACATCCGCGACGAGTGGCTTGCACGGCACCTAGGACAGGAAAAGCCGAAATCCATGGCAGCCCTCACAACACTTATGACCCCATTTTGCGCAGGAGAAGACAGCTGGCTAGCTCGCAGCAATAACATGACCAAGAGCCCTGGTAATTCGGATACCAAGGATAGCAGTGGCAGGTCGCATCGCAACAAGAAAAAGCGCCGCATTAACGGTGACAATGCTGAGGATACGACAGTTAATGCCGGATTCAAAGGCTCTAAACCCGGTCAGCGGAAAAAGCCATTCAAAAGAAATACTCCGGGCCCGTCCAGTTTGGACCGAATACTCGACCGCTCATGCCAGATACATAGCACCCCCGAAAAACCAGCCAATCACACCAACAGGGATTGTTGGGTGTTCAAGCAGGTAGGCAAGTTAAATGCCGAAAGCAGAGACAAGGGGCTGCATAGCGATGACGAGGAGGAGCCCCGGCCGCCGAACAACAGTGGACAGAAAGGTTTTCCCCCACAAGTGCGAACGGTGAACATGATATACGCAACCCACGTCCCCAAGAGGGAGCGGAAGCGTGCGCTAAGGGACGTATACGCGATGGAGCCAGTCGCTCGAAAGTTCAACCCATGGTCTTCCTGCCCGATCACTTTTGATCGAAGGGACCACCCCACTAGAATCCGTCATGGCGGATTCGCCGCATTGGTTCTAGACCCAATTATTGACGGATTTCACCTCACTAGAGTCCTTATGGACGGCGGCAGTAGCCTGAACCTGCTTTACCAGGATACAGTGCGGAAAATGGGCATCGATCCCTCGAGGATTAAACCCACTAGAACGACCTTTAAAGCCGTCATACCAGGTGTAGAGGCCAACTGTACAAGCTCAGTTACACTTGAAGTGGTCTTCGGATCTCCGGATAATTTCCGAAGCGAGGAGTTAATCTTCGACACAGTCCCGTTCCGCAGTGGCTATCACGCACTACTCGGGCGAACCGCATTTGCTAAGTTCAATGCGGTGTCGCACTACGCATACCTCAAGCTCAAGATGCCAGGCCCTCGAGGCGTCATCACGATCAATGGAAACACCGAACGCTCTCTCCGAATGGAGGAGCATACGACGGCTATCGCAGCGGAAGTACAAAGCAACCTCTCAAGGCAATTCTCTAGTCCGGCCATTAAACGTCTAGACACCGTCAAGCGCGCCCGGAGTAACCTACACTAAGACCGCCCGGCACGTTCAGAGCAAGCGTAACAATGCGGCCCCAACCCCAGCCCTCGCAAACTTGTGAAACCAGTGCTGCGCGTACATAACTACGCTCTGGAAATACCATGGGCACAGGGGGAGGGGCACCATCATGGCATGCCCGAAACGCGGCTTAAACCGCACTAGGGGCTGCCGATTTCTTAATTTTCTCTTATTTTAAGGACTCCATTCTTCGGTAGGCTTGTCCGGCAGTACAATTGCCGCACAAACGATACAACCAGGGAAGCAGAAAGCTACGCCGCACTACGGAACTCTAAGGTGGTCTCTATAACGAGCAGTATACCTGTTTCGCATAACATTCTGCAGCTCGCCCCTGGAAAGGACATATTTGATAGTCCCATCTTTTGCTTATCGCACTATTTGTATCGTCCTGCTTTGATCGCAGCCCCTTTTTAAATAAACAATGCATAGCTTCCGTCTATTATTGCATTACTCTTTTTTACGAATATATGTTCATTAATGACATGTTGCACCCGTACACTTTGGTACGGCCAATACGCCAAGGGCTTAAGTACCCCACAACATGGTGTGAGAAGTCCGAACACTTTCACAAGTGCGGCACCCGGAACTTATAGCATTATATGCATCGGCTCTGAATCATGTCTTGGGTCAATAGTTGGGTTTGCCCGGCTCCTATGTTTTGGTACCTTACGTTCCGTTATATCGGCTAAGGTAGCACTAGGAGAACTACTGCGATTGTGCCCCACCTAAGCTGGGCTAAGCACCTCAGTAGAGAAAGCTAAAACTGACCGTCATGATGAGGCGAGAGCTGGCCGCTGTTCGAGAGGTTTTTGAGTCCCTAAAGACTTATGCCGCTTAGAGCGAGGAGTCGGCTTTGTCCGGCCTAGGCATGGATAGCGCCCCGAACTCGGTCTTCCGAACACTAGGGGCTTCGCCGAAATTTAAAATTATAGAATTCTATGGCTAAGTGAGAGTGTTCAAGCATTATAGTCCGATTGCCTTGTTCGTTGTGTTGAGCGCCTCCCTCGAAGGACCCAAGAATGGGAAAAAGAGCGCTCATGTTTATCCCGAACACCCCAGCACTCGTGCCATGGGGGCAGAAGCCGACGACTCGCCATCTCTCAAATTTGATAAACAGCCGCACAGAAGGTAATATTTTAAATTCAAAAAGCATTGCTTAGCGCACATGAACAAGTTTTCAGCGCACAGGACAAAACGAGCGAGTTTACTGAAAAATTACATTCATGGAACATTCATCCGCCACAAGGCGGGCACCCTTCAGAACGCCCTCATAATACATCTCGGGCTTGCGATGCTCCTTGCCCGGTGGTGGCCCGTCCTTCACAAGCTTCTCAGCATCCAGCTTGCCCCAGTGCACCTTCGCACGGGCAAGCGCCCTACGGGCACCCTTGATGCATACGGAGCGCTTGATGACTTCGAGCCTTGGACAGGCCTCCACCAGCCGCCTCACCAGCCCGAAGTAGCTCCCAGGCATGGCCTCTCCAAGCCATAGCCGGACTGTGAGGCCCTTCATGGCCTGTTCAGCCACCTTATGGAGCTCGACCAGCTGTTTCAGCTGGTCGCTTAAGGGCACCGGGTGTTCGGCCTCAGCATACTGAGACCAGAACACCTTCTCCGTCGAGCTTCCCTCCTCGGCTCGGTAGAAGGCGGCGGCATCCGACATGCTACCGGGCAAGTATGCGAATGCTTCTGGAGAGCTCCGGATTCGGGTAAGTGACAAGTAATTCACTTTTACGTGCTTGCTTTGCATAAAGAATGCCTTACCCGTTGCTATCTTTTTTATTGCCTCAACCTCCTAGAGGGCCTTCTGGGCTTCGTCCTTGGCAGACTTGGCATCTTTAATGGCCGCCGCGAGCTCAGACTCTCACGTCTTCGAGTCAAGCTCCAAACTCTCATGTTTTTTCATGAGAGCCTGGAGCTCTTGCCGCACCTCGCCAACCTGCATCTCATGCTTCTCCCGCTCGGTGTGCTCCGTGGCCGCCCTCTTTTCGGCCTCGGACAGCGCTTGCTTAAGGGTCGCCACCTCAGTTGTGGCCCCTACAATAGCTGCGTTAATCCTGTCACTTTTTGCAATTGCACCTTTCACATATTTCAATAAGGTATTTCTTACCTTCCTTCTCCTCGAGCTGCTGCTTGGCTAGGCCGAGCTCTTGCTCGGACCACTCGAGGTTCTGCTTCAGCGTATCCACCTCCGCAGTCAGTGCGGCGGAGGCCAGCAGCGAAGCCTGCATACGCATATTGACTTGATTATGTTAGACTCCTGTGAATGTTATTAGATCCTCTATTCGGCTTTTCTTTCCGAACGCCGAACAGAGCATCAGGGGCTACTGTCTATGCGGTAATATTTTTACATATTCTTTACTTACCTCAAAGCCTGTTAGAAGGCTGGCACGGGCTTCAGTCAGTCCGCTCTTGGCGGACTGAACCTTCTGGATCACCGCACTCATAATAGTGCGGTGCTCCTCGTCGATGGAGGCGCCGTTAAGCACCTCCAGCAAATTTTCTGGTGCCTCCGGTTGAATGGAGGTCACCGGCTTGGTAGGCTTGCTCCTCTTGGAAGGAGGCTGCCTACCGGAGTCCGGAACCGTTGAAGGTTCCGGCGCGGTGTCCGGCTCAAGGCCGGACTCGGAGCCCTTGGGGGTTTTATCCCCTTTGCGCCTGGAGTCTGGGAGGTCGCCTTGCGGCGCCTCCAGGACCACCTCCTCCTGGCTTGGAACCTGTTGGGACAGCACCTCGGCGTCGTCCGCAGGGTGGGGGGAGGTAGCTGTCGGAAGCGAATTCACATCCGACGAATCCAGGGAACCGCTCGACGACACGTCGAGCCGGTCTTTGGGTGGACTGCATAAACATGTTCGACATAAGGAAAAGCTGTGCAAATGGAGGAATACTATGAATCACTCTGGTATCCGGACACTTACGATCTCGCCAGGGGCTTGGCCCTGTGCGGCCACTCCTCTTCGCCATCGTCGGCATTGGTGGAGCCGTCCGGAAGAAGGGTTTTCCCCTTCTTGGACCCTTCGGCCTCCCCAGTTGGGGAGGCCTTCCTTTTCTTCTCTCCCCCCGCTGGAGGGGGAGAGGTCTCTTCTTCCTCCTCCTCGTCTTCACGGGAGGAGCACGTCTTGGAGTCATCAGATGATGAATCCGACACCCCCAGGAGCCGGGCACTCTTTCGAGTCCCCATGGCCTTCTTCTTGGCCTTCTTCTCCGGCACCACATAGGGTCCCGGAACCAGCAGCCTCGCCAAGCGAGCGTCTGCTGGGCCTTCGGGCAAAGGAGCCGGACAGTTGATCTGTCCGGACGTCTCCTGCCAATCCTGTCAAAGGTAAGGGAGCTTAGATCCCGCATAGAGTCAAACTATGAAAAACTAATACCCTGTAAAAGGTAAAAACAGCTTACCGCACGAGCGCGACGTTGCGTGCTAAATCCGCGATCCTCGGTAGTGGATGCGGGGGCCTCGGCGCCCTTGAAAAGCACCTTCCAGGCATCTTCATACGTCGTGTCGAAGAGCCTGCTCAGAGTTCGGTGTTGCGCCGGGTCGAACTCCCTCAGGTTGAAAGCCCGTTGTTGACACGGGAGGATCCGGCGGATGAGCATAACCTGGACTACGTTGACAAGTTTGAGCTTCTTGTCCACCAGGGTTTGGACGCATGTTTGAAGTCCGGTCAGCTCTCCTTCTTTACCCCATGATAGGCCCGTCTCTTTCCAGGAGGTGAGCCGCGTAGGGGGTCCGGATCGGAACTCGGGGGCTGCGACCCATTCAGGGTCGCGCGGCTCGGTGATGTAAAACCACCCCGATTGCCACCCCTTTAGGGACTCCATGAAGGAGCCCTCGGGCCATAGGACGTTGGGCATCTTTCCCACCATGGCGCCTCCGCACTCCGCCTGGGTGCCGCACACCACCTTCGGCTTGACGTTGAAAGTCTTGAGCCATAGGCCGAAATGGGGGAGGATGCAGAAGAAAGCCTCGCACATGATGATAAACGCCGAGATATTGAGGACAAAGTTCGGGGACAGATCGTGGAAGTCCAGGCCATAGTAGAACATGAGCCCCTGGACAAATGGGTGGAGAGGGAAGCCCAGTCCGCGGAGGAAATGGAGGAGGAACACCACCCTCTCATGGGGCCTAGGGGTGGGGATGAGCTGCCCCTCTTCGGGAAGCCGATGCGCAATGTCGTTAGATAAGTATCCGGCCTTCCTCAGTCTTTTGATGTGTCCCTCCGTGACGGAGGAGACCATCCACTTGCCTCCCTCTCCAGACATGGCTGGAGAAGGTTGAGGTGGGGTGTGCGGACTTGGGCGCTGGAGCTCGAGTGCGCGGAAATGGATAGGCAAAGGAGGAAGAAGATGTGGATGAAAAGGTGGATCCTTATCCCCTTATATGGGCGGACGCGACTATGCGCCCCCACCAGCCTGGTAAAACTCGCTTATCTCCCAAGCACCGTAGTCAATGGCGCGGTTGGGTTACCCACACCTGTATTGATGAGAATCCCGGAATAAGGGGACACGATCTCTGCTTTAACAAGACGTGCCAAGGAAACCGCCTCGCTAAACACGCTGAGGTGGGACAGTAAAACGATTCGAATAAAGACCTGGCCGTGGTGTGATGTCATGCTACGGAATACGTCAGCAGATTAGATTTGTGTGAATATTATTATTTCTATGGCAATATGTGGAAACTTATTTTGTAGACCCGGACACTACCTTTGTGTTCAAAATCTTCTATGGAGTACTTGGAGGAGGAACCCGCCTTGCAATGCCGAAGACAATCTGCGTGCCGGACTCGTCGTCATTGAAGCCTGGTTCAGGGGCTACTGAGGGAGTCCTGGATTAGGGGGTGTCCGGATAGCCGGACTATACCTTCGGCCGGACTCCTGGACTATGAAGATACAAGATTGAAGACTTCGTCCCGTGTCCGGAAGGGACTTTCCTTGGCGTGGAAGGCAAGCTTGGCGATACGGATATGTAGATCTCCTACCATTGTAACCGACTCTGTGTAACCCTAGCCCTCTCCGGTGTCTATATAAACCGGAGGGTTTTAGTCCATAGGACAACAATAATCATACCATAGGCTAGCATCTAGGGTTTAGCCTCTCTGATCTTGTGGTAGATCTACTCTTGTACTACCCATATCATCAATATTAATCAAGCAGGACGTAGGGTTTTACCTCCATAAAGAGGGCCCGAACCTAGGTAAAACATCGTGTCCCCTGCCTCCTGTTACCATCCGGCCTAGACGCACAGTTCGGGACCCCTTACCCGAGATCCGCCGGTTTTGACACCGACAGTCTTCAATAAAAACTGTATCAAATTTTGTGGCGCATGCCATGATCCATCTGATGGATTTCTTGCACCTGCAAACCTTGATGTATAATTACAGACTTTGATAAATCCAATACCTTATTACAAATCCATTTGGCCAGTTAGATCTTAAGCCTTTGCAAGCTCGGTTGATATGATCTATTATGTGAGCATTTTACTAAATCCTTCTGCTACTTCCATTTGTGTTTTATGATAAACTGATGTGTAACATTTTTCATAGAAGCAATTATCTTTCTCTGTATTCAATAGTGAATTAAAATCGTTGGGGTCGGCTCCATGCTATGTGGCCGTCTCGAAGTTTTTTTAAAAAAAAAATAGTCTTCTGGCCCTACCCGAAAACTGTCGCGTGCACTGCCCGGTAAAAGCCCCGCCCTCAACTTTTAACTACGCAAAAATAGTTCGAGCTTGTTCGTTCTATATAAATACAGTACTTACTGTATGTTTATTCACCCGTGGGGTTGTTAAATGAATGGAGGGGCGGGGAGCACAAGTGAACAATACTGTAGTACTACTAGTAGTAAGTAGGAGTCGTACAGTAGTCACCTTAAATAGAGAGTTTCTTTTCTTTAATGCCACGTACACAAATTGAAATGCTTGTTGTGGAGAGAAAAAAGATAATCACTCCACTACATATGGATGCAGGGGCCTGAGTGCTTGTTTTACTAGGGTTGCTCTCTTCATTCTCTCATCCTCTCCAGATATAAACAAGACAGCGGTAGCGACATTTTCTCTCTGCTCACCGCTGGTCACAAATCCAGCCGGATCCCTTCGGCCGGTGTGTGTAGAGGACTAAAAGGTGCATCGTTCATGCGGTAATTGCCGCCGACGGAGGAAACCCACAGCTGCCGGAGGGGCCCGATCCTCTGTCCGTGTCGTTCTCTCTAACACATGGCCGGCTCGGGAGGTCCTCTGACCCTTCTTCCTCCCTGCCGTATTGTCCGCAGATCCGACCTATCGCCGCCGACATCCCGGTGACCCTCAGGTATAAGTTCTTCGAAAGCGGCCTTGCTCTACTGCCCCAGCTCCCCACGTGTCTGCATGTGCATCTTTTTCTACTCCCATTAGCTCTTCCAAAGCCACCTAAATTTTTAGTATTATTACAGGTAAAGCTACTTCATGCATTCGAATCTAGGGCTTTGTTCAAACAACGAAGAAAGGGAGGAAAGTTGTAGCATGAATCTAGGACTTGATTCAAAGAGGAAATAATATGGTGAAAGTAGTAGAGACCGGATACCCAACCGTTCTCTTGGTTGAAAAGGGAAATAATGGGAAAATGCAGTACAAACTGGATAAGGAAAATCTATTATTGGTTGAAAAAAGGATAGAAAGTGGCGGCTGGTGGACAAGTCAACAGAGTATGTCCAAGATTAGATTTGCTGCCATCACATAGTAAAAGGTCTCCAGGATTAGATTTGCTGCCCTCACATAGTAAAAGGTCTCAGGATTATATTTGCTGCCCTCACATAGTAAAAGGTCTCCAGGATTAGATTTGCTGCCCTCACATAGTACAATGGCACTCCTGCTGTTTTCCCCAGTATGATAAGTAAGTTGCTCCTTTACGCTGCTGAGTGTCCTGGTGTCCCCATGGTCCCATGCCCTTAAACCAACTCTTTAGTTGTTGTTGATTTACTATGTCTGGTAAACAAGCAATGCCACCATTAAAGTAATCCCATATTTGAGGAATCTCATTGTTGATCGTAATGCTTCTGGTAACATGAAGCGTTGCTGACATTTTAAAATTTCTATTGTCCTTGCATGATTACCATGAACATAATTAAGATGCTTATTTTCATTTTGTATATGTTTCGTATATTCTTATTGACTAGCAACTGTTTACTTTCTATCTTTTTGTGCAGATAGGGATATCCATTTCACCTTGTTGCTATTGTGACCTTTTGGTGAACTGCACAAAACACTTTTTTTGAATGAGTGTCTTGTGAAGTTCAACTAAAATGTCACGTGGGCAACATCTCTCAATTTTGGTGGAACTGCACAAAATGGTGATTGGAGTTTCCAAAATCTCCGTCAAGTTCTGTTGGTAATCTCGTGCAACATTTTATTAGCCTTTGCAAGATGGAGCTGTCACTGTCACCACAATGGCACTTTATTTTAGTGGAACTGCAAAAAGGATAAGAAAATTATAGTTGCACCTTACATGAGCCGGACAACCAACCTTAATGTTCCTCAATTTTAGTGCAACTACTAAAGAAGAACCTGCCAGCTCACAAGAGCAAGTACTTCTTGCTAGCTGAATGATGCAATCTTTGCTTCATTTCAGGTGAACTGCAGAAAAAGGCGCATGAATTGAATCATGGAACTCCAGGCAGACCTCATCCAAATAGAGCTGGAGGTTGAGTTCAAGGAGGCCACTATTAAAGCGAAATCATGCTCTCCTGTCTCCTTGTTTGTGTTGTGCAAACATGTTGTGCAAACAGGAATACTCAACTACAGATGTTGTGACGGTCAAGAGCATTCACCAAGTTCTTCGATTGTATGACATGGCTAGCCAAGATGGATTTAGTCCCGATATTCACTTTATCAAAAGGCTCTAATGGGTTGGTTCTGAATCTTGCAATCTGGGAATCAGTGAGATGTGTAGGCATCTTTGTTGTACTTATTATTTGAATCTTATTTGTTGGTTCTGAATCTTGCAAGCTGGGAATCAATGAGATGTGTAGGCATCTTTGTTGTACTTATTATTTAGATCTTATTTGTTGGTTCTGAATGTTGCATGCTGGGAAACACGGCATGATGATGCAGAGGACAACAACCATAACAAACAGTTCAAACTTGGTAGTATTATCTTTGTGAAAGTGCGACAAATGTGCTGATCATGTGCGTCTTGAGAATAATAATTCTAATTGTTGTGCATGTTGATCCTGTGGCACTGATAGAATGAGCAAATGCATTGCTTGTTTTAAGTACAAATTTCTATTAAAGCTAATTAAATTTAAGTAAAGTGACCACTAACTCCTGTTATTACAGTACCAATACAGACCTGCTCATGAACTGACATGTGGTCGAGGGTGCATTTTTTGCCGGGCGTGCAGCGGACGAGGGAGGGGTA
This sequence comes from Triticum urartu, assembly GCF_056163025.1. Lineage (NCBI taxonomy): Eukaryota > Viridiplantae > Streptophyta > Magnoliopsida > Poales > Poaceae > Triticum > Triticum urartu. The sequence continues at coordinate 14,867,176 of NC_141877.1, forward strand.
GTAACTGTTGTCGCCTATACACACTCAGCTTACTGTTGAATCCAGTTCCCCAAGAGCTGAAAAATGAACTGCTGCCGCCGCCTACACACTCGTTCACTCGAAGAGACTCCAATGGCGATCCGAGGGGTGAGCCTGCTGGATATGGACTTCAGCAAGGAGTTCCCCTTTGAGTTCGTCGTTCAGTCCTATGGCTGCACCAAGTTGAATGTGATGTACACCAACGATACGGACTCGGTGAAGCTCTGCCTCGCCTCAGTCCTATGGCTGCACCAGGTTCTGGAGCATTCGCCCGTTTCATTGGCAGCGCTGACTGCACCTTTGCTACGGTGGAGAGAAGGAAGAACGCGACGATTCGACCATCTGGTGCAACAAGCTTGTCGACATCCAGAAGCAATACAAGATCATCAGCAACGGGCAGGAGAAGGACTCCGCAGTTGACCTCGCTGAGACCATCATCGACCCCTGATACGCCAACATGAAAGAAGACGACCTGAACACGTGGGAGGTACCTCTGAATCTAGCCTACATAACCTACGCGGCCAAGGACGCATACGCATGCTACGACATGTACAGGCAGATCTTGGACATGAGGGCGTGTCTGCTTCCCGTAACCAACGAGTACATGGACAGCCGCAGCGTCATGATCAAGCATGCCAGGAAGGTCTAGATGTTGTACTTTATCTGTTTATAAGCACCTTTATCATCTGAGTGTTTCATGCATTAGCCTATGTGTCGTAATTATCTGTTTTGTCTGAAATATTTCTTTTAAGAACCCATTAACCTGATTGCTTTTTAGTGGCTATTTGCTTATGTATGTAAACTAGTTCACTTCTCTGTAAAAAACTAGTTCACTCGGCTGTCGTGCTTTGAATCTCCTTCCTCCCAACATATTCCCCTCCTCAGGTGGACCCAGCAGGTCTCTGAATTTTCTCCCACTTTCTTTTTCGATGTAAACTGAGTTTTCTCCCAGTACTTTCCCCTAGAACCAACTCAACTATCCCACGTCTAGCCTAAAAATAATAATACCCCACATACTATTAACTCATCAAATTAAAATGATACTTCATTTGTAAGTTGAAAGTTCTTACAAAATAATAATAATAATTGTTTATATATAACTTGGCTAGGGATGGCAATGGGTACCCATTACCCACGTACCCTGTGGGTAAAAACACTATTAGGGCAAGGGTATGGGTCTAAACAATACCCATGGGTACATAAATAGGAAAATTTCATACCCATCGGGTATAGTGGGTACGGGTATGGTTTAGTACAACCCATACCCATGTACCCACATATATTCTAACAAATAGGCCTTATATATAATTGTTCAGATATCAAACATATTATATGTACATATATCCCACAGCCCTAAAAATACCTCATCATGGATTCATGTTAGGCCGCTACACCACAATAGCTAGCCCATAAACGAGTATGTGTTGCTGTCATGACGTGTTGTTGTTTATAAATTATTATTATAAGTTGTTGTTCATGACTATGTAATGCTCAAATTGATGTGTTGCAAATCTGGGTATTTTTACCCGCGGGTACCCATTTACCATGATGGGTGATGGGTATGGGAAAAAATTGTACGCATCCACGGGTGATGGGTAAGGTTTGGGATGACGGGTAAGGGTATGGGGTGGCTCCACCCGTACCCAAACCCTGCGGGTACCATCCCTAAACTTGGCAAGTTAACTCCTAGTGATTGCGTACATAAGCTTGCAAAGATTTTACTGACGTGCAATCATGTGTTTATGTTTTTATAACATTTCTCCGTCTAGCCCAACATGATATTTTCACCCAGCCCAGCAAGTCCACGGATTTCAAGAAAAATACAAATGGGATTTAAACGGGCTGCATAGATGCTACATCATTGTTTCACCCAGCCCACCAAATGGACTAAAAAATAAATGGACTGACAGCTGGGTCCACGGCCACATCCCAGTTTTTTTGTGATTTGCCAAGTAAGTCGCTTTGTTAGGCCTGTTGGGCTACAAATCTTTCAAGACGAGGAGAGCTTTCATTCGGCTGGCCGAGAAAATGGCCCATCAGTAATGAGAAATGGGTTGTACATTTTTAAAACACATCAAACCGGCAATTAGTTTCAAATATCTTTTTTTGCATTTCGAGATTTTAAATTACATTAATTTTTATGCATGGAGAATTTGTTGAATTTTATATTGATATACATTTATTTTTAAAATCAGTTTGAATGTGAGTCAAAATTTTGGGATTAAAAACAGTTCGGACCGCATCGAAATATGCAAAATTTCATATAATTTTTTAACCGTGGCCACAATACGGGTTGTAATGCTAACAAAAAGAATATGGGCTCCAAAAAACCTTAAGAATTAGCAAATGGGTTGTATGCTGTTTTCCACAGATTTGAGGCTTTCCTAAAAAAAGGTTGACGCACAAGCAGTGACTGTTGGATGTCCATCGAACGGTCGTCGTGCTTCTTCAATCTCTGCTCTTCCTGCTCCAGCCGCTCAAACAAGCGCCGGCGGGAGGACTACCTGCTCCCTCCTCCCCGTGGCCGGCTGTGCTGTCGCGCAGGCCTCACCGCCCCACCGTACTTCCATCGTTGGCCTAGCCATCCCTCTACTCACCCACACCTGCTGTTATTCTCCGGTGACTGCAGACGAACCAGTAAACCCTCGTACAGTCGTACTCCCCTCCGCGTGGGAAACAACTGCTGAGTCTTCCCTGCCTCCATGTCATTCCCTTCCTAGGCCTCGCCGTCGTCCACCGCCCTGGTGCTCTCGGCGCGGCCTGGTCAACGTGGTCAATGACCGACATGCATCTGAAGTGGACTGTATGTGGACAGGCCGACAGCTGGGTCCACGGCCACATGCAAGGAAATGCCTCCTTATTACGCGCAAAATAATGATTCCTCCACCTGACATCAGGGACCCACTGAAAGGGCCTCTGTATTTCGCGAAAAAAACGTTACCGCCGCTGACAGCTCGGACCCACCAGCTATATCTTCGCACGCAAAGAAGTGCCTCCTTATTACGCACAAAAAAATGAATACTCCCCCTGTTAGCTGGGACCCAGTATAGTGGCAGGCTGACTTGTGGGCCTACTAAGTTGACGGGGAGGGAGGGCTTTGTCAACTTAGTCAATATATGCACGATTCTAGCTCCAGTGACCGTACGATGTCCATCCAATGACCGTAGTGCTTCTTCAACCTCTGGTCTTCTTACTCTAGCCGCCCAAACCAGCGCTGGTCGTGCCTCGTGCTCCTGCCTCCCGTGGCCGGCTGCGATGCGGTGGAGGCCTCACCGCCCCCTACTACTCCCACCGCTGGCCAGGCCAACCCTCTACTCACCCACACCCCCTGTTATTCTACGGCGATGGCAACCTCACACCGCAGCGAACCAATGAACCCTCGTACTCCGCTATGCGTGGGCATCCACTACCGCGTCTTCCCCGGCTCCGCGTCGTCCCCTTCCTAGGCCTCGCCGTTGTCCACCACCCTAGTGCTCTCGGCGCGGTGTGGTCAACGTGGTCAAGGAACGGCTTCCATCAGACGTGGACTGTACGTGGAGAGGCTGACAGCTGGGTCCACGGCTGCAACAAGGAAGTGCCTCCTTATTACATGCAAAATAATTATTCCTCCACCTGACAGCGGGGATGCACCAGACGGGCCACCGTATTTTGCGAAAAAAATGTTTCCCCCCTGACTGCTGGGACCCACCAGCTACACCTTCGCACGTAAGGAAGTCCATCCGTTCAAAAAAAACAAAACGATTCACCCCCTGACTGCTGGGACCAACCAGCTACATCTTCGCACGCAAGGAAGTGCCTGACAGTCGGGACCCACCTGGTCGAAGCGTACGTAGCATTGTCATTCTGGTCGCAAACGTGTACGTACATATATAGTGGTTGATGTAGAGGCGCACACGTGTCGTAGTAGAGGCGCGCACGTGTCGTAGTAGAGGCGCGCACATAGCATGTACACGTACGTACAGCGGCCAGGGTGCAAGAAAGAAAATATGGCCACGTACGTACATATGGGCAGGGTCTCGAACACCTACTCGCGCATACGTACGGCTAGGGCTCGTGTACATGGCTGGGTCGGAATGGAGAAACAACGTCGTCGTCGTGTTCATGGGGAGGCAGCATCGTCGTCGTGTTCATGGGGAGGCAACGGAATGCCTCGTGTTCATGGGGAGGCAACGGAATGCGTCGTGTTCATCGGGAGGCAATGGAATGCGTGGGAGCCAACCGACTGGGTCGGAGCGAAATGCGTGGTCGTGTTCATCGGGAGGGCTTGGACGGAACAGGCGATGGAAACGAGGCCTGGCATACCACGCAATGGAGGAAACGGACCTCCTATGTTCGGAACGGGGTCCTGTTGATCGGAAGGGGTCTGGCGTACCGCAAAATGGAGGAAACAGACCTCCTACGGTCGAAATGGGGGTCCTGTTGATCGGGAGGGGTGTGGCATACCGCAAAACGGATGAAACGGACCTCCTACGGTCGAAACGGGGGTCCTGTTCATCGGGAGGGGTGTGGCGTACCGCAAAACGGGACTTCACGAGATACTGTTCATCTCCACCGTCGACCTCCTCCAGCCTCCACGAGCTCCTATTCATCCATCCTCCACCGCGCGCTACTCCACCAGCTACTATTCAACCACCCCTCCACCGTCTACTGTTCATCCAGCCCTCCACACCACGGGGTCCTATTCAACCACCCCTCCACGGGCACCCCTCCACCGTCTACTATTCATCCAGCCCTCCACCACACCACGGGGTCCTGTTCATCCAGAGGCAACGCCACCGCTCACTGTTCATCCAAACCCCCCGCAACGCTCATTGTTCATCCCAGAGGCAGCATCGATCGGCTTCAGTTAGCAGCAGTAGCGAAGGAATCGCTCGATCGAGTTCAGTTAACAGCCATCGATCAATTGCTTGGGTTCAGTAACGCGTAGCCTAGAGTGCAATCGCTCGGGTTCAGTTAGAGCCAACGCCTCGCACACACGCGCGTACGTGTACGAGAGAAACGCACATCGCTCGGCCCCCGACCTCCCACCGTAACCGGGAACTCCCCAAAATTTTCCTCCCCCTCGCTTCTACCACGGTTTTTTCCATCATGGACGGCCCAAAGAATGTCATGCAGCTGCGTCTCCGGCCCGCCCAGGACGAAAAGCCCATTTTCTGTCATGATTTTTTGTCATAGAAGTAGGATCCCACTACATCTATGATGATACCGGGTTTTGTCACAATTATCGTCATAGAAGTGTCATATGTATGACAGAAAAAATTCGTTCGGCCCAAAATGTCACGGATGTGTCTTTTTTTGTAGTGCTAGAATATGTCTATATAATCCGTATGTGATAATCCATTTGAAATCTCAAAAAAGACAAATATTTAGGTACGGAGGGAGTAATATATTAGGAGTATATCAAAACAATAGTGATTTCTTTCAAGTTTGTGAACAAATACTACTATTCTACTACTTTGGATCCGTCGCAATGCACGGGCACATTGCTGGTAAAAGGAAAAGGCCTGCCGCGTTCGCGTCGCACCCCCAAACGCCCGGGAATCGGGAGTACAACACGACCCATCCGGCATGACACATAGCTTAGGGAAGGCGTGTTGCCTAGCATTTTCACTTTCATGGGGACCACCGTTGAGCAAACCGACACCTCGCCCGCCACCGGGTTGGAAAACAGAAACGAGGGGAAGATCTAGCTATAGCACGGAAGCCAAGAAATTTGGTGTCAGACGGGGCTCGTTGATAGAGTAGGAGCATTCCGTACTAGTACTACTCCTACTAGTACCAAGTTTGTACTCCTAATACTATATTACTAGTACTACCACTATACAACTAGTAGGTACGTGCACGGCACAACATCGTAGGAACAAAAAACGGGAAGATCTTGTTTTGGGTGATTTATCTTTTTTTCAATCAACGTAGTATGAATAATATGATGTGGGGGCACCCATGAAGCTTATGTGGCTTGGTTGCATGGCCACGAAAGGTTAGAGAAAAATAAATAAATAATGTGTTTAGAGTGCACTCCACTAAATAGATATATATACTTTGGATCCATTGCAACGGACTGGCACATCTATATCTATACCCCCTATATAGTGTGTGAAAAACTTTGAAAGTTGGTCATTGGATGAAGCCAATCCGACGGTACAAAGATGGCAAATCCGAGCACTATTGGCCGTTGGATATCATCCACCTGATTCTGCCACATGTATAATCTAGAAGACTCCATGGTTGAACTTAATTCATGACTAAGGGCCTCTTTGATTCATAGGATTGCAGAAACACAAGAATAGGAAAAAAGTAGGATTAGAATGGCATGTTCAATGGATCCCTATAGGATTTGAGTTTGTTTGATTGTGTCACATGAAAAACAAAGGATTTCTTTCAAGAGGTTGGAGTGCATGTTAGAATTCCTGTGAAACGTAGTACAAATGAATCCTTAGGAAAATATTCTACATGATTCAATCCTACGAATCAAACGACCAACGTAGGAAAAATTCCGAAGGATTCTAATCCTTCAAAGATCCTATGAAAATCCTTTGAATCAAACAGGCCCTAACTTTTCCACAACTAAGCTTAGGCAAAGTTACTAGTTCTTCAAAACGAGAGAAAAAAGTTGGCAAGCGTAAAGGAATCTTGCCACATTTTGTGTGTGTATGTCATGTGGGGCCTTAGTGTGGCTTGCCTAAGGTGTGGCTTGAACGAAACACTCACCTAAGTTAATCAAACTTGCCTAACCTTACATTCCACCAGATTTTGCCACATGTTAGAATCCAGAAAGCTCCACATGTAGAAGCATAATGCAAAAACCACCAGAATCTCATGTGTGCACTGCACGTGTACCTTACTAGTACTACTTGGTAGTAGTAAGAAACAAATTCTAGTTTTGGCACGAGCTCGTACTGCGGGAGCACCACAAGGCCTGCCGCAGGAGTTACATTTCCCTCTCGGGACCCATGGGACCGAACTTCAGTGGCTTAGTGCCCGGCCTATGAGTCAATGACATGCGGACCTTAAATGCGGCTGGCCCACATGTCATTCTCAATGTGGTGGCGTGGTTCACGACTCACTCGTTCGAGATGAATCGGCCGGTGGTGGCGTGGCCATGGCGAGGGTGCCACAGCTGGGCGTCGGGGCGTTACGAGGCGTAGATGGCCACACTGGCGGGTACTACCTGTACTACTCCCTCCGGTCCTTTTTACTCTGCATATTAGGTTTGTCCGAAGTCAATCTCATCCAACTTTGACCAAGTTTATATAAAAAATTATAGACATTCACATAACAACACCAATATCATTAGATTCATCTTAGAATATATTTTCATATTATATTTATTAGATATTATAGATGCTAATAATTTCTAATATAAATTTGGTCAAACTTAGAAAAGTTTGACTTTCGGCAAATCCAATGTGTAGAGTAAAAAGGACCGGAGGGAGTACATAAGTACTCCAGTTGAGGATTAATGCCCGGGACGAAATGTGTCACAGCTGCTGGATGAAAATTCGATGGTGCGGGAGTACGGATCGGAGCACAGCAGCGGAGCAGGCAAACCGCGTCCAATCGGGTGTGTGTGTGGTAGAAAGTTGATGGTCACCGCAGTTCAGCTGGCCCGCATGTCATGCACACAAAGGCAGAGGAGCGGTGGGGCCGAGAGGGACGAGGGGCACGTCGGGGGGATGAGGATCCCCTAACGCGAACAATCCTACAATTCTGTCACTAACATGTGGGACCCATAAGCGTGGTTCCCACCTGTCAGTGAAGGAAAGGCAGGGCAAGGCAGTGATAGCCACGTCAGAGGATCCATGTCCACGTTGAGGGACGTCGTGCCGTGGGTTGGAGCGGCGTCGTGGGAATCGCGTGTGGGTGTGGCAGTGGTAGAAACAAGAAACGTGATGGTCACCGTGGTTCAACTTCCATGGACAAGCTGTCATGTCTACTAACACATGTATATCAAAACTAGAGTGTTTATATTTCAAGCACGTGAACAAGTATTATTCTACTACTTTGGATCCATTGCAACGCACGGGCCAGCACATTGGTAGTAGTAGTGCCCATCTCTATCTCTAGAGGCCTTCCCTCGTTCATCCTTTTCTCTCACAAGATAAACTACTCATACAAATGCATCTTGATGTTCCGTGGAACGCACAAGGATGTTTCCTTGGGGGTCTCTCCAGCGTGGCGTGGCCGTAGTTGCAAGTTGACGCCCCTTGAGATGCCGACGTTGAGGGGCACTCGGATTTACTCCGATGAGCAGGTAAGATGAGTTTGATCACGTAGTAAATGCATTCTAAAGACTACTTCCATGTCCATTTCCTAATTCTCCCCCTGCCCACTGTTTCACAGGTTAGGCTCAGTGCGAGTGGAGATTGGCTTGCATATGTATGGGGTTTGGATGCAAATGAAGACGAAGGGGAGGTGAAGAAGCCGAGGAGAATCGGTTCCCGATGGAGAAGTAAATGGGAGAAGTGGCATGCAGGCAGTTGATTAGACGGCTAGGTGGACTAAACGAAAAGGCTATGCGGGTAGACTGATGAGTCGTGCATGTTCATGTACGTGCCCATCCTTCCTGATAGGTGGGACCTATGCATGCAAACAGATAAAAAATGTGTCGTAGTTTTTTTTTGAGCTCATGAGTGGGAGACACAACATTCTCTGGTTAAGGAATACTCCCTCCGTTTAGGTGAGTATAAGTCACCTTATGAAAATCAGGTTTTACCAAAACCTTTAGGCGTGGAGCATTAACTTCCTGCTCGATCCCCTCCCAGCCTCGTTAGCCAGCGTTCTCTTCCTCTGTTGCCGCGTTCTACCTTTCCATTTTTCCTCTTCTGAAGTGTGGAACAATCTGCATGCCGTCCTTGATGCACCAGAACGACCACTGCATGCATCGCGGCAGGGCATTGATTGGGCATGCACGAGAATTTGGTTCTGCTCACAATATGGATGATACCTGAACGATGAAGTGAACAGGCATGCTAGCACGGGAGACCTATTTCCGCTATACAATACTGGAGTACTCATGTTCCTACTACTAGTAGTAGTAGTACAACTGTGGTACACTTGATGGTCAAAATACTATTCATCTGGTCCTCACAGTGAAGTGACAACACCCTGCGCCTGACACTAGTCCAGGCGGCGTGTTTGGGTTACCAAAGTCAGCCTCACCCTGTGCACTGTGCAGTCTGTCACCGCCGCTGTACAGCACATTGGCGCCTCGCCTCGTCTCCCTCTCCGCTCCCATAGCACCACTCCATCTCCATCACCTTCTTCGTCTCCGTCTCCGTCTCCATCTCACTGTGCCCCCGTGTACCGGCGCCTCACTCGCCTCCCCCGGTACCACTATTCCCTCACTAGCTGCTCCAGCACCGACATCCTTCTCCCCCGTAAATCAAGCCCCCTTCCAAACTCCACCATGGCCGAACACGAACCGCGCAGCATCCATATGAGCCGCGATTGGAGCAATCTCCCCAGTGACATCCTCGACCTCTGTTGTTCGTGTATGGATATGTTGAGCGCCCTACGGCTGGCTGCATGCTCCAGGGACATGCACACGGCCATCGTCGAAGCGAGGCCTAAGCTTTTCAAGACACCCTGCTTGCCGCTATCTGGTCTTGCGAGATTGGCTCACCATGATACGGAGGCGTGCATGATGCCCCTCGACTTCAATCCGATCTCCATTAGCCGAAACTTCTTTGCAGGTATGTAGTGGGTCGCCGTACATCATTTCCCTCGACATCGATCCAATCACCATCGCCCAAAACTTCTTGGCAGGTATGTACTGGGTCTGCATGAACTCCCACTGGATGGCTGCCTTCGGAGAAGACGGTAAAAAGTTGGTGCTCGTGAACTTCCAGACCTCCCATGAGATTATCCTTCCTCCATTGGATTATATAGAGTATTACCATCGCGGTCCAAGTCATCTAGATTACTACGTCAGTTGGACGGACCTTGTTTTGCAGAAGATTGTAATCTGCCAAGTGCCCACACGACATGTGAATTACGTAGACTTCAAGCTAATTGCCTTGTTCGACCGTGGACTCGCCTATCTTTACGATGGTGCCTTCTTTAGCTGGAGACAACTCGGCTCGGAGTGGATCATCGTCAAAGCTGATACACACTTCTGTGATGCTATTGAACACAATGGCATCATCTACGCGATCGACAAAGCAGATGGCACCACGTATTGCTGGGACGTCGCATGTAAGTTGTTTCCATCTCATGTTAATGATGATGCCATGACACTGTTTGAAATTTTTGTGATGATTGGCATATCCCTGTTTGAGCAGAATTTGAGTAGAACTATGGCAATGTATTAGAGACGTCGTAAATCAGCTATATTTGGAATGAGTTAATTCATGCGATTGTGACCATGTCATTACAGCCAATTTGTACCCTGAATAATCAAACGGTTAGGAATATATGGATATTATCCTTATTTTACAGTAATCTATATACTACTACTAAATATGAGTGTGTATCAATGGCCATGTTAGTTTCCTCATTTTCATGATGTAGAAACATGCACCACACTGTTGGTTTCATCTAACCATACATTAGGGAAGTAAATGTGCATATGGAGAACTCTATATTTGGAAGTGATGAAATCCTGCAATGCTTACCATGTGTACATACCTATATTCGCCCTTCAGCAATCAATGGCTAGAATAATATCCTCACAAAAATTTTGCCCACAGAACATGAGTATATAACAATGCATGGTCTGTTAGTTACCTTGAAGAATTTGTTTGTGAGGACAGAACATGATTACATAACATGCATGACATGGTAGTTTCCTGTGAAGAATCGATTGCGAGATAACATGAGTATAACCATGCATGGCACTTCTATATTTTTGAACCCAGTATACATTTCCCTGTATTTTCCTCCCAGTTCCAACAGGGACATATCAATGCTGTTTCTTGCATTATCCTACTCATACTCTGAACAATGCTGATCTTACATTAACAATGCTTGTCCTTTTTTATATGATGCAGTGTCCATACAGTTACTGCCCTTTGTAATCACACCACCTTTGCCAAAAAACAGGGAAGCACAACTGGTTCCTCGCTCGACCAGGCGATGGCAAAAGACTAATGATCATTCGGACACATGAGCCGGAAAAGTTATATTGCAAAAACCCCACTGTATACAAGCACCGTATAATATGTGAGTATCCGGACAGTGGTTGTTACGTCTATGAGCAGGATACCAGCTTGTTGGGGCCTTTAGGATTTTTTAGTTGGAGGCGGGTAAACAACCTTGGTTCACACTCTCTGTTTCTCGGACTCAATTATCCGATTAACCAGGAGATCACCGTTGGCAAGGACCTCGATGGCAGAGAGGCTCTGTTTGCTATGGAAAATTGTGTCTACACGGCGAGCCCTAGGAGTTCGGGAGCAAACTCCCCTGATTGTCAACGATACATCCTGCAGCCAAAAGAAGGTGAGAATGACAAAGGCGTCCGGATTAACTTTGATCCTTGGATGTCTTAGTTACGACAGGCAGTGATGTGGTTCAAGCCTTCGGGTTGATAGGTAATTGGGTTGTTGCATCGAAAGGGTGGAGTACTGGTGTCTCCGGATCACTAGTCGCTGAAGCGGGGCTGCAAATTATGATGGTGTTGGATCATCTCTTCGAATGAATTTGTTGTCTTTGCTGCTGGTTCTGGATGGGTAGTTCTTTCTTTTGTTATGCATATTCCTTGTCATTTGGTCATCCTCGTCTATGTCACTCTTACTATGTAATAGTTTCTTCTGTTTAGAATGACATTCTCGTCTGGATCATGAGAGTCTGAGCACTGCAGATGGGTGCGTTTTGGTGGTGTAGCAAGACTTCTTATGAACTATCATGTCTTGTTGTTTATGTCAGTAGTAGTCACTAGTCAGTGTTTGAATGTTGTATATATCATTGTTTCGAACTGTTTATTGTCTCGAACTACTGGTGGGCTAAATGAGGGCATCACCATTCTCCAGTGTTCAGAGTATATCTCCCTTTTTCAAGTTATATAATTTGAGCTCAGTGTCTTTTCGATGATGTACACTTGTTTGGGCCAGTGAGGTGTCGTTGAATATGGGCCGAGTAGTAATGCAATGCCAAACAGGTCAATTATGACTCTCAGGCCGGGCTCTCAAAAGATCCTTAAAAAAGGCCGGGCTCTCCAAAAAAGAAAGAATAAGGACTCTTAGGCCGACATGTGGGCGCCACCGGTGTTTTCGTGCGCTTGCGTGCCGAGAGCACATTGGCGCGTGCTCGAAATTCATGCTACCTTTTCATCCCCAGTCTCCCGTCCCTCCCCCACCTCTGGAATCTCGATTCCTACTCCAGTTCCCCCAAATCCCCCTCATGTACTCCCTGTACTCAAGCGCACTATCATGTCGTCGGTCAACGCGGATCTCCGAGCCGGAGATCCTGAGGTCCGTCCTGCCTTCAGTCGCTGTGTGCTGTCGCTCAACAGTGGCATGGCGTCGCTTGACGACCAGTTTGCCGGCAAAGTGCTGATGGTAACCATCAACGGCGACCGGCCTCCCGTCTCACTGGACGACCTTGTCAAAGCTCTTGGCATTGCGCACGGCATCCAAATAAGTGACTTGCACTTCGAAGTATGTCCGCCACCGGCTGATTTCTTCGTCAAGTTCCGGACAACTTTCTACTGTAGTCGTGTGTTCGAATCTTCCTGGCGTTTGTTCTGCGATGGCGCGCTGGTGAGCTTTGATCGGTGGCACCCAGGATGGGGCTCGGTGCCCTCTGAGCTTGAGTTTTTAACAAAGCTTACCTTCCACGGCATGCCTCGACGTGCTTGGAATAGTGAGTCCATGAACGAGCTTATCAACGACCTTGGAGGTGAGCTCGTAAGTATGTTTGTTCCTCCAGACAGCTGGGCTCTGACGGTTATGGCATGGATGAAGAAGCCGTGCACCATACCGAAGGTGATTGGTGTTGAGATACCGGTGCAGGAACCGGGGTTGTACTATTCGTCGCCACCAAGGCCGCCGCGGACCACGTTAGGGATGTACCTGTATCGAGTGTTCGTGCATGTCGAAGAAGTGGTCAATCCATCAATCGAAGTCCTGCCGCTGGTGCCAGGGTCCGTCGACGACGTCCATTACAGGAGTCAATGTCAGACTTTCCTCGTATTGCTTGGAATGATGGATGGCACAGGGCCTACTCCATCGCGCGGCAGAGGCCACTGCTTCTTTGGGAGAAGAGGCAGGGCTGGCTGCCTGGATGTGCTCTAATTTGAGGTAACAACTGAATCTTGTCAGATACTAGTTAAATCCGAGCTATGGGTGTGAAGCACTGATATGCTAGTACATTTGATTGTGACCTGTTCTAATTTTGTACCTGGACTTTTTTTTAGAAAGGGTTGTACGTCAACTTAATGTGCTAGCAGAACTTATTGTGTTGTCTGTCTGTTTTCTTTGCACAACATTCAAGATATTTCCCCGTCATTGATAAAGACGATGAACCGTTATGTACGACTTCGTTGGTTTCAACATAGCCCTTCCCATAGCGATCCACTACTTCCATCCTGATTGTGCCACCTACGTGAAATTTTTGTATGCAAGTTCAGTGTGCTATGATGTTCTATATGATTGTGTCAACTATATAAGTTTTTACTGAGCATCAGCAATGCATATGGCTGAAAGATGTATTTACGAGCATCGACCGATGGGTCTCTCTCTCTATCTCTCTCACACACACACACACGCGCGCGCGCACGCACAGGTGGGACTCGTTGAATTATTTATTTGCTTGTGACAACTTTTAATTAGGTTCCAGTGTAATCTAACTTTTTTCTTAAGTTATTAATTGAGCTTAGTGACTTCAAAAAGTTGTACAGAAGCCTTGTTTGGGCCTTTCCGGTGTCGCTGAATGTGGGCTGAGTAACCATGTTAGGTTGTACTGTACTACACAGGCCTTTTTTCAACATCAGCAATGCAACTCGGCCGACAGTTGTACACAATATCCGGGTCAACTTGTTATTCTCCACCCCGCTGAGCTGCAAACTTTCCTAGGAGGTATGCATTAGGCTTAACAAGAAAATGGACTTTAAGAAATAATAAATGGGATGTAATTATAATAACTGGACAGTTACTATGCACCAAACACGTAATTAGTTTGAAAAATATATTATTTTTGGAATTTGAAAATTTTAATTTCATTACTTGTTGCGCGTGCAATATTTCGTTGGATTTTAACGTAATACAACTTTATTTTGAAATTTTATTTAACCTGACTAGAAATTTCGGATAAAAATATTTTGGATCCCATCAAAATGTGGGAATTTTTTTTTGAATTATGTTTTGAGCGGTTGTTTGAAATTATTAATCGTTGTCCTAGCTAGAAGTTGGGTTGTACTTTTAACAAACTGTAAATGGGATGTAGTAAATTCCATTAGAATTAATAAATCGGTTGTACATTCTTACAAATCGCAAATGGGCTATATGTTCTCTGCCAAATCCGAGCTGTGGGCCTACTAAGTTGGCGTGTACCAAAGGCTTTGTCAACTTAGTCAATATAAACGATTCTAGCTGCAGTGATCGTACGATGTCTATCCAACGGCCGTACTGCTTCTTCAACCTCTGGTCTTCTTGCTCTAGCCGCCCAAAGCAGCGCCGGTCGTGTCGCGTGCTCCTGCCTCCCGTGGCAGGCTGTGATGCCGCGGAGGCCTCACCGCCCCGTACTACTCCCACCGCTGGCCAAGCCATCCCTCTACTCATCCACACCCCCTGTTATTCTGCAGCGACGGCAGCCTCACACTGCAGCCGAACTAGTGAACCCTCGTACTCCTCTCCGCGCGGGTTTCCGCTGCTGCGTCTTCCCCGGCTCCGCCTTGTTCCCTTCCTAGGCCTCGCCATCGTCCAGACCACCGCCCTGGTGCTCTCGACGCGGCGTGGTCAACGTGGTCAACGACCGACTTCCATCGGAAGAGTACTGTACGTGGAGAGGCTGACAGCTCGGTCCAGGCGGCCGCAAGGAAGTGCCTCCTTATTACACGCAAAATGATTATTCCTCCACCTGACAGCAGGGACCCACCGGACGGGCCACCTCATTTTGCGAAAAAAAACGTTTCTCCCTGACTATTGGGACCCACCGGACGGGCCAGCATATTTCGCGAAAAAAAACGTTCCCCCCGCTGTCAGCTCAGACCCACCGGAAGTGCCTCCTTATTACGCACAAAAAAATGAATACTCCCCCTGCTAGCTGGGACCCACCATGGTGGGAGGCTGACTTGTGGGCCTACTAAGTTGACTTGGACGGGAGCCTTTGTTAACTTTAGTCAATATGAACGATTCTAGCTCCAGTGACCGTACGATGTCCATCCAACGGTCGTAGTGCTTCTTCAACCTCTGGTCTTCTTGCTCCAGTCGCCCAAAGCAGCGCCGGTCGTGCCGCATGCTCTTGCCTCCCGTGGCCGGCTATGCTGCCGCGGAGGCCTCACCACCCCCTACTATTCCCACCGTTGGCCAGGACCTACGGCGATGGCAGCCTCACACCGCAGCCGAACCAGTGAACCCCCGTACTCCTCTCCGTGTGGGCTTCCACTGCCGCGTCTTCCCCAGCTCCCCGTCGTCCCCTTCCTAGGCCTCGCCGTCGTCCACCGCCCTGGTGCTCTCGGCGCGGCGTGGTCAATGTGGTCAAGGAACAACTTCCATCGGACGTGGACTGTACGTGGAGAGGCTGATAGCTGGGTCCACGGCCGCAGCAAGGAAGTTCCTCCTTATTACGCGGAAAATAATGATTCCTCCACCTGACAGCTGGGACCCACCGGACGGGCCACTGTATTTCGCGAAAAAAACGTTTGCCCCTGACTGCTGGGACCCACCAGCTACATCTTCGCACGCAAGGAAGTGCGTCCGGGCAAAAAAAACGATTCGCCCCCCTGACTGCTGGGACCCACCAGCTACATCTTCACAGGCAAGGAAGTGCCTGACAGTCGGGACCCACCTGGTCGAAGCATATGTAGCGTTGTCATTCTGATCACGAATGTGTACGTACATATATACTGGTGGATGAAGAGGCGCGCACGTGTCGTAGTAGAGGCGCGTACGTGTCCTAGTAGAGGCGCGCACATAGCATGTACACGTACGTACAGCGGTCAGGGTGCAAGAAAGAAAATATGGCCACGTATGTGTACATATGGGCGGGGTCTCGAACACCTACTCGCGCATACGTATGGCTAGGGCTCGTGTACATGGCTGGGTCAGAATGGAGAAACAGCGTCGTCGTCGTGTTCATGGGGAGGCAACGGAATGCGTCGTGTTCATGGGGAGGCAACAGAATGCGCCGTGTTCATCGGGAGGCTATGAAACGCGTGGGAGCCAACCGGCTGGGTCGGAACGGAATGCGTGGACGTGTTCATCGGGAGGGCTTGGACGGAACAGGCGACGGAAACGAGGCGTGGCGTACCGCACAACGGAGGAAACGGCCTTGTGTTCGACCGGCCACGTTCGAAACGGGATCCTGTTCATCAGGAGGGGTCTGGCGTACCGCAAAACGGACGAAACGGACCTCCTACAGTCGAAACGGGGGTCCTGTTGATCAGGAGGGGTGTGGCGTACCGCAAAACGGACGAAACGGACTTGTGTTGGAGCGCTACGGTCGAAACGGGGGTCCTATTCATCGGGAGGAGTGTGGCGTACCGCAAAACGGACTCCACGGGATACTGCTCATCTCCACCGTCGACCTCCTCCAACCTCCACGGGCTACCGTCGACCTCCCCCAACCTCCACGGGCTCCTGTTCATCCAGCCTCCACCGCGCGCTACTCCACCGGCTACTGTTCAACCACCCCTCCACGGGCACCCCTCCACCGTCTACTGTTCATCCAGCCCTCCACACCACGGGATCTTGTTCAACCACCCCTCCACGGGCACCCCTCCACCGTCTACTGTTCATCCAGCCCTCCACCACACCACGGGGTCCTGTTCATCCAGAGGCAACGCCACCGCTCACTGTTCATCCAAACCCCCCGCAACGCTCACTGTTCATCCCATAGGCAGCATCGATCGGCTTTAGTTAGCAGCAGTAGCGAAGGAATCGCTTGATCGGGTTCAGTTAACAGCCATCGATCGATCGCTCGGGTTCAGTAACGCGTAGCCTGCAGTGCAATCGCTCGGATTCAGTTAGAGCCCAACGCCTCGCTCGGGTTCAGTTAGAGCCAACGCCTCGCACACACGCGCGTACGTGTACGAGAGAAACACGCATCGCTCGGCCCCCGACCTCCCACCGTAACCGGGAACTCCCAGAAATTTTCCTCCCCCTCGCTTCTACCATGGTTTTTTCTGTCATGGACGGCCCAAATAATGTCATGCAGTTGCGTCTCCAGCCCGCCCAGGATGAAAAGCCCATTTTCTGTCATGATTTTTTGTCATAGAAGTAGGATCCCACCACATCTATGATGGTACCGGGTTTTGTCACAATTACCGTCATAGAAGTGTCATATGTATGACAGAAAAAATTTCGTTCGGCCCAAAATGTCACGGATGTGTCTTTTTTTTGTAGTGTATTGTCACTGGGAAAGGACACCGCAAGATTGAACCCAAAACTAAGCACTTCTCCCATTGCAAGAAAGATCAATCTAGTAGGCCAAACCAAACTGATAATTCAAAGAGACTTGCAAAGATAACCAATCATACATAAAAGAATTCAGAGAAGATTCAAATATTGTTCATAGATAAACTTGATCATAAACCCACAATTCATCGGTCTCAACAAACACACTGCAAAAGAAGATTACATCGAATAGATCTCCACGAGAGAGGGGGATAACTTTGTATTGAGATCCAAAAAGAGAGAAGAAGCCATCTAGCTAATAACTATGGACTCGAAGGTCTGAGGTAAACTACTCACACTTCATCGAAGAGGCTATGGTGTTGATGTATAAGCCCTCCGTGATCGATGCCCCCTCCGGTGGAGCTCCGAAACAGGCCCCAAGATGGGATATCGTGGATATAGGGGTGGACTAACGAGCAGCTCGGCTCGTTAAGCTCGTACTCGTTAAGCTCGCGCTCGTTAAGGCTCGGCTCGTTAAGCTTGTTAAGATTAACGAGCAGAAAACTCTGCTCAGCTCGGCTCATTTGAAGCTCGTTAAGCTCGTGAGCGCTCGCGAGCGCTTGTTAACAGATTATAATGTGTTACTATATACATGTTGAATGTCTAGGTATGGTTTTCAAGATGAAATATGGTGACTATAAAAAGAAATGAAGTAGTTTGTTGCCTCATATGTCGATTAGATAAATAGATGGGTTGAGGTGCTACAAAAAGTTTGTCACGTAAGATAAAAATATGTATTGTGCTGTTACAAACGAGCTTAACGAGCTACTCGTGAAACTCGTTAGCTCGCTTGTTAAACTCGTTAAGATTAACGAGCTAAAATCAATGATTGGCTCTGTTCATTAAGAAGCGAGCTACGAGCTTAACGAGCCGAACTATCGAGCGCTCATTAAGCTCGCGAGCTACGAGCTTTTGGTCCAGCCCTACGTGGATACAAAAAGTTACATCGGTGGAATTAGGGTTTTGGCTCCGTATTTGATCGTTTGGGGGTACGTAGGTATATATAGGAGGAAGGAGTACGTCAGTGGAGCAATAGGGGGACCACGAGGGTGGAGGGCGCGCCTGGGGGGGAGGCGCGCCCCCTACCTCGTGGCCTCCCTGTTGGTTTCTTGACGTAGGGTCCAAGTCTCCTGGATCTTGTTCGTTCCAAAAATCATGTTCCCGAAGGTTTCATTCCGTTTGATATTCCTTTTCTTCGAAACCCTAAAATAGGCAAAAAAACAGCAATTCTGGGTTGGGCCTCCGGTTAATAGGTTAGTCCCAAAAATAATATAAAAGTGGATAATAAAGCCCAATAATGTCCAAAATAGGAGATAATATAGCATGGAGCAATCAAAAATTATAGATACGTTGGAGACGTATCAAGCATCCCCAAGCTTAATTCCTGCTCGTCCTCGAGTAGGTAAATGATAAAAACAGAATTTTTGATGTGGAATGCTACTTGGCATAATTTCAATGTAATTCTTCTTAATTGTGGCATGAATATTCAGATCCGAAAGATTCAAGATAAAAGTTTAATATTGACATAAAAATAATAATACTTCAAGCATACTAAGTAAGCAATTTATGTCTTCTCAAAATAACATGGACAAAGAAAGTTATCCTTACAAAATCATATAGTCTGGCTATGCTCTATCTTCACCACACAAAGTATTTAAATCATGCACAACCCTGATGACAAGCCAAGCAATTGTTTCATACTTTTGACATTCTCAAACTTTTTCAATCTTCACGCAATACATGAGCGTGAGCCATGGACATAGCACTATTGGTGGAATAGAAAGGTGGTTGTGGAGAAGACAAAAAGGGAGAAGATAGTCTCACATCAACTAGGCATATCAACAGGCTATGGAGATGCCCATCAATAGATATCAATGTGAGTGAGTAGGGATTGCCATGCAACGGATGCACTAGAGCTATAAGTATATGAAAGCTCAAAAAGAAACTAAGTGGGTGTGCATCCAACTTGCTTGCTCACGAAGACCTAGGGCATTTTGAGGAAGCCCATCATTGGAATATACAAGCCAAGTTCTATAATGAAAAATTCCCACTAGTATATGAAAGTGATAACATAGGAGACTCTCTATCATGAAGATCATGGTGCTACTTTGAAGCACAAGTGTGGTAAAAGGATAGTAGCATTGTCCCTTCTCTCTTTTGCTCTCATTTTTTTATTTGGGCCTTTTCTCTTCTTTTTTTATGGCCTCTTTTTTTCGTCCGGAGTCTCATCCCGACTTGTGGGGGAATCATAGTCTCCATCATCCTTTCCTCACTTGGGACAATGCTCCAATAATGATGATGATCACACTTTTATTTTCTTACAACTCAAGAATTAAAACTTGATACTTAGAACAAAATATGACTCTATATGAATGCCTCCGGCGGTGTACCAAGATATGCAATGACTCAAGAGTGACATGTATGAAAGAATTATGAACGGTGGCTTTGCCACAAATACAATGTCAACTACATGATCATGCAAAGCAATATGACAATGATGAAGTGTGCCATACTAAACGGAACGGTGGTAAGTTGCATGGCAATATATCTCGGAATGGCTATGGAAATGCCATAATAGGTAGGTATGGTGGCTGTTTTGAGGAAGGTATATGGTGGGTGTATGATACCAGTGAAAGTTGCGCGGTACTAGAGAGGCTAGCAATGGTGGAAAGGTGAAAAGTGCGTATGATCCATGGACTCAATATTAGTCATAAAGAACTCATATACTTATTGCAAAAATCTACAAGTTATCAAAGCAAAGTATTACGCGTATGCTCCTAGGGGGGTAGATTGGTAGGAAAAGACCATCGCTCGTCCCCGACCGCCACTCATAAGGAAGACAATCAATAAATAAATCATGCTCCGACTTCATCACATAACGGTTCACCATACGTGCATGCTACGGGAATCACAAACTTCAACACAAGCATTTCTCAAATTCACAATTACTCAACTAGCACAACTCTAATATCACCATCTCCATATCTCAAAACAATTATCAAGTTTCAAACTTCTCATACTATTCAACACACTCATAAGAAATTTTTACTAATCTTGTATACCTAGCATATTAGGATTATTTAAGCAAATTACCATGCTATTTAAGACTCTCAAAATAATATAAGTGAAGCATGAGAGATCAATAGTTTCTATAAAACAAATCCACCTATGTGCTCTAAAATATATAAGTGAAGCACTAGGGCAAAAACTATATAACTCAAAAGATATAAGTGAAGCACATAGAGTATTCTAATAATTTCCGAATCATGTGTGTCTCTCTCAAAAGGTGTGTACAGCAAAGATGATTGTGGAAAACTGAAAAGCAAAGAATCAAATCATACAAGATGCTCCAAGCAAAACACATATCATGTGGTGAATAAAAATATAGCTCCAAGTAAAGTTACCGATGGAAGTAGACGAAAGAAGGGATGCCTTCCGAGGCATCCCCAAGCTTTGGCTTTTTGGTGTACTTAGATTATCTTGGGGGTTCCATGGGCATCCCCAAGCTTAGGATCTTTCCACTCCTTGTTCCATAATCCATCAAATCCTTACGCAAAACTTGAAAACTTCACAACACAAAACTTAAAGTAGAAAATCTCATGAGCTCCGTTAGCGAAAGAAAACAAAAGACCACTTCAAGGTACTGTAATGAACTCATTCTTTATTTATATTGGTGTTAAACCTACTGTATTCCAACTTCTCTATGGTTTATAAACTATTTTACTAGCCATAGATTCATCAAAATAAGCAAACAACACACGAAAAACAGAATCTGTCAAAAACAGAACAGTCTGAAGTAATCTGTAGATAGCGCAAGATCTGGAACCCTAAAAATTCTAAAATAAATTGCTGGACGTGAGGAATTTATCTATTAATCATCTGCAAAAAGAATTAACTAAATAGAAATTTCCAAATAAAAATGGAAGCAGTTCTCGTGAGTGATAAAGTTTCTATTTTTTACAGCAAGATTAACAAGACTTTCCCCAAGTCTTCCCAACGGTTCTACTTGGCACAAACACTAATTAAACACAAAAAACACAAAAAAAAACAGAGGCTAGATAAATTATTTATTAATAAACAGGAGCAAAAATCAAGGAATAAAAATAAAATTGGGTTGCCTCCCAACAAGCGTTTTCGATTAACGCCCCTAGCTAGGCATAAAAAGCAAGGATAGATCTAGGTATTGCCATCTTGGGTAGGTAATTATTCAATGAGACATCTATCATCCTTTGGAGTTTATTTCTTTTTATTGATTATAAAACTTTTAGGCACAAGATCGAAAAAATCATTTGTAACAAATGGTTCCTTAATGATAGCAAAAATATTGGGATGAATACTTATAGATTTGAGATCTGCAGTTTCCTTACTAGAGGATTCACCCTTATTTTTAGGAACATACATAAGCTTGGCAATTTTAGTAGGAAGACTTGGAGTATTTTTTACGGAAGAAAAAGCGGTTCCCAAGTTGGTAATAATACCCTCAAGTTTATCGATTCTAGTGGAATCCTGATTTATTTTCTCATTAACTTTAGGTTCCTTTTCTTTAATATTTTTCAAAGTGACTCCTGCTTTAGATCCATATTGAGTGATTAGGTTGTGGATCTTTTTATCCAAATTTTCAATTAACTCTACAGTAGCAACCTTATTTTCAATAATTTCAAGTCTTTGCATTACATGCTCTAAAGTTAACATAGTTCCATTAACCAAAAGAGGCGGTGAGCCAAACAAATCTATCATAGCATTATAAGAATCAAAAGTATGGCTACCCAAGAAGTTCCCTCCGGTAATGGTATCAAGGATATATCTGTACCAAGGAGTAGTGCCTACATAAAAATTGCGAAGAAGAACGGAAGTGGATTGCTTCCTGGTAGATCTATTTTGAGCATTGCAAATTCTATACCAAGCGTATTTTAGATTTTCTCCCTTCCTTTGCTTAAACTTTAGAACTTCATTCTCGGGAGACAATGGAGAAGAAAAGGGACTAGCCATAACGACAAGCAAACGGAAAAGAGGTGAACGGAAAAGAGAGGGAGGATAGAGAGAGAGGGCGAATTAAATGGCAAGGGTGAAGTGGGGGAGAGGAAAATGAGAGGCAAATGGCAAATAATGTAATGCGGGAGATAAGGGTTTGTGATGGGTACTTGGTATGTTGACTTTTGCGTAGACCTCCCCGGCAACGGCGCCAGAAATCCTTCTTGCTGCCTCTTGAGCACTGCGTTGGTTTTCCCTTGAAGAGGAAAGGGTGATGCAGCAAAGTAGCGTAAGTATTTCCCTCAGTTTTTGAGAACCAAGATATCAATCCAGGCTACGCGCAAGTCGCTCGCACCTACACAAAACAAATAAATCCTCGCAACCAACGCGATAAGGGGTTGTCAATCCCTACACGGTCACTTACGAGAGTGAGATCTGATAGATATGATAAGATAATATTTTTGGTATTTTTATGATAAAGATGCAAAGTAAAATAAAAGCAAAGTAAAAAGCAAAGGAAATAACTAAGTGTTGGAAGATTAATATGATGAAGATAGACCCGGGGGCCATAGGTTTCACTAGTAGCTTCTCTAAAGAGCATAAGTATTTTACGGTAGGTGAACAAATTATTGTTGAGAAATTGACAGAATTGAGCATAGTTATGAGAATATCTAGGTATGATCATGTATATAGGCATCACGTCTGAGACAAGTAGACCAACTCCTACCTGCATCTACTACTATTACTCCACACATCGACCGCTATCCACCATGCATCTAGAGTATTAAGTTCAAGAGAACAGAGTAACTGAGGGAGTCCTGGATTAGGGGGTCTCCGGACAGCCGGACTATCTCCATCAGCCGGACTGTTAGACTATGAAGATACAAGATTGAAGACTTCGTCTCGTGTCCGGATGGGACTCTACTTGGTGTGGAAGGCAAGCTAGGCAATACGTATATGGATATCTCCTCCTTTGTAACCGACCTTGTGTAACCCTAACCCTCTCCGGTGTCTATATAAACCGAAGGGTTTTAGTCCGTAGGACAACAACCACAACATACAATCATACCATAGGCTAGCTTCTAGGGTTTAGCCTCTCTGATCTCGTGGTAGATCTACTCTTGTACTACCCATATTATCAATATTAATCAAGCAGAACGTAGGGTTTTACCTCCATCAAGAGGGCCCAAACCTGGGTAAAACTTCGTGTCCCCTGCCTCCTGTTACCATCCGGCCTAGACGCACAGTTCGGGACCCCCTACCCGAGATCCGCCGGTTTTGACACCGACATTGGTGCTTTCATTGAGAGTTCCTCTGTGTCGCCACCGTTAGGCTCGATGGCTCCTACTATCATCGATGGCGATGCGGTCTAGGGTGAGACTTTTCTCCCCGGACAGATCTTCGTATTCGGCGGCTTTACACTACGGGCTAATTCACTTGGCCATCTGGAGCAGATTGAAAGCTACGCCCCTGGCCGTCAGGTCAGATTTGGAAGTTTGAACTACACGGCCGACATCCTCGGAGACCTGATCTTCGATGGATTCGAGCCACAGCCGGACGCACCGCACTGTCGCGATGGGTATGACCTAGCTCTGCCGCCGAATAGTACCCCAGAAGCCGCGCCCGCATCAGCTCCCACCTTTAGTTCGGAGCCAACTGCGCCAATCGAGGATGGGTGGTTAGACACCGCCTCAGGGGCTGCAGTCTCAACAACGATCGAGCCGAACACCATCATAATCCTCTGCGCAGCCCGTGATTCCAAGGTGTCGGACTCTTTTTCTGACTCCGAACCGCCCATGCCCCTGCCAATCAAATCCGATTGGGCGCCGATCATGGAATTCACTGCCGTGGATATCTTTCAGCACTCGCCCTTCGACGACATTCTGAATTCACTAAGGTCTCTCTCTCTCTTTGTCAGGAGAGCCCTGGCCGGATTATGGCCGACAGGACTGGGATTCGGACGACGAAGAGATTCGACGCCCACCCACCACCCACTTAATAGCCACTGTCAATGACTCAACCGACATGCTCGACTTCGACTCCGAATACATCAACGGTATGGACGACGATGCCGGAGGCGAAGAGGAACCACCGCCCACAGGGCGCTAGACGTCTACTTCATCATATGACATATACATGGTGGACACACCAAAAGAAGACGACGACGAGGAACGAAAGGACGCACCGAAGGCTTGTTCCATCGAGAAGCAGTCAAAGCGGCGGCGCAAGCGCCTCCCCAAATCCCGCCTCGGCAGAAATAACGATCATACAGACCCAGCGTTGGAGCATGGAGAACCACTGCCGGACCACGGCAATACGGAGAATCAAACTGAAAAAACCAATTCTGTCAAAGATAATAGTCCGGACGACTAGTCCGGACGACA
Organism: Triticum urartu; assembly: GCF_056163025.1. Classification (NCBI taxonomy): domain Eukaryota; kingdom Viridiplantae; phylum Streptophyta; class Magnoliopsida; order Poales; family Poaceae; genus Triticum; species Triticum urartu. The sequence goes on from NC_141877.1 coordinate 14,892,101, forward strand.
TATCACCGGACAGGCACCCGGAGCAGCAGAATGCCCGTCAAAGGCTTGTTGCCACCGCGAGGAGTCTGAAAAAGCAGAAGGAAAAGCTCAAGGCTACACAAGACACACTCCAAATCAGATGGAGTAAAGTACTCAACACAGCAGCGAGGTACGGCGACAATCGCCCCACCAAGAGCTACCCAAAGCGAAAGTTTCTACCTGAATTCGATGAGGAGGCTTCAGACCCCCCACAACCAAAAATCAAAACAGCCACCTGGCTGGATAGACAACCTCACGGCCAACATCGAGCGGCAAACAACGCCACTCACAAGCCAATACGCGATCCACACGAGGGCTCGCACCAAAAGGACGGCGCAACCAGATCCATCTATGGACCACGCAAGCGCGCCCCAGCATACAACGTAACACAACAAACATCCGAACAATGCGGTACACCCAGATACAGGGGTGCCGCACACCCCCTATGTTTCACCGATGAGGTGCTGGACCATGAATTTCCAGAGGGATTCAAACCCGTAAACATAGAGGCATGCGACAGAACAACAGACCCTGGGGTCTGGATTGAGGATTATATCCTCCATATCCATATGGCTCGAGGAGATGATCTCCACGCCATCAAGTACCTACCCCTCAAGCTCAAAGGGCCAGCTCGTCACTGGCTTAAAGGCCTCCCCGAAAACTCCATAGGAAGCTGGGAAGAGCTCGAAGACGCTTTTCGGGCAAATTTTCAAGGAACTTATGTCCGACCTCCGGACGCGGACGATTTGAGCCATATAACTCAACAGCCCGGAGAGTCAGCCCGAAAACTTTGGAACAGGTTTCTTACTAAAAAGAACCAAATTGTCGATTGTCCGAACACCGAAGCCCTGGCAGCTTTTAAGCATAGCGTCCGTGACAAATGGCTCGCTAGACACCTCGGCTAAGAAAAGCCGAGAACAATGGCAGCATTAACAAGCCTCATGACCCGCTTTTGCGCGGGTGAGGACAGCTGGCTAGCCAGATGCAGCACCAGCGACCCCAGTACATCTGAAGCTAGAGATGGAAACAGGAAATCACGGCGCAACAGTAGTAACAAACGCCAGAACAAAGAAGACAGCACGAAGAGCACGGCAGTAAACGCCGGATTCAAAAGCTCTCGGCCAGGTCAGCAAAAGCCGCCCTCTAAAGGCACTAGAGATGAACTGTCCAGCCTAAACAAAATTCTGGACCAAATATGTCAGATCCATAGCACCCCTGGTAAACCTGCTAATCATACCCATAGAGAATGTTGGGTCTTCAAGCAGTCCGGTAAGCTCAACGCCGTACACAAAGGGGAGGATACACCAAGCGAGGACGAGGATGAGCCTCTCAAGTCAAAACAGTAAACGTGTTACACGTGATCAAGGGAAGAAACAAAACGGCACTCCCAGAACAGTATGCCCAAGGTCCTATCACCGCGGAGTCCCGCCACTGGTCGTCTCAACCGATCACTTTCGATCATCGTGATTACTCAGCAAGTATCCGGCGTGTAGGATGGGCTGCCCTGGTATTAGACCCAATAATTGACGGATATCACTTCACACGAGTCCTGATGGACGGTGGCAGCGGTCTAAACCTGATATATCAAGATACAATCCGCGAAATGGGGATAGACCCAACAAAAATTTGCCATAGCAATACTACCTTTAAAGGAGTAACGCCAGGCCCAGGGGCTCATTGCACGGGCTCCCTGCTACTAAAAGTTATATTCGGCTCCCCCGATAACTTCCGTAGCGAACATTTAACCTTCCACATCGCTCCGTTCCAAAGCGGCTATCAAGCACTACTCGGACGCGAAGCTTTCACTCACTTTAATGCAATACCGCACTACGCTTCCCTCACACTCAAGATGCCCGGAACACGTGGCATCATTACAGTAAATGGAAGTATTAAGCGATCTTTGTGCACCGAAGAGAGTGCGGCTGCTTTGGCAGCCGCACACTAAAAACGGCCTCACCAACTAAAGCATTTAACAGGTCGTCAAGACCTCCGACACGGTTAGACGAGTCCAGCACAGGTATATGTAATTCATACCGGATCAATGGTCACACCCCTATACAAGGGGCTCAACGCACGCAGACAAGTGGCAATTTTTACTCATCTGGAATTATACTTGGTTCCTTTAAAAACTATCCTTTTGCACGACAACTTTTTCACCTAAGTTCCTCTCTTTTACAGATGATCATCATGCTACACCCGTCCAGGATACGGCACAACGGAGACACAGGCGCAGACGTGCAGCAGGGACCCACTCCAAGGATTCTTTTTAGATTAAGACCCTGCGTAAACCTTTTTTCCTGTCTCTTGTTGATACATATCCACTGAATTCTTAGCACAGTTGAGAAGGATGCTGACGTCTTGGCATGTGGCCACGTCAAAATAATGCACGTACCTGGACACAAGGGGCTTCTTACGAAGGGCACTATTTAGGCCCGGTTTATACCATAAAGACCGAATACCTTAGGGAGTGTTCGGCATCGCGAGTTTGGCCTTATATGCATTAGCTCCAAATCATTGTTTGGTCAAATGTTGGGTTTGCCCGGCTCCTGTGTTTTGGTGCCTTACGTTTCGCTTTACCGGCTAAGGTAGCACCAGGAGAACTACTGTGATTGTGCCCTGGTTCATCCGGGCAAGCACCTCAGTAGAGAAAGCCGAAAATTGACTGTCATGATATAGCGTGAGACTGGTCAACCACTCGGTGACCTATCGGAATGTTAGAATTCCTCCGCCTTAACGAAGGGCCGTTTTCCGGCCATGCATGTATGCACCCCGCGATCGGGAGAGTGCGGAGCCACCAGGGGCTATCTAGTAGCCCCACTGTCAAACTCCTATGGCTAAGTGAAAGTGTTAAAGCATTATAGTCCGGTTGCCTCGCTCGCTATGCTATCACCTCCTTAATAGGACCAAGACGTTGGGTTAAGTGTGAACACGCATTTTTTGCGAGCACCCCCGCATTCTATGCGTGGGGGTTGAAGCCGACGGCTGCAATCTTTCAGGTTATACACAGGTATACATAAACGGCTGCACAGGAGGCATCATACTACTTTCAGGCAAAAGTATAAAAATAACCTTATAAAAATTCATAAAAGCATTGTGCTTACAATGAGAATACATATCACTCAAACATAATATTTTTCGAGCACTGGGCCTCTATCAAACGAGCACCCTCGAGAACCTCCTCGAAATAGTGCTCGGCAGCCACCCGGCCTATGGCTGAACCCTGCGCCGCAACAGTGGTAGCGTCCATCTCCGCCCAGTATGCTTTAACACGGGCAAGGGCCATCTGCGAGCCTTCTATGCACGCCGACCTTTTCATCGCATTAATGCGCGGCACCACATCAAGGAACTGCTGCACTAAGCTGAAATAGTTGTTCGGCTTTGGCCTTTCTGGCCATAGCTGATCCACAACAGATCTCATGGCGAGTCCGGACAACCTATTCAGTTCGGCCCATTCGGCTAGCTGGTCAGTCAATCAAAGCGAACGCTCTGGAACGTGGAATTGCGTCCAGAACAGCTTGTCCACTTCACGATCTATCTGACCTTGGAAGTACTTGGCCGCATCGGCAGCGCTCGCCGCCAAATCCATATACGCATCTGCCAAACTCCACAGCCGATCCAGAGGGGCATACCGTGGATCTCCGAACTTCCTCTGCAACATGAAGGGTTTCCCAGCCGCAATATCCCCGGCTTCCCGCAGCTCCTCCTTCTTCGCTCTCATAGCAGAACGGGTGTCTTTGTCCGTCGTCGCGGCCTTCTCAAGGTCCTTGCCTTAGCTCGGTTTTCTTTCTCAAGGACCCGGCAACGGTCGGCAATGTCTTTTAATTCTACGGCCATCTTGGCCATCTTCTCCTGGCTCTCGCAATGTGCGGCCTTCTCGGCTTTCAACTCTTCGGCCGCCTTCAAAGCAGCAGCATTACTAATCCTCGTTTGTTCCTTGGCTCGGGCAAGTTCTGCCCGCAAGGCTTCCACGGTGGCAGCTCCATCTGCAGTCACAACATATTAAAGATATTGGCATTATGCTGCACTTACTATGTGGCGTTCACCGGATAATAACACTTACCCTGTGCCTCGTCAAGCCTCTTGTTAACAAGCTCGATGTCGGCGTCTGCCGCATCCAGTTGTCATTTTAATTTGGCAAACTCACTAGTCCGGCTAGCCACCGGAGCTTCCACCACCTGCACATAGGGGCAGTCTAATTATTGCCTGGGAATATGATCCTCTGTTCGCCGCCGTTCTCGACGACAACCAGAGTCTCAGGGGCTACTATCTACACAGGGCACACCTAACATGTGCAGTACTATCACATATTATCTCACATACCTCAAAGCCCATCAGAAGACTCATAAAGGCTTCATGTAATCCGCTTTCGGTGGACGAGATTCTCTCCATCACTGTACCCATCAGCATACGGTGTTCTTCTGAGATGGCCGCTCGCCCCACCAACTCCCTCAGAACGTCCGACCGCACATCAGACAGTGCCGGACTCTTTTGTATGCTCTCTTCGGGAGCCGGACACTGGGGACTTCGGGGGTCTACGGGATTATCTTCTGGCCTCACCAGATCCGGAGAGGCCCTCCGTGACGACACTTCGGGGTCGCCTGCTTCTGGAGCGGAGGAGTCCGGGGGAGGCGTTTCGCTCTCCATCATCTCTGGAAGAAGATCCCCCGAAGACGAGCTCATTTGAGAGGGGCTAAGGCCCGAACTGCAAGATATATGCGATGGTTATTTTCTCAGAGAAAAAATATAGCATACCTTTACTATTAAAGTACTTTGGATCACTTACGACTCGATGGAGGGCTGATCCCCCCGCGGGCTTTGTGCGGCAAAAGCACCCCCCAAGGCAGGACCCTCTATGGGAGACTTCTTCTCCCGTTTGGAGGCTTCGGCTTCCGGATCCTCGGAAGCAGTCCTTTTCCTCCCCCGGTCATCCTCCTTCGTGGAGACGCTCGTTCCCTCGGTTCGAACGGGCGGCGATGGGGGACCCACGTCTGCCCGTATTATCCCCCCCGGTATCTTCCTTCAAGGGCTCCGGGCAAGGTGCGACCTCAAGCATCTTTTCCAATACCGGATTTTCCAAACCCTCAGGGAGGGGGGCCAAACACCGAATCATCTTCGCCTTTGTTAGCCAGTCCTGGTCAAAAGAGTGAACTCTTAGAAATAACTTCGAATAAAAGACAGTGTGTTTGGCTAGAGGGTTTCTTACTTGTTTGGCGGCGCGGTTACTGCTCAGGCCCGCGTCCTCGGTAATATCTAGACATTCTCCTTGAGGTCCGAAGAATGACTTGTACATCTCCTCGTGTGTCAGGCCGAGGAAACTTTGAATGGCACATGGTCCCTCTGGGTTGAACTCCCACAAGCGAAGGGGTCGGCGTTTGCAAGGCTGGACTTGACGAACCAGCATAACTTGTATTACCACAACCAAATTAAAAGCTCCCTTGAAGAGATCTTGGATGCGGCTTTGCAGAATAGGCACGTCCTTGGCTGGACCCCAACTCAGACCCCTACTAATCCATGACATCAGTTGTGGTGGGGGGCCCGAGCGGAAAGCGGGGGCAGCTGCCCACTTAGCACTTCTAGGAGCCGTGACGTAAAACCACTCCCGTTGCCATAATTCGGACACCTCTGGAAAGAAACCTTTCGGCCATGGAGCTCCTGCCATCTTGCCTATTGATGCACCTCCGCACGCTGCATGTTGCCCCTCGATCATCTTCGGCTTTACTTCAAAGGTCTTGAGCCATAGGCCGAAGTGAGGGGTAACGTGGAGGAAGGCCTCACACACGATAATAAATGTTCTGATATGGAGAAAGGAGTTCGGAGCTAGATCATGGAAATCTAGCCCGTAATAGAACATCAAGCCCCTGACGAAAGGATCCAGAGTGAGGCCTAGACCTCGGAGGAAGTGGGAGACGAACACAACGTTCTCGTTAGGTTCAGGAGTAGGGACGATCTGTCCTCGAGCAGGCAGCCGATGCGAAACCTCGGCGGTCAGATATCTAGCCTCCCTCAACTTCTTAATATCCTCTTCCATAACGGAGGAGGGCGTCCATCGGCCTTGAAGGCTGGATCCGGACATGGTTGAAGATCCGGAGCACCTAACCTGGGCTTTGGGTGTTAGAACTCGAGGTGGGGGGAGGGTTCAATTGAGCACGAGAGGGAAAAAGCAAAAACCATGTCCCCTTATAAAGAGGGAGAATGTCAAGCGTCCTCTCCATAGCCGTTTGGGACTTGCCTATAATCTAGGAGTCCTTGACACGGTTGGGTTACCCATGACCACAGTAATGAGAATCCCGGAATTAGGGGAACACGATCTCTGCTTTGACAGGACGTGTCAAGAAACCACCTCGTGTTATGTGTGGAGCTGGTTAAAAGAAACGGTTCGAATAATCACCGGGCCATGACATAACGTCATGCTGCCAAAACAAGCCAGCAAATTAGATCTGCGGAAAAATTATTCTCTCTGTGGTGGAATGTGGAACTTATTTTGCCGGGTCGGACACTATCCTCGTATTCAAATTCTTCTGTGATGTATTCGGAGACAGAACCCGCCTTGCAATGCCGAAGACAATACTGCGCACCGGACTCATCGTCATTGAAGCCTGGTTCAGGGGCTACTGAGGGAGTCCTGGATTAGGGGGTCTCCAGACAGCCGGACTATCTCCATCAGTCGGACTGTTAGACTATGAAGATACAAGATTGAAGACTTCGTCTCGTGTCCGGATGGGACTCTACTTGGCGTGGAAGGCAAGCTAGGAAATACGTATATGGATATCTCCTCCTTTGCAACCGACCTTGTGTAACCCTAACCCTCTCCGGTGTCTATATAAACCGAAGGGTTTTAGTCCGTAGGCCAACAACCACAACATACAATCATACCATAGGCTAGCTTCTAGGGTTTAGCCTGTCTGATCTCGTGGTAGATCTACTCTTGTACTACCCATATCATCAATATTAATCAAGCAGTACGTAGGGTTTTACCTCCATCAAGAGGGCCCGAACCTAGGTAAAACTGCGTGTCCCCTGCCTCCTGTTACCATCCGGCCTAGACACACAGTTCGGGACCCCCTACCCGAGATCCGCCGGTTTTGACACCGACGGTAATGCTTTAAGCAAGATGACTGATGTAGAGGGATAAATTTATGCAATATGATAAAACCCCATCTTGTTATCCTCGATGGCAACAATACAATACGTGCCTTGCTGCCCCTACTATCATTGGGAAAGGACACCGCAAGATTGAACCCAAAGCTAAGCACTTCTCCCATTGCAAGAAAGATCAATCTAGTAGGCCAAACCAAACTGATAATTCGAAGAGACTTGCAAATATAACCAATCATACATAAAAGAATTCAAAGAAGATTCAAATATTGTTCATAGATAAACTTGATCATAAACCCACAATTCATCAGTCCCAACAAACACACCGCAAAAGAAGATTACATCGAATAGATCTCCACAAGAGAGGGGGAGAACTTTGTATTGAGATCCAAAAAGAGAGAATAAGCCATCTAGCTAATAACTATGGACCCGAAGGTCTGAGGTAAACTACCCACACTTCATCGGAGAGGCTATGGTGTTGATGTAGAAGCCCTCCGTGATCAATGCCCCCTCCGGCGGAGCTCCGGAACAGGCCCCAAGATGGGATCTCATGGATACAGAAAGTTACGGCGGTGGAATTAGGGTTTTGGCTCCGTATTTGATCGTTTGGGGTACGTAGGTATATATAGGAGGATGGAGTACATCGGTGGAGCAACAGGGGCCCCACGAGGGTGGAGGGCGCGCCTGGGGGGTAGGCGCGCCCCCTACCTCGTGGCCTCCCTGTTGGTTTCTTGACGTAGGGTCCAAGTCTCCTGGATCTTGTTCGTTCCAAAAATCACGTTCCCGAAGGTTTCATTCCGTTTGGACTCCGTTTGATATTCCTTTTCTTCGAAACCCTAAAATAGGAAAAAAAACAATTCTAGGTTGGGCCTCCGGTTAATAGGTTAGTCCCAAAAATAATATAAAAGTGGATAATAAAGCCCAATAATGTCCAAAACAGGAGATAATATAGCATGGAGCAATCAAAAATTATAGATACGTTGGAGACGTATCATCTCCCGTGCCTTGATCCAGCAAAGGGAGAGGGAGAGGTTGGGGAAGACTCCGTCCAGCAGCAGCACGACGGCGTGGTGGTGGTGCAGGAGCGTGGCACTCCAGCAGGGCTTCGCCAAGCACTGCGAGAGACGAGGAGGGAGAGGGGTAGGGCTGCGCCAAGAGAGAGGGAGACTCGTGTCTCTGGCAGCCCCAAAACCCCCACTATATATAGGGGGAGGGGAGCGGTTGCGCCCCCATCTAGGGTTCCCTCCTTAGGGGTGGCGGCCAGCCCTAGATGCATCTAGGGGGCGGCCAGAGGGGGAGAGAGGGGGGGCGCACCCTAGGTGGGCCTTAGGCCCATCTGAGCCTAGGGTTTCCCCCTTCTCCCCTTCCTTGCGCCTTGGGCCTCTTGTCGGAGGCGCACCAGCCCACCTAGGGGCTGGTCCCTTACCACACTTGGCCCACGCAAGCCTTCGGGGCTGGTGGCACCTCCCGGTGGACCCTCGAACCCTTTCGGTGGTCCCGGTACATTACCGATAATGCCCAAAACACTTCCGGTGTCCAAAACGGGACTTCCCATATATAAATCTTTACCTCCGAACCATTCCGGAACTCCTCGTGACGTCCGGGATCTCATCCGGGACTCTGAACAACATTCAGTAACCACATACTTCTATTCCCAATAACCCTAGCGTCATTGAACCTTAAGTGTGTAGACCCTACGGGTTCGGGAACCATGCAGACATGACCGAGACATCTCTCCGGCCAATAACCAACAGCGGGATCTGGATACCCATGTTGGCTCCCACATGTTCCACGATGATCTCATCAGATGAACCATGATGTCAAGGATTCAATCAATCCCGTATACGATTCCCTTTGTCTACCGGTATAGCACATGCCCGAGATTCGATCGTCGGTATACCGATACCTTGTTCAATCTCGTTACGGCAAGTCTCTTTACTCATTCCATAACTCATCATCCCGTGACCAACCCCTTAGTCACATTGAGCTCATTATGATGATGTCTTATCGAGTGGGCCCAGAGATACCTCTCCGTCATACGGAGTGACAAATCTCAGTCTCGATTCGTGCCAACCCAACAGATACTTTCAGAGATACCCGTAGTGCACCTTTATAGCCACCCAGTTACGTTGTGACGTTTGGCACACCCAAAGCATTCGTACGGTATCCGGGAGTTGCACAATCTCATGGTCTAAGGAAAAGATACTTGACATTAGAAAAGCTTTAGCAGACGAACTACACGATCTTGTGCTATGCTTAGGATTGGGTCTTGTCCATCACATCATTCTCCTAATGATGTAATCCCGTTATCAACGACATCTAATGTCCATGGTCAGGAAACCGTAACCATCTATTGATCAACGAGCTAGTCAACTAGAGGTTCACTAGGGACATGTTGTGGTCTATGTATTCACACATGTATTACGATTTTCGGATAACACAATTATAGCACGAACAATAGAAAATTATCATGAACAAGGAAATATAATAATAACTATTTTATTATTGCCTCTAGGGCATATTTCCAACACCCCTTTCCCTAGTCCAATTCGGACCAGTCCATGGGGACGGGGCGCGGCTGTCGGTGTCAAAATCGGCGGATCTCGGGTAGGGGGTCCCGAACTGTGCCTCTAAGGCGGATGGTAACAGGAGGCGGGGGACACAATGTTTATGCAGGTTTGGGCCCTCTCGATGGAGGTAATACCCTACTTCCAGCTTGATTGATCTTGATGATATGAGTATTGCAAGAGTTGATCTACCACGAGATCGGAGAGGCTAAACCCTAGAAGCTAGCCTATGGTATGATTTTTGTTGTCTTATGGACTAAAACCCTCTGGTTTATATAGACACCGGAGGGAGCTAGGGTTACACGGAGTTGGTTACAAGGGAGGAGATCTACATATCCGAATTGCCAAGCTTGCCTTCCACGCAAAGGAGAGTCCCATCCGGACACGGGACGAAGTCTTCAATCTTGTATCTTCATAGTCCAACAGTCCGGCCAAAGTATATAGTTCGGCTGTCCGAGGACCCCCTAATCCAGGACTCCCTCAGTAGCCCCTGAACCAGGCTTCAATGACAACGAGTCCGGCGTGCAGATTGTCTTCGGCATTGCAAGGCGGGTTCCTCCTCCGAATACTCCATAGAAGATTTTGAACACAAGGATAGTGTCTGGCTCTGCAAAACAAATTCCACATACCACCGTAGAGAGTATAATATTTCCACAAATCTAATCTGCTGACAACTTTTCATAACGTGACATCACGCCATGGCCCCGGTTATTATTTGAACCGTTTTTCTCAACCAGCTACTGCACATATTGCGAGGCGGTTTTCTTGGCACGTCTTGTCGAAGCAGATATCGTGTCCCCTTATCCCGGGATCCTCATCAATACGGGTGTGGGTAACCCAACCGCGCCATCAATCACGATGCTTGGGGAATAAGCGAGTTTTACCGGGTAAGTGGGGAGGCGCATAGTTTCTTCCGCCCTTTAAAAGGGGTAAGGGTTCCACCTTTTTACCCACGCCTTCTTCTCTCATGCCCATCCATTCTTGCGAACTCGAGCTCCAGCACCCAAGTTCGCATTTTCTCCGAAGAACCACTCCAAATATGTCCGGAGCGGGAGGCAAGTGGATGGCCTCTACTGTCCGGAAGAAGGACATCAAGAAACTTCGGGAGGCCGGGTATCTAGCCCAGAAAATCGGCCACCGTCTCCCGGCGGCGGGACAGATCGTCCCTACCGCGGAACCCCATGAAAGGGTCGTATTCCTCCCTCATTTTATCCGCATGCTAGGGTTTCCCCTCCACCCATTTGTTCGCGGCATCATGTATTATTACGGGATCGATTTTCATGATCTATCCCCCAATTCCTTCCTCAACATCTCGACATTCATTGTCGTGTGCGAGGCTTTTCTCCACATCCCGTCACACTTCGGCTTATGGCTGAAGATCTTTAATGTGAAGCCCAAAGTAGTGGGCGGTGAGCATGCTGAGTGCGGGGGCACTATGGTGAGCAAGATGCCCAACGTCACATGGCCAACAGGTACCTTCAACGATTTCGTCAGGGAGTGGCAACAGGAGTGGTTTTACATTAGTGAGCCGCGCGGCGCGAAGCGGGCCGCTGCTCCCGAGTTCCGATCCGGAGCCCCTCTGCGGCTCACGTCCTGGCTCAAGAAGGGCCTAGACTGGTCTTCGTCCGACGAACTGTTGGCGCTCCAGACGCGCATCAAGGATATGGAAGACAAGAATATCGAACTTGTCAATGTAGTCCAGGTGATGTTAGTCCGTCGGATCCTACCTTGTCAACACCGGACTTGCAATCTATGGGAATTCGATCCGGCCAAGCACCAGACCCTGCGAGAGCTCTTTGGCTCCTCGCACAAAGACATCTGGAAGGTGCTTTTTAAGTCTGGCAAATCATGGCCGGACTCGGCCGAGGACCGCGGGTACCAACTGTCCCGCCCTGCAAGCTCGGTAAGTTACCATAAGTTTTATTCGCATAACTCAAGGGAAATGCTTAATGTGTTTTACACAACTCTCCTAGGGCTGTACGAAGAAGGCGGGGCGGATCCAATGTTCGGCCCCACTGCCCGAAGAACCGGCCGGCCCACTTCTGACAAAGATGTTGGACCCGACGCCTTACAAGGTGCCGGAAAAGAAGGCCGAAAAGGAGGCTAAAAAGACCCGGGGCGGCCTTCGTCACCGTGCCCGACCCACCTCCGAAGAGGACGAGGAGGAGGAAGACGAATCCTCAGCAGGAGGAGAAAGAAGAGGATGGCCTCCGTACACTTGGAGGCCGAATCGCCTAAAAGGGGGAAAACTCTTCTTCCGAAAGAGTCCACTGCTGTCACCGATAGCAGCCCGGCGTGGGATCCTAGGGCCCATCCCCTAGTGAACTCGTAAGTATATAGAATCCGAACACGTTCATGTGTCCGGACTCATCATGGCATAGTATTTTAACATGAGCCATATTTTTTGTAGTCCAACGGGGTCCCGTTCTGAACAATCCTCGTCCGAGGATTTGCTGAGCTCGGATGCTATGGAGAGCGGGACGCCTCCGAAGGCCCCTCCCCCCAAACATGTGATCAACACCGAGGCTTCATCCCAGAGGGACTCCGTCCAAGGAGGGGCAGAGAAAATCGTGAAGGCGGTGCCTGGAGGTCAAACTTCAGGGGCCGGAGACATGGGGGAGAAGATCCCCACAAGAGTCGACGACGGGGACCATCTTGAATTCGGCCCCCAGCCGGACACAGTTTCGGAGACCAATACGACTCCGAAATCAAGCAGGCGGCCTTCCTCGGTTGGCGAGGGCATCCCTGTTCCACCGGCGACCTCTATCCAACCAGAGGCGCCGGGTGCTTTATTGGCGGCGCTAAAGAGCACCTCCATCGTCGATGAACACCATGCCCTTATGGGTGCGGTGATTGAGAAGATTCAGTCCGCTGAAAATGGACTGAATGAAGCCTGTATCGACCTTATAAGAGGTTTTGAGGTATGTTTTATACGGTTTCAAAAAGTGTCATAGTATGGATAGTAGCCCCTGATACACTGTCCGGTGAACGAAGAACCGGATAGGGGATCAAATATATTTTTCACAGGAAGACTCATTTGATGACATCTATCTCTCTTCTTTTGTAAGCAGGCGTCTGTAGCAGCTACTACCGCTCATACCGCGGAGGTTTCCGAACTGAATCAAAGTCTGGAGCGGGCCGAAGCGGAGCTTGGCCGGTTAAAAAGGCAGTTGGAAGATCAACAAGGTATGCACAAATCTTGTTTGCAGTGTGAACGAACTTTCAGTATGATAGAATATGTGTCATGATTTGCGCCAGGGGTGATGACCGAAGTTGAGGCTCTGAACAAGGCTGTTGCCGAGGCCGATGAAAAGGCAGCCACAGAGCAGGCTCTTCGTGAGAAGCACGAGGCCAAGGTTGTGGAAGCTAAGCGAGAGCTCCAAGAGGCCATGAAAAAATGCGAGACCCTGGAGCAGAGTTTAACGGAGAAAGAATCCGAACTCACCAGGTCTCATCAGGTCGTGTGCGATGCTCGTGGGGAAACCCAAGACGCCCTGCAGGAGATCCAAGAGGCGAGGGAGATCACGGCGGGTAAGGTCTTTTTCCATGTAAAGCAAGTATTTCAGGAGAAAATTATGCTTTATAATTTTAAGTTCAGATTTCTCCAGGGGTATTTGCGGAACTTCCTCGCAGCATATCGGATGCCGCCCAATTCTACCGAGCCGAAGAGGGGAATACTATGGATAAGCTCTTTTGGTCGCAGTATCTGGCACCAAATTATCCGGTGCCTTTTACCGATCAACTGAAACAGCTGATCGAACTGCATAAGGTGACCGAACTAGCCATGAAGGATTTGATTATCCGTCTATGGCCCGCCGAGCCGATTCCAGGTAGCTACTTTGGGCTCGTGAAGCGACTTGTTAGTGCCTGCCCTCGACTTGACCTCATCAAGCGGTCGGTCTGTATAGAAGGTGCATGAATGGCCTTTGCCCGCACAAAGGTGCACTGGGGGAAGATGGATGCTGAACGCTGATGACCGAGGGACCGCCAGAGGGAAAGGAGCACCGCAAGCCCGAATTGTATTATGAAAGTGTCCTGAAAGGATCCTGCCTTGCGGCGGAGCAATGCACCAAGGACATTGTATTTCCATGAATATAGTCATGTTGTCCTTTGTAATGTGTGAACAAGGTCATTTCTATTATTTATTGCATGTTGTAAAAGTTTACCCTCCTGTGCGGCCGTTTTATATATTAAACCTGAAAATTGGCCAGTCGTCGGCTTTTGCCCCCTCATAAGAAATATGGGGGTGTTCGGGATAAACCTGATCACTCTTTACCCCAATGTTGGGTCCTTTGAAGGAGGTGTTCAGCACAGCGAACCAGGCAATCGGACTATAGGGCTTTATCATTCTCACTTAGACATATGAGCATTAGGAAGGTAGGCGCAGCCCCTGGTGTTCGGAAGACCGCATGAGGGGCCCTATAGGCACCTGATCGGAAGAAGAACCGATCCATCGCACGCTGCATTGGTTATGGCATTATGCGGGAGAAATCCTTAAAGATTTTACAACCTCTCGAATAGCTGACCAGCTCTCATCGTATCATGACAGTCAGTTTTTGGCTTTCTCTACTGAGGTGCTCGTCCAGAAGAACCGGGACACAATCGCAGTAGTTCTCCATGTGCCGCCTTAGCCGATATAGCGGAACGTAAGGCAGCAAAACACGAGAGCCGGGCAAACCCAACATTTGACCCAAGACATGATTCGGAGCTGATGCATATAATGCTATAAGTTCGGGGTGCCGAACTTCCGTGAAGGTGTTCAGACTTTATTGCCGTATTATGGGTAAAACGAAGCCCCTGGCAAAGACATATCGCGGTGTACGGATGCCACTTAACAAAAGAGTTTCAATGAGAAATAACAGCAAATAAGTGTCATATAAATCCACATGTTGTATTTGAATGATACATCGACAGATATGAGTACAGGTAATGTGATAAAAAGGGGAATATGACTGTGGAACCTGCTGGGACCGGGGAGGAAGAAGATGTGTGCAGATCCAGAGTGTAGTCGGATGGACGTCGCAAGGAATATCTAAAGATTCCCTTATGCGTTCGAGCTGTTACCATGTCACCAGTCCCGGTCTGCGCAGAGGTGAGCCTGCAAAGGAAATGTAAGAAATATTTGTGTGCCGGAGAGCGGTTGAGCCGCGATATGTCACATGTTCTGGACTTCGCCAAAATGTTTAGTCAAGCCCTGGATGAGCCGGTCTATCCTGCCATGAAGTAGTTCGGACTACTTTGAATGTGTCCGAGGGTTGGGCCGTCGGCTCAAGATTTGACTGAAAGGTGCCCTCCATTGCTTTTGGTGTTTAAAGCGGCGGCGTACTCTATGGTACCGAGGGAGAGTTCGGCCTTGCCATTAACCGTGATGACGCCGCGCGGACCGGGCATCTTGAGTTTACGGTAGGCATAATGTGGCACCGCGTTGAATCGAGCGAACGCAGTTCGCCCCAGCAGTGCCTGATAATCACTACGAAAGGGGACGATGTCGAAGATTAACTCTTCGCTTCGAAAGTTATCCAGAGATCCGAAGACCACTTCCAGTGTGATTGAGCCCGTGCAACCGGCCTCTACACCTGGTATGACACCTTTGAAGGTGGTTTTTGTGGGTTTGATCCTCAAGGGGTCTATACCCATTTTGCGCACCGTATCCTGATAAAGCAGGTTCAGGCTGCTACCACCGTCCATAAGGACTCGAGTGAGGTGGAATCCGTCAATGATAGGATCAAGGACCAATGCGGCAGAACCGCCATGACGGATACTAGTGGGGTGGTCCCGGCGATCAAAAGTGATCGGACAACAAGACCATGGGTTGAACTTTGGGGCGACTGGCTCCATCGCGTAGACGTCCCTGAGTGCACGCTTCCGTTCCCGCTTGGGGATATGGGTTGCGTATATCATGTTCACCGTTTTCACTTGGGGAGGAAATTTCTTTTGTCCTCCTATGTTCGGCGGCCGGGGCTCCTCCTCGTCGTCGCTATGCAGCCCCTTTTCCTTGCTTTCGGCATTCAACTTGTCGCCCTGTTTGAACACCCAGCATTCTCTGTTGGTGTGGTTGGCTGGCTTATCGGGGGTGCCGTGAATTTGACACGAGCGGTTGAATATGCGGTCCAAACTGGACGGGTCCGGATTGTTTCTTTTGAACAGCTTTTTCCGCTGACTGGATTTAGAGCCACTGAATCCGGCATTGATTGTCGTGTCTTCGGCGTTGTTGCCGTTGTTGCGGCGCTTGTATCTATTGCGGCGTGGCTTGCTGTTGCTGTCGCTGGCCTTCAATGTGCCAGGGTTGCTTGTTGTGTTGTTGCTATGGGCCAACCAGCTATCCTCGCCCGCGCAGAAGCGGGTCATGAGTGTTGTGAGGGCTGCCATGGACTTTGGCTTCTCTTGGCCGAGATGTCTGGCGAGCCACTCGTCACGGATGTTATGTTTAAAGGCCGCTAGGGCTTCGGCATCTGGACAGTCCACAATTTGGTTCTTTTTGGTTAGGAACCGAGTCCAAAATTTCCTAGCTGACTCTCTGGGCTGTTGTGTTATGTGACTTAAATCATCAGCATCTGGTGGTCGCACATAAGTGCCCTAGAAGTTGTCCAGGAATGCGTTTGCCAGGTTCTCCCAGCTTCCGATGCAGTTTGCTGGCAAGCTATTTAGCCAATGTCGAGCTGGTCCTTTGAGTTTTAACGGGAGGTACTTGATGGCGTGTAGATCATCCCCACGGGCCATGTGAATGTGGAGGAAGAAATCCTCTATCCATACCGCAGGGTCAGTAGTACCATCGTATGTTCCAATGTTCACGGGTTTAAACCCTTCTGGGAATTCATGATCCATTACTTCATCAGTGAAGCATATGGGGTGTGCGGCGCCTCTGTGCCGGGCTATGTCACGACGCAGTTCATATGAGTCTTGTCTGCTGTGTTCGGCCCGGCCGAATTTGCTTTTGGTATATCCGGCCTGACGGTCGTCGTCATGTGCTGGGGCGCGCCCTCGTGATCCGAAGGTCGATCTTTTGTGTCCTGCTTTGTTTTCCAATACGTCTCGCAGGTCCTGCGTGTTACCCCGGGCCTTGCTGTTCTTATTTGACTAGCGACGGGGTGCGGGCTAGACTTCGGGCTTATATGCCACTTTGTCTCGGCCACGAGGTGGCTGGTCTACCGCATCATACGCTGGAAGCGCAGGCTTTAATGCTTCCTCTTCAAGTTGGGGTAGCAACTTGCGCTTTGGGAAACTTTTGATTGGGCACTCAAGTTCGTGTTCCTCGGCTGCCAGGACCTCAGTCCATCTATCTGCTAGCAGATCTTTCTCAGCTTGAAGCTGTTGTTGCTTTTTCTTCAGGCTTTTTGCTGTGGCAATAAGCCGGCGCTTGAAGCTCTCCTGTTCGATGGGATCCTCAGGCACGATAAATTCTTCATCACCGAGGCTCACCTCGTCTTCGGAGAGAGGCATGTAATTGTCATCCTCTAATTCTCCGTCTGCTGCCTGTTCCTTGGGGCTGGCTTGCCCATCCTCCTGTTCAAAGCCTGGCTGGAGGGGATTGTCTTCGTCTTCGGCACTATTTGCAGCGTTATTGTCTCCTGTGCCGGTATCGCTGTTTTTGCTATGGCAGGGCTTAGAGCGGCACCGACGACGCCGGTTCTTGGATTGCTTCTCGGGGGGATTATCCTCTGTTGCCTTATTGCCATCGCTTTCTTTGGGGGTGTCCACCATGTATATATCATATGATGAGGTGGCAGTCCAGCGCCCTGTGGGCGGTGGTTCCTGTTCGTCTCCCGCATCATCGTCCATACCGTCGATGTCTTCGGAGTCGAAGTCGAGCATGTTGGTTAGGTCGTCGACAGTGGCTACTAAGTGGGTGGTGGGTGGGGAACGAATTTCTTCGCCGTCTGCTCCCCACTCGAGCCAGACATAGTTCGGCCAAGGGTCTCCTGACAAGGAGAGATACCATAATTAGTTTAGCACGTCGCCTAAGGGCGAGTGCTAAAAGATATCCGCAGAGGTGAACTCCATGATCGGTGCCCAATCAGATTGGATGGGCACGGACACGAGTGGCTCGGAGTCTGTGGCCGGGGACGAATCCGAGTGTCCGGCAACACAGGTCTCATAGGAGGTGAAGTCAGTATTTGGCTCTATCGCCATTGAGCATGTGGCCTCCGTGGAGGGGTCCATCCACCCGTCCTCGGACGGCGTGATCTGTTTCAGATTGAGGGCCCGAGTAGTTACATGTGTGATCTCCCGAACACTATCCGATGGCAGAGCTAAATCATGCTCATCGTGATTGTGCGGCGTACCTGACATGGGTTCGAATCTGTCGAAGATCAAGTCTCCGCGGATGTCGGTGGTACAGTTTAAGCTTCCAAACCTGACCTGATGGCCAGGGGCGTAGCTCTCGATCTGCTTCAGATGGCCGAGCGAGTTGGCCCACAGTATGAAGTCGCCGAATACGAATATCTGTCCGGGGAGGAAAACCTCACCCTGGATCGCATCGTTACCGATGATCGAAGGAGCCATCAAGCCTTATGATGATGACACAGTGGAACTCTCAATGAAAGCACCAATGTCGATGTCAAAACCGGCGGATCTCGGGCAGGGGGTCCCGAACTGTGCGTCTAAGGCAGATGGTAACAAGAGGCGGGGGACACAATGTTTACCCAGGTTTGGGCCCTCTTGATGGAGGTAATACCCTACTTCCTGCTTGATTGATCTTGATGATATGAGTATTACAAGAGTTGATCTACCACGAGATCAGAGAGTCTAAAACCCTAGAAGCTAGCCTATGGTATGATTGTTTTTGTCCTACGGACTAAAACCCTCCAGTTTATATAGACACCGGAGGGAGCTAGGGTTACACAGAGTCGGTTACAAGGGAGGAGATCTACATATCCGAATTGCCAAGCTTGCCTTCCACGCAAAGGAGAGTCCCATCCGGACACGGGACGAAGTCTTAATCTTGTATCTTCATAGTCCAACAGTCCGGCCAAAGTATATAATCCGGCTGTCCGAGGACCCCCTAATCCAGGACTCCCTCAGCGGCCACCCTTAAGGCCTTTCTCTCCTTTCCCGTATTGCCCATTAAGGCCCAATATGAATTCCCGTAACTCTCCGGTACTTCGAAAAATACCTGAATCACTCAGAACCTTTCCGATGTCCGAATATAGCCTTCCAATATATCGATCTTTACGTCTCGACCATTTCGAGACTCCTCGTCATGTCCCCAATCTCATCCGGGACTCCGAACAAACTTCGGTCATCAAATCACATAACTCATAATACAAATCGTCACAGAACGTTAAGTGCGCGGACCCTACGGCTTCGAGAACTATGTAGATATGATCGAGACTCATCTCCGGTCAATAACCAATAGCGGAACCTGGATGCTCATATTGGTTCCTACATATTCTACAAAGATCTTTATCGATCAAACCGCATAACAACATACATTGTTCCCTTTGTCATCGGTATGTTACTTACCCGAGATTCGATCATCGGTATCTCAATACCTAGTTCAATCTCGTTACCGGCAAGTCTCTTTACTCGTTCTGTAATGCCTCATCCTGCAACTAACTCATTAGTCACATTGCTTGCAAGGCTTATAGTGATGTGCATTACCGAGAGGGCCCAGAGATACCTCTCCGATAGACAGAGTGACAAATCCTAATCTCAATCTATGCCAACTCAACAAACACCATTGGAGACACCTGTAGAGCATCTTTATAATCACCCAGTTACATTGTGACATTTGATAGCACACAAGGTGTTCCTCCGGTATTCGGGAGTTGCATAATCTCATAGTGAGAGGAACATGTATAAGTCATGAAGAAAGCAGTAGCAATAAAACTGAACGATCATTATGCTAAGCTAACGGATGGGTCTTGTCCATCACATCATTCTCTAATGATGTGATCCCGTTCATCAAATGACAACACATGTCCATGGCTAGGAAACTTAACCACCTTTGATTAACGAGCTAGTCAAGTAGAGGCATACTAGGGACACTCTGTTTGTCTATGTATTCACACATGTACTAAGTTTCTGGTTAATACAATTCTAGCATGAATAATAAACATTTATCATGATATAAGGAAATATAAATAAAAACTTTATTATTGCCTCTAGGGCATATTTCCTTCAGGTGGTCGCCGGGATGATGAAGATGGCCACCGGTGATGATTTCCCCCTCCAGCAGGGTGCCGGAACGGGGCCTAGATTGGTTTTTCGTGGCTACAGAGGCTTGCAATGGCGGAACTTCTGATCTAGGGTTATTTCTAATGGTTTCTCTATTTATAGGATTTTTTGGCGTTGGTTTCACGCGAAGATGGGCCTCGAGGTGAGCACAACCCACCGGGACGCGCCTGGACCCCCTGGCGCGCCCCGGTGTCTTGTGCCCTACTCCTTCACCTTCTGGTCCTTCCACGAAGCTTCGGGGGTCTCTTTTGTTCCAAAAAAATCGTCAAAAAGTTTTAGCTCATTTGGAGAATTTTTTTTCTGCACAAAAAACAACACCACGGTAGTTCTGCTGAAAACATCGTCAGTCCGGGTTAGTTCAATGCAAATCATACCAAAACCATATCAAATTGTTGTAAACATGGCATGGATACTTCATAAATTATAGATACGTTGGAGATGTATCAATAACCTAATGTGATACAAAAGTTCTTCGGTTTTCTGTCATTCGAAAACGGTTTGTTAATAAGCCATGATCAACCTTGTTAATGAATCCTTTTTGAGAGACATATGGTCGATGAATTTGGTAAGCACAACCTTATGTACTTATAGTTTGCTCTCTGTTATTTGAAGTTTAAATAAAGTAAAATGCCATGTTTATTGATACGTCCATTTTAAATAATGTTTTCCCACTGTTATTTATAGTGTATTTATGCAATATAATACTTTGTGGAGTAATTCTAATGTTTCTTCTCTCATAATATGCAAGGTTTACACAAAGAGGGATGCTACTTCTTGAGCTTGCGTTGATTTTTCCCTTGAAGATGAAAGGGAGATGCAGCAAAATAGAGATAAGTATTTCCCTCACTTAAGAACCAAGGTATAAATTCATTAGGAGGAACACACAAGTCTCCAATAGATGCATTGACAACCCACAAGTATAGGGGATCGCAACAGTTTTCGAGGGTAGCGTATTCAATCCAAATTTATTGATTCGACACAAGGGGAGCCAAAGAATATTCTCAAGTATTAGCAGCTGAGTTGTCAATTCAACCGCACCTAGAAACTTAATATCTGCAGCAAAGTGTTTAGTAGCAAAGTAATATGATAGTAGTGGTAACGGTAGCAAAAGGTAATGATAGCAAAAGTAATGTTTTTGGTATTTTGTAGTGATGATAGCAATAGCAACGGAAAAGTAAATAAGCGAAGAAGAATATAGGAAAATCTCGTAGGCATTGGATCAGTGATGGATAATTATGTCGGATGCGATCAATCAAGCAACAGTTATAACATAGGGTGACACAGAACTAGCTCCAGTTCATCAATGTAATGTAGGCATGTATTCTGAATATAGTCATACGTGCTTATGGAAAAGAACTTGCATGACATCTTTTGTCCTACCCTCCCGTGGCAGTGGGGTCCTAATGGAAACTAAGGGATATTAAGGCCTCCTTTTAATAGAGTACCGGACAAAGCATTAACACATAGTGAATACATGAACTCCTCAAACTACAGTCATCACCGGTAAGTATCCCGATTATTGTCACTTCAGGGTTAACGGATCAAAACACATAGTAGGTGACTATAGACTTGCAAGATAGGATCAAGAACTCTCAAATATTGATGAAAACATAATAGGTTCAGATCTGAAATCATGGCACTCGGGCCCTAGTGACAAGCATTAAGCATAGCAAAGTCATAGCAACATCAATCTCAGAACATAGTGGATACTAGGGATCAAACCCTAACAAAACTAACTCGATTACATGATAAATCTCATCCAACCCATCACCGTCCAGCAAGACTACGATGGAATTACTCACGCACGGCGGTGAGCATCATGAAATTGGTGATGGAGGAAGGTTGATGATGACGATGGTGACGGATTCCCCTCTCCGGAACCCTGAACGGACTCCAGATCAGCCCTCCCGAGAGGTTTTAGGGCTTGGCGGCGGCTCTGTATCGTAAAACGCGATGAATCCTTCTCTCTGATTTTTTTTCTCCCCGAAAGCAAATATATAGAGTTGGAGTTGAGGTCGGAGGTGCTCCAGGGGGCCCACGAGGTAGGGGGGTGCGCCCCCACCCTCGTGGCTAGGGTGTGGGCCCCCTGGTCTTCATCTTTTGCAAGGATTTTTTATTATTTTCGAAAAGATGTTCCGTGAAGTTTCAGGTCATTCCGAGAACTTTTGTTTCTGCACAAAAATAACACCATGGCAATTCTGCTGAAAACAATGTCAGTCCGGGTTAGTTCCATTCAAATCATGCAAGTTAGAGTCCAAAACAAGGGCAAAAGTGTTTGGAAAAGTAGATACGACGGAGACGTATCAACTCCCCCAAGCTTAAACCTTTGCTTGTCCTCAAGCAATTCAGTTGATAAACTGAAAGTGATAAAGAAAAACTTTTACAAACTCTGTTTTCTCTTGTTGTTGTAAATATGTAAAGCCAGCATTCAAGTTTTCAGCAAAGATTATGAACTAACCACATTCACAATAACGCATAGGTCTCATGTTTACTCATATCAATGGCATAATCAACTAGCGAGCAATAATATTAAATCTCGGATGACAACACTTTCTCAAAACAATCATAATATGATATAACAAGATGGTATCTCGCTAGCCCTTTCTGAGACCGCAAAACATAAATGCAGAGCACCTTTAAAGATCAAGGACTGACTAGACATTGTAATTCATGGTAAAAGATATCCAGTCAAGTCATACTCAATGTAAACTAACAGTAATGAATGCAAATGACAGAGGTGCTCTCCAACTCGTGCTTTTTAATAAGAGGATGATGACTCAACATAAAAGTAAATAGATAGGCCCTTCGCAGAGGGAAGCAGGGATTTGTAGAGGTGCCAGAACTCGGTTTTGAAATAGAGGTGAATACTATTTTGAGCGGTATACTTTCATTGTCAACATAACAACCAAGAGATGGCGATATCTTCCATGCTACACACATTATAGGCAGTTCCCAAGCAGAATGGTAAAGTTTATACTCCCCCTCCACCAACAAGCATCAATCCATGGCTTGCTCGAAACAACGAGTGCCTCCAACTAACAAGAGTCCCGGGGGGAGTTTTGTTTGCAATTATTTTGATTTAGTTTGCATAAAGCATGGGACTGGGCATCCCGGTGACCATCCATTTTCTCGTGAGTGAGGAGCGGAGTCCACTCCTCTTGAGAATGACCCGCCTAACATGGAAGATACGGACAGCCCTAGTTGATACATGAGCTATTCGAGCATACAAAACAGGATATTTATTTGAAGGTTTAGAGTTTGGCACATACAAATTTACTTGGAACGACAGGTAGATACCGTATATAGGTAGGTATGGTGGACTCATATGGAATAACTTTGGGGTTTATGGACTTGGATGCACGAGCAGTATTCCCGCTTAGTACAGGTGAAGGCTAACAAAAGACTAGGAAGCGACCAGCTAGAGAGCGACAACAGTCATGAACATGCATTAAAGTTAATCAACACCGAATGTAAGCATGAGTAGGATATAATCCACCATGAACATAAATATCGTGAAGGCTATGTTGATTTTGTTTCAACTACATGCGTGAACATGTGCCAAGTCAAGTCACTTAAATCATTCAGAGGAGGATACCACCCTATCATACCACATCACAACCATTTTAATAGCATGTTGGCACGCAAGGTAAACCATTATAAGCTCCTAACTAATCAAGCATGGCACAAGAAACTATGATCTCTAGTTGTCATTGCAAACATGTTTATTCATAATAGGCTGAATCAGGAACGATGAACTAATCATATTTACAAAAACAAGAGAGGTCGAGTTCATACCAGCTTTTCTCATATCAGCCAGTCCATCATATATCGTCATAATTGCCTTTCACTTGCACGACCGAACGATGTGGATAATAATAATAATAGTGCACGTGCATTGGACTAAGCTGGAATCTGCAAGCATTCAATAAACAGGAGAAGACAAGGCAATATGGGCTCTTTTGTCAGATCAACAATAATGCATATAAGAGCCACTTCAACAATTTAATCATGGTCTTCTCCTATCGACCCCCAAAGAAAAGAAATAAAACTATTTACATGGGAAAGCTCCCAACAAGCGAAAAGAAGAATGGAAAATATTTTTGGGTTTTCTTTTTAATTACTACTACAAGCATGGAAAGTAAACTAATTAAAAGCTACAACTACTTTTTTTTGTTTTTCTTAAGATTTATTAAACACATGAGAAGAAAGCATAAAAAGGGGAAATAAACTAGCATGGATGATACAATGAAAAAGTATGAGCACCGACATCTAGCAATGAGTGTGTGAACATGAATGTAATGTCGGTGAGAAATACGTACTCCCCCAAGCTTAGGCTTTTAGCCTAAGTTGGTCTATGGCCACGGTTGGCCTGGCGGATATCCATAGTAAAAGTTGGGGTCGTACTGAGATGCAGCGGCTATTGCCTCCTGAGCTGCAGCGTGGCGACGAGCAGCCTTCGCCCTCCTCTCGTACTCATCTGCCTCCTCTCTGGTAATAACATATCTTCCTTTTGCCTCCTCACAAAGGAACTAGTGAGATAGTGGTACTGGCGGCATTTTTCTTCCTAGAAGCTCACAAGATCAGCATTACGCAAATATGCGTTAAATTCTTCCTTAATTCCCGCTCGATCCATAAACTTTCTGAAGGCCATTCACAAGGACGCACTGGAGCATCTCTTGGTGGCTCTTCATCAGCATCACGCATTGCAAGCCTGGGTCCTTGCTTCCTTGAAGAACCACCTTGGTACATTTTCCTAAGCATATTTCTTCCTCTGAAAAATTTCTGAAATTTTTAGTAACTTCAAAATAAAATTAAACCAAACTCAACAAAATTGATAGCAACTACTCCTACAAGTGCCTAGAGCATATATCATGCATCAAAACTACTTTTGACCATATAAATTTGTCATGCAAGCTCAAGAACAAGGTCACCTAGGCAGCATAAATTTGCAATGAATAAAGCACTAGAACAAAAACTAATTGGACCAATGGAGGAGTCACATACCAAGGAACAATCTCCCCAAGCAATTTTGTGAGAGGTGCTTTGAGCAAGGAGATCGAAAATGGCATCAAAATGAGCTAGAACTCATGCTTGAGCTGGATATTCGTGTTTGTGGGAGGAAGAAGAAGTGTGTGGGTGCAGGAATAAGTGGAGGAGGGCCACCGTGGGCCCACGAGGCAGGAGGCGCACCCTCCACCCTCGTGGCCAGGTGGATGCCCCCCGTGTTGCGTTCTCTGTGCCAAATATTCTCAAATATTCCAGAAAAAATCATATTTAAATTTCAGGGCATTTGGAGAACTTTTATTTTTGGGGTATTTTTATATTGCACGGATAATTCAGCTAACAGACAGAAAATGCTATTTTTATTTTATTTAATATAAATAACAGAAAGTAAAAGGAGGGTACAGAGAGTTGTGTTTTCTAACTTCATCTATCTCATGATCATCAAAAGGAATCCACTAACAACGTTGATCAAGTCTTGTTAACGAACTCATTCTGAATAACATGGAACCGGAGAAATTTGAATAATACTATGTTACCTCAACGGGGATATGCACATCCCCAATAATAAGAATATCATATTTCTTCTTGACAGTAGGAAGAGGTAATTCAAAACCTCCAAAAATAATTGATGGAATTTTTCCAATAAAGTTGATACTATGAACTTGAGGTTGTTTCCTCGGAAAGTGTACCATATGCTCATTACCATTAACATGAAAAGTGACATTGCCTTTGTTGCAATCAATATAAGCCCCTGTAGTATTCAAAAAGGGTCTTCCAAGAATAATAGACATACTATCGTCCTCGGGAATATCAAGAATAACAAAGTCCGTTAAAATAGTAACATTTGCAACCACAACAGGCACATCCTCACAAATACCGACAGGTATAGCAGTTGATTTATCGGCCATTTGCAAAGATATTTCAGTAGGTGTCAACTTATTCAAATCAAGTCTACGATATAAGGAGAGAGGCATAACACTAACACCGGCTCCAAGATCACATAAAGCAGTTTTAACATAGTTTCTTTTAATGGAGCATGGTATAGTGGGTACTCCTGGATCTCCAAGTTTCTTTGGTATTCCACCCTTAAAAGTATAATTAGCAAGCATGGTGGAAATTTCAGCTTCCGGTATCTTTTTTTATTAGTGACAATTTCTTTCATGTACTTAGCATAAGGATTCATTTTAAGCATATCAGTTAATCGCAGACGCAAAAAGATAGGTCTAATCATTTCAGCAAAGCGCTCAAAATCCTCATCATCCTTTTTCTTGGATGGTTTGGGAGGAAAAGGCATGGGTTTCTGAACCCATGGTTCTCTTTCTTTACCATGTTTCCTAGCAACAAAGTCTTTCTTATCATAACATTGATTCTTTGATTGTGGGTTATCAAGATCAACAGCAGGTTCAATTTCTATACCATTATCGTTGCTAGGTTGAGCATCAACATGAACATTATCATTAACATTATCATTAGGTTCATGTTCATTACCAGATTGTGTTTCAGCATCAGAAATAGAAATATCATTTGGGTTCTCAGGTGTTTCAGTAATAGGTTCACTAGAAGCATGCAAAGTCCTATCATTTTTCTTTTTCTTCCTTTTAGAGGGACTAGGTGCATCCATATTCTTTCTCTGAGAATCTTGCTCAATTCTCTTAGGGTGGCCTTCAGGATACAAAGGTTCCTGAGTCATTCTACCAGTTCTAGTAGCCACTCTAACAGCATAATCATTATTCTTACTATTCAATTCATTGAGCAAATCATTTTGAGCTTTAAGTACTTGTTCTACTTGAGTGGTAACCATAGAAGCATGTTTACTAATAAGTTTAAGTTCACCTTTAACATTAGCCATATAATCACCCAAGTGTTCAAGCATATTTGAATTGTATTTCAATTGTCTACCAAAATAAGCATTAAAGTCTTCTTGCTTAGCCATAAATTTATCAAACTCATCTAAGCATGGGCTAGCAAACTTAGTAAATGGGATTTCAGCTCTATCATATCTATAGAGAGAATTTACCTTTACTACCTGTGTCAGGTTATCAAGACCATGAGTTTCTTCAATAGGTGAAGGATTAAGATCATATGTTTCTTCAACAGGTGGTAAATTAAGACCATGTATTTCTTCAATAGGAGGTAAATTCTTAACATCTTCAGCTTTAATACCTTTTTCTTTCATAGATTTCTTTGCCTCTTGCATATCTTCAGGACTGAGAAATAGAATACCTCTCTTCTTCGAAGTTGGTTTAGGAATAAGCTCAGGAAGTGTCCAATTATTTTCATTAGTCAACATATTATTCAATAGAATTTCAGCTTCATCTGGTGTTCTTTCCCTGAAAACAGAACCAGCACAACTATCCAGGTAATCTCTGGAAGCATCGGTTAGTCCATTATAAAAGATATCAAGTATTTCATTTTTCTTAAGAGGATGATTAGGCAAAGCATTAAGTCACTTGAGAAGCCTCCGCCAAGCTTGTGGGAGACTCTCTTCTTCTATTTGCACAAAATTATATATATATATATCCCTTAAGGCATCTTGTTTCTTATGAGCAGGGAAATATTTAGCAGAGAAGTAATAAATCATATCCTGGGGACTACGCACACAACCAGGATCAAGAGAATTAAACCATATCTTAGCATCACCCTTTAATGAGAACGAAAATGTTTTAAGGATATAAAAGTATCGAGTTCTCTCATCATTAGTGAACAGGGTGGCTATATCATTTAATTTAGTAAGATGTGCCACAACAGTTTCAGATTCATAGTCGTCAAAAGGATCAGATTCAACCAAAGTAATTATATCAGGATCAACAGAGAATTCATAATCCTTATCAGTAACACATATAGGTGAAGTAGCAAAAGCAGGGTCAGGTTTCATTCTAGCATGAAGAGATTGTTGCTTCCATTTAGCTAATAACCTCTTGAGCTCGTATCTATTTTTGCAAGCTAAAATAGCTAAAGCAGCTTCCTTTTCAAAAACATAACCCTCAGGAATAACAGGTAATTCATATTTATTAGGGGAAGAGCCTTCATCATCACTTTCATCAATGTTATCAGTTTCAATAATTTCATTCTCTCTAACCCTAGCAAGTTGTTCATCAAGAAATTCACCAAGTGGCACAGTAGTATCAAGCATAGAAGTAGTTTCATCATAAGTATCATGCATAGCAGAAGTGGTACCATCAATAACCTGTGACATATCAAAACGAATAGCAGAAGCAGGTTTAGGTGTCGCAAGCTTACTCAAAACAGAAGGTGAATCAAGTGCAGAGCTAGATGGCAGTTCCTTACCTCCCCTCGTAGTTGAGGGATAAATCTTGGTTTTTGGATCTCTCAAGTTCTTCATAATGGTAAGCAGATATAAATCCCAAGTGACTCAAATAATAGAGCTATGCTCCCCGGCAACGGCGCCAGCAAATAGTCTTGATAACCCACAAGTATAGGGGATCGCAACCGTTTTCAAGGGTAGAGTATTCAACCCAAATTTATTGATTCGACACAAGGGGAGCCAAAGAATATTCTCAAGTATTAGCAGCTGAGTTGTCAATTCAACCACACCTGGAAACTTAATATCTATAGCAAAGTGTTTAGTAGCAAAGTAATATGGTAGTAGTGGTAACGGTCGCAAAAGGTAATGATAGCAAAAGTAATGTTTTTGGTTTTTTGTAGTGATGATAGCAATAGCAATGGAAAAGTAAATAAGCGAAGAACAATATATGGAAAGCTCGTAGGCAATGGATCGGTGATAGAGAATTATGCCGGATGTGGTTCATCATGTAACAGTCATAACATAGGGTGACACAGAACTAGCTCCAATTCATCAATGTAATGTAGGCATGTATTCCGAATATAGTCATACGTGCTTACGGAAAGAACTTGCATGACATCTTTTGTCCTACCCTCCCGTGGCAGCGGGGTCCTAATGGAAACTAAGGGATATTAAGGCCTCCTTTTAATAGAGTACCGGACCAAAGCATTAACACATAGTGAATACATGAACTCCTCAAACTACAGTCATCACCGGTAAGTATCCCGATTATTGTCACTTCGGGGTTAACGGATCATAACACGTAGTAGGTGACTATAGACTTGCAAGATAGGATCAAGAACTCTCAAATATTGATGAAAACATAATAGGTTCAGATCTGAAATCATGGCACTCGGGCCCTAGTGACAAGCATTGAGCATAGCAAAGTCATAGCAACATCAATCTCAGAACATAATGGATACTAGGGATCAAACCCTAACAAAACTAACTCGATTACATGATAAATCTCATCCAACCCATCACCGTCCAGCAAGCCTACGGTTGAATTACTCACGCACGGCGGTGAGCATCATGAAATTGGTGATGGAGGAAGGTTGATGATGACGATGGCGATGGATTCCCCTCTCCGGAGCCCCGAACGGACTCCAGATCAGCCCTCCCGAGAGGTTTTAGGGCTTGGCGGCGGCTCCGTATCATAAAACGCGATGAATCCTTCTCTTTGATTTTTTTCTCCCCGAAAGCAAATATATAGAGTTGGAGTTGAGGTCGGAGGAGCTCCAGAGGGCCCACGAGGTAGGGGCGCACCCTAGGGGGCAGGCGCGCCCCCCACCCTCGTGGCTAGGGTGTGGGCCCCTTGGTCTTCATCTTTTGCAAGGATTTTTTTATTATTTCCAAAAAGATGTTCCGTGAAGTTTCAGGTCATTCCGAGAACTTTTGTTTCTGCACATAAATAACACCATGGCAATTCCGCTGAAAACAGCGTCAATCTGGGTTAGTTCCCTTCAAATCATGCAAGTTAGAGTCCAAAACAAGGGCAAAAGTGTTTGGAAAAGTAGATACGACGGAGACATATCATGCACCTACACAAACTAACAAACTCTTGCACACAACGCGAAAAAGGGGTTGTCGATCCCTTCACGGTCACTAGCAAGGGTGAGATCTGATAGAGATTGATATAAAAGATAAGTAAAGGTGTAAAATAAAGTAAATATAAATAAATTGCAGCAGGGTAGTTTTGGGTTTTTGGTTTTATAGATCTAAAAATAATATGATAAAAATAGACCAGGGGGCCATAGGTTTCACTAGAGGCTTCTCTCTTGAAAGAAACATACGATGGGTAAACAAACTACTGTTGAGCTATTGGTAGAAAAGCACATAGTTATGACGATATCTAAAGCAATGATCATGAATATACAGTGTTACGCGTCGGTGCTATACAAACGTTTTTAACCTCTTTCCGCGACGACATTTAGAACCGTCGCCAAGTGAGTGTGGGCGATAGGGGTGTCCTTCCCACACGACCCAGAAATCGTCGGGGATAGGACACAGACTGGGGCCAAATGAGCTCGTGTGCGATCGGGCGAGGCATCGAAACCCAATCATTTCCGTTCGTATGTACATCCCACACGGTGAATCCCAGAAAAACATTTCTGTCCGTATGTATATCACACAGTCAATCCAAGGAATATGTTTCCGTTCTTATGTACATCCCACGCAGTCAATCCAGGGAAAATGTTTCCGTTCGTATGTACATCCCACACAGTTTTATGTATACGCTCGTGTGTGAAAGGTGTAACTATCACACATGCTCTTCCTTGGTTAACTATTTGCTTTTATAAACTACATCACACACGATTTGATGTAGAAACTGTGTGGCATTGGGCTATCCATCACAAGCGCTTTTACTGCGAGAACTGTTTGCAAAGTTCCATGACCGTCTGTTCTCTTTTTACATCACACACGTTGTTTTATTTCTAACCGTGTGCATATTAGTCTATTAGCTCATCTATATTTTTATTTTGCCTGTAATTTATTATTCGAATTGGAAATTTTGAAATATGAAACGTGCAATTCAAATTCTCAGCACAATGGTTCAACAACGAATTCATAAATAAAATTGCCAGTACAATATGTTCAGTAATTACAGGATTATGCAGCAATTAACTATGATGAACCACAATATTTAAAGGCGGTAAAGGTGAAGAGACAAGTGTAAATCATTTTGACTGCCGACGGTGTTGAAGAAGCAGAATGCCCATAATGTGCCTTCATGCATGCCATAGGCACGAACCACTTTTGTCCAACCCCTTGTGACGATCGCCCGCCCATCCTTCACCGCCTTCAGGAAGACTTTTAGAGCATTATCATGGTAGTATGAATTATATACTTTAACCTTAGTTGCCTCCACTCCGGTCATGCAGTTTGCAAGGTAGTCATCAGTAAATAGCTTCGGAAACCACTGAAAAGAGAAAAATATCAGATACTGAGGTCTAATAGAGTAACTTGTCAATGATAACCTCCCCAGTTTCAGACATGATGGCAACAAATTGCAAAAAGAACGAGCACACAGAAGGCAGGAAAGAGGCGAACGGAAAGAGAGGGCGAATAAAACGGCAAGGGTGAAGTGGGGGAGAGGAAAACGAGAGGCAAATAGAAAATAATGTAATGCGAAGGATAAGAGTTGTGATGGGTACTTGGTATGTCTTGACTTGGCGTAGATCTCCCCGGCAACGGCGCTAGAAATCCTTATTGCTACCTCTTGAGAACTACGTTGGTTTTCCCTTGAAGAGGAAAGGGTGATGCAGTAAAGCAGTGTAAGTATTTCCCTTAGTTTTTGAGAACCAAGGTATCAATCCAGTAGGAGACCACGCGCGAGTCACCTCATACCTACACACACAAATAAGAACCTCGCAACCAACACGATAAAGGGGTTGTCAATCCCTTCACGGCCACTTGCAAGAGTGAGATCTGATAGAGATGATAATAATAAGATAAATATTTTTGGTATTTTTATGATATAGATTGAAAGTAAAGATTGCAAAATAAAGTAGATTGGAAACTTGTATGATAGAGAATAGACCCGGGGGCCATAGGTTTCACTAGTGGCTTCTCTCAAGATAGCATAAGTATTACAGTGGGTGAACAAATTACTGTTGAGCAATTGATAGAAAAGCAAATAATTATGAGAATATCTAGGCATGATCATGTATATAGGCATCACGTCCATGCCAAGTAGACCGAAACGATTCTTCATCTACTACTATTACTCCACACATCGACCACTATCCAGCATGCATCTAGAGTATTAAGTTCATAAGAACAGAGTAACGCCTTAAGCAAGATGACATGGTGTAGAGGGATAAACTCATGCAATATGATGTAAACCCCATATTGTTATCCTCGATGGCAACAATACAATACCTGTCGTTTCCCTTTCTGTCACTGGGATCGAGCACCGCATGATTGAACCCAAAGCTAAACACTTCTCCCATTGCAAGAAAGATCAATCCAGTAGGCCAAACCAAACTGATAATTCGAAGAGACTTGCAAAGATAAACTAATCATACATAAAAGAATTCAGAGGAGATTCAAATATTGTTCATAGATAGACTTGATCATAAACCCACAATTCATCGGATCTCGACAAACACACCGCAAAAAGAAGGTTACATTGAATAGATCTCCAAGAGAATCGAGGAGAACTTTGTATTGAGATCCAAAGAGAGAAAAGAAGCCATCTAGCTACTAGCTATGGACCCGAAGGTCTGAAGTAAACTACTGACACATCATCGGAGAGGCCATGGAGTTAATGTAGAGGCCCTCCGTGATCAATGCCCCCTCCGGCGGAGCTCCGGAAAAGACCCCAAAATGGGATCTCTTGGGTACAGAAGGTTGCGGCGATGGAATTAGGTTTTCATGGTGCTCCTAGATGTTTGCGGGGTATATGGATACATATATAGGAGGAAGAAGTAGGTCGGTGGAGCAACGAGGGGCCCACGAGGGTGGAGGGCGCGCCCAGGGGGTGGGCGCGCCCCCTGCCTCGTGGCCGCCTCTTTGATTGCTTGACGTCCACTCCAAGTCTCCTGGATCACATTTGTTCCAAAAATAACGCTCCCGAAGGTTTCATTCCGTTTGGACTCCTTTTGATATTCCTTTTCGGTGAAACACTAAAATAGGCAAAAAAACAGCAATTTGGGTTGGGCCTCCGGTTAATAGGTTAGTCCCAAAAATGATATAAAAGTGTAAAATAAAGTCCATTAACATCCAAAATAGATAATATGATAGCATGGAGAAATCAAAAATTATAGATACGTTGGAGACATATCAGTGTGCCGCACTGCAAACATATATGTCAGATGTTACCCTTGTAAGCGAAAAGGAACAAGATATGATTAGGACACCCTTGTTCACTTATGATTCAGCTAAAAGCTTGTCCTTACGGAGGAATTGTGCGTCAACGTCGTCTTCCGAACCCGAATCGCCTGGCAAAGACATCTTCCCTCGCTTAGGAGCCTCTACCTCCAAATCTTCGGAGGCGGTCGTCTTCTTCCCATGCGGGGAAGGGATGTCAGCATCCCCTTCTCTTTTGTCTTTGGAAGAGGGAGTCCCAATCTCCCCGGACATAGCGTCCGGTGTACCTTTAGAATGGAGGCCGCCTTTGGCCTTCTTGCTCTCCTCCTTGTCCTCCTTCACCGGCACTTGATATGGCGCCGGAGCCAGCATCCTTGTTAACACAGGATCGGCTGAGTCTTCGGGAAGAGGGGCCGAACACCTAATTCGTTCCGCCTTCTTTATCCAAACCCGTTCGAAGATGGTTTTCTCAGTGCTACGGGATATTTAACTAAGCTGTGTCCAGGAGTCGAGTACTTACCGAGGTATCCGGGTGGTTGCAGTCGAGGCCAATGTCTTCGGTGGTATCAGGCCACTGCTTTCGTGTCCTGAAGAATAACTTCCACATTCCTTTGTGCGTAGTGCCGAAGAAGAGTTGAAGGGTCTGTGGTCCTTCCGGATTAAACTCCCACATGCGGAGGGGCCGTCGCTGGCATGACAGGACCCGACGGACTAGCATTACCTGGATTACATTGATGAGGCTGGTGTCCTTTTTGAGGAGGCACCGAGTGCAGCTTTGTAGCGTCTGCACTTCGTCAATTGATCCCCGGTGTAGCCCCTTATTAATCCATTATGCGAGCTGTAATGGAGGGACAGATCGGAATGCAGGTGTAGCTGCCCACTTGGTACCACGAGGTTCAGTGATGTAAAACCACTCCCGCTGCCATAGGTTGGAAGCTTCCGTGAAAGAGCCTTTGGGCCAAAAGGCATTGGTGAGCTTGTTCACCGTAGCACCACCACACTCCATTTTGCTTCCCCTTGATAACCCACAAGTATAGGCGATCGTAACAGTTTTCGAGGGTAGAGTATTCAACCCAAATTTATTGATTCGGCACAAGGGGAGCCAAAGAATATTCTCAAGTATTAGCAACTGAGTTGTCAATTCAACCACACCTAGAAACTTAATATCTGCAGCAAGGTATTTAGTAGCAAAGTAATATGATAGTAGTGGTAACGGTAGCAAAAGTAATATTTTTGGTTTTATAGTGATTGTAACAGTAGTAACGGAAAAGTAAATAAGCGAAGAAGAATATAGGAAAAGCACGTAGGCATTGGATCAGTGATGGATAATTATGTCGGATGTGATCAATCATGCAATAGTTATAACATAGGGTGACACAGAACTAGCTCCAATTCATCAATGTAATGTAGGCATGTATTCTGAATATAGTCATACGTGCTTATGGAAAAGAACTTGCATGGCGTCTTTTGTCCTACCCTCCCATGGCAGCGGGGTCCTATTGGAAACTAAGGCATATTAAGGCCTCCTTTTAATAGAGTACCGGACCAAAGCATTAACGCATAGTGAATACATGAACTCCTCAAACTATGGTCATCACCGGTAGGTATCCCGATTATTGTTAATTCGGGGTTAACGGATCATAACACATAATAGGTGACTATAGACTTGCAAGATAGGATCAAGAACTCACATATATTCATGAAAACATAATAGGTTCAAATTTGAAATCATGGCACTCGGGCCCTAGTGACAAGCATTAAGCATAGCAAAGTCATAACAACATCAATCTCAGAACATAATGGATACTAGGGATCAAACCCTAACAAAACTAACTCGATTACATGATAAATCTCATCCAACCCATCACCATCCAGCAAGCCTACGATGGAATTACTCACGCACGACAGTGAGCATCATGAAATTTGTGATGGAGGAAGGTTGATGATGATGATAGCGATAGATTCCCCACTCCAGAGCCCCGAACGGACTCCAGATCAGCCCTCCCGAGAGAGTTTAGGGCTTGGCGGCGGCTCCGTATCGTAAAACGCGATGAATCCTTCTCTCTTATTTTTTTCTCCCCGAACATGAATATATAGAGTTGGAGTTAAGGTCGGAGGAGTATCAGGGGGCCCACGAGGTAGGGGGCACGCCCACAGGGGTAGGCGCGCCCCCACCCTCGTGGACAGGGTGTGGGCCCCTTGGCCTTGATTCTTTTGCCAGTATTTTTTATATATTCCAAAAATAATCTCCGTTGATTTTCAGGTCATTCCGAGAACTTCTATTTCTGCACAAAAATAACACCATGGCAATTCTGCTGAAAACAGCGTCAGTCCGAGTTAGTCCCCTTCAAATCATGCAAGTTAGAGTCCAAAACAAGGGCAAAAGTGTTTGGAAAAGTAGATACGACGGAGACGTATCAACTCCCCCAAGCTTAAACCTTTGCTTGTCCTCAAGCAATTCAGTTGATAAACTGAAAGTGATAGAGAAAAACTTTTACAAACTCTGTTTGCTCTTGTTGTTGTAAATATGTAAAGCCAGCATTCAAGTTTTCAGCAAAGATCATGAACTAACCATATTCACAATAACATTTAGGTCTCATGTTAACTCATATCAATGGCATAATTGAAGGAAATATGCCCTAGAGGCAATAATAAAGTTATTATTTATTTCCTTATATCATGATAAAAGTTTATCATTCATGCTAGAATTGTATTAACCGGAAACATAATACATGTGTGAATACATAGACAAACAGAGTGTCACTAGTATGCCTCTACTTGACTAGCTCGTTAATCAAAGATGGTTATGTTTCCTAACCATGGACAAAGAGTTGTTATTTGATTAACGGGATCACATCATTAGTTGAATGATCTGATTGACATGACCCATTCCATTAGCTTAGCACCCGATCATTTAGTATGTTGCTATTGCTTTCTTCATGACTTATACATGTTCCTATGACTATGAGATTATGCAACTCCCGTTTGCCAGAGGAACACTTTGTGTGCTACCAAACGTCACAATGTAACTGGGTGATTATAAAGGAGCTCTACAGGTGTCTCCAAAGGTACATGTTGGGTTGGCGTATTTCGAGATTAGGATTTGTCACTCCGATTGTCGGAGAGGTATCTCTGGGCCC
The DNA here is from genome assembly GCF_056163025.1 of Triticum urartu. Lineage (NCBI taxonomy): Eukaryota > Viridiplantae > Streptophyta > Magnoliopsida > Poales > Poaceae > Triticum > Triticum urartu. The sequence goes on from NC_141877.1 coordinate 14,928,217, forward strand.
TCTCGGTAATGCACATCACTTAGCCTTGCAAGCATTGCAACTAATGAGTTAGTTGCGGGATGATGTATTACAGAACGAGTAAAGAGACTTGCCGGTAACGAGATTGAACTAGGTATGGGATACCGACGATCGAATCTCGGGCAAGTAACATACCGATGACAAAGGGAACAACGTATGTTGTTATGCGGTCTGACCGATAAAAGATCTTCATAGAATATGTAGGAGCCAATATGAGCATCCAGGTTCCGCTATTGGTTATTGACCGGAGACGTGTCTCGGTCATGTCTACATTGTTCTCGAACCCGTAGGGTCCGCACGCTTAAGGTTACGATGACAATTATATTGTGAGTTTATGCATTTTGATGTACCGAAGGTTGTTTGGAGTCCCAGATGTGATCACGGACATGACGAGGAGTCTCGAAATGGTCGAGACATAAAGATTGATATATTGGAAGCCTATGTTTGGATATCGGAAGTGTTCCGGGTGAAATCGGGATTTTATCGGAGTACCGGGAGGTTACCGGAACCCCCCGGGAGGTATATGGGCCTTAATGGGCCTTAGTGGAAGAAGAGTAGAGGCGCCCAGGGCTGGGCCGTGCGCCCCTCCATCCCTAGTCCGAATAGGACAAGGAGAGAGGGGGCCGGCGCCCTCCTCCTTCTCTCTCTCTCTTTTCCCACCTCACGAATCCTATTCCAACTAGGAAAAGGGGTAGTCCTACTCCCAGAAGGAGTAGGACTCCTCCTGGCGCGCCTCTCCTGGCCGGCCGGCCCCCCTCCCTTGAACCTTTATATACGGAGGCAGGGGCACCCCCTAGAGACACAAGTTGATCCACGTGATCATATTCTTAGCCGTGTGCGGTGCCCCCTTCCACCATAGACCTCGATAATATTGTAGCGGTGCTTAGGCGAAGCCCTGCGACAGTAGTACATCAAGATCGTCACCATGCCGTCGTGCTGACGGAACTCTTCCCCGACACTTTGCTGGATCGGAGTCCGGGGATCGTCATCGAGCTGAACGTGTGCTAGAACTCGGAGATGCCGTAGTTTCGGTGCTTGATCGGTCGGGTCGTGAAGACGTACGACTACATCAACCAAGTTAACGCTTCCGTTGTCGATCTACAAGGGTACGTAGATCACACTCTCCCCCTCACGTTGCTATGCATCACCATGATCTTGCGTGTGCATAGGAAATTTTTTGAAATTACTACGTTCCCCAACAGTGGCATCCGAGCCTAGGTTTTATATGTTGATGTTATATGCACGAGTAGAACACAAGTGAGTTGTGGGCGATATAAGTCATACTGCTTACCAGCATGTCATACTTTGGTTCGGCGGTATTGTTGGACGAAGCGGCCCAGACCGACATTACGCGTACGCTTACGCGAGACCGGTTCTCCCGACGTGCTTTGCACATAGGTGGCTTGCGGGTGACAGTTTCTCCAACTTTAGTTGAACCAAGTGTGGCTACGCCTGGTCCTTGTGAAGGTTAAAACAGCACCAACTTGACAAACTATCGTTGTGGTTTTGATGCGTAGGTAAGATTGGTTCTTGCTTAAGCCCGTAGCAGCCACGTAAAACATGCAACAACAAAGTAGAGGACGTCTAACTTGTTTTTGCAGGTCATGTTGTGATGTGATATGGTCAAGACATGATGCTAAATTTTATTGTATGAGATGATCATGTTTTGTAACCGAGTTATCGGCAACTGGCAGGAGCCATATGGTTGTCGCTTTATTGTATGCAATGCAATCGCGCTGTAATGCTTTACTTTATCACTAAACGGTAGCGATAGTCGTGGAAGCATAAGATTGGCGAGACGACAACGATGCTACGATGGAGATCAAGGTGTCACGCCGGTGACGATGGTGATCATGACGGTGCTTCGGAGATGGAGATCACAAGCACAAGATGATGATGGCCATATCATATCACTTATATTGATTGCATGTGATGTTTATCTTTTATGCATCTTATCTTGCTTTGATTGACGGTAGCATTATAAGATGATCTCTCACTAAATTATCAAGAAGTGTTCTCCCTGAGTATGCACCGTTGCGAAAGTTCTTCGTGCTGAGACACCACGTGATGATCGGGTGTGATAGGCTCTACGTTCAAATACAACGGGTGCAAAACAGTTGCACACGCGGAATACTCAGGTTATACTTGACGAGCCAAGCATATACAGATATGGCCTCGGAACACGGAGACCAAAAGGTCGAGCGTGAATCATATAGCAGATATGATCAACATAGCGATGTTCACCAATGAAACTACTCCATCTCACGTGATAATCGGACATGGTTTAGTTGATTTGGATCACGTAATCACTTAGAGGATTAGAGGGATGTCCATCTAAGTGGGAGTTCTTAAGTAATATGATTAATTGAACTTAAATTTATCATGAACTTAGTCCTAGTAGTATTTTGCAAATTATGTTGTAGATCAATAGCTCGTGTTGTTGCTTCCCTGTGTTTATTTTGATATGTTCCTAGAGAAAATTGTGTTGAAAGATGTTAGTAGCAATGATGCGGATTGGATCCGTGATCTGAGGTTTATCCTCATTGCTGCACAGAAGAATTATGTCCTTGATGCACCGCTAGGTGACGGACCTATTGCAGGAGCAGATGCAGACGTTATGAATGTTTGGCTAGCTCAATATGATGACTACTTGATAGTTTAGTGCACCATGCTTAATGGCTTAGAATCGGGACTTCAAAGACGTTTTGAACGTCATGGAGCATATGAGATGTTACAGGAGTTGAAGTTAATATTTCAAGCAAATACCCGAGTTGAGAGATATGAAGTCTCCAACAAGTTCTATAGCTAAAAGATGGAGGAGAATCGCTCAACTAGTGAGCATGTGCCCAGATTGTCTGAGTACTACAATCGCTTGAATCAAGTGGGAGTTAATCTTCTAGATAAGATAGTGATTGACAGAATTCTCTAGTCACCATCACCAAGTTAGTAGAACTTCGTGATGAACTATGATATGCAAGGGATGACGGAAATGATTCCCAAGCTCTTCGTAATGCGGAAATTGACGAAGGTAGAAATCGAGAAAAACATCAAGTGTTGATGGTAGACAAGACCACTAGTTTCAAGAAAAGGGCAGAGGGAAGAAGGGGAACTTCAAGAAGAATAGCAAGCAAGTTGCTGCTCAAGTGAAGAAGCCCAAGTCTGGTCCTAAGCCTGAGACTAAGTGCTTCTACTGCAAAGGGACTGGTCACTGGAAGCGGAACTACCCCAAGTGATTGGCGGATAAGAAGGATGGCAAAGTGAACATAAGTATATTTGATATACATGTTATTGATGTGTACTTTACTAGTGTTTATAGCAACCCCTCAGTATTTGATACTAGTTCAGTTGCTAAGATTAGTAACTCGAAATGGGAGTTGCAGAATAAACAGAGACTAGTTAAGGGTGAAGTGACGATGTGTGTTGGAAGTGGTTCCAAGATTGATATGATCATCATCGCACACTCCCTATACTTTTGGGATTAGTGTTGAACCTGAATAAGTGTTATTTGGTGTTTGCGTTGAGCATGAATATGATTTGATCATGTTTATTGTAATACGGTTATTCATTTAAGTAAGAGAATAAATTGTTGTTCTGTTTACATGAATAAAACCTTATATGGTTACACACCCAATGAAAATAGTTCGTTGGATCTCGATCGTAGTGATACACATAATCATAAATTTGAAACCAAAAGATGCAAAGTTAATAATGATAGTGCAATTTATTTGTAGCACCGCCGTTTAGGTCATATTGGGGTAAAGCGCATGAAGAAACTCCATGCTGATGGGATTTTGGAATCACTTGATTATGAATCACTTGATGCTTGCGAACCATGCCTCATGGGCAAGATGACTAAGACTCCGTTCTCCGGAGCGAGCAACTGACTTATTGGAAATAATACATACTGATGTATGCGGTCCGATGAGTGTTAAGGCTCATGGCAAGTATCGTTATTTTCTGAACTTCATAGATGATTTGAGCAGATATGGGTATATCTACTTGATGAAACATAAGTCTGAAACATTTGAAAAGTTCAAAGAATTTCAGAGTGAAGTGGAAAAACATCGTGACAAGAAAATAAAGTTTCTACGATCTGATCGCGGAGACAAATATTTGAGTTACGAGTTTGGTCTTCAATTAAAACAATGTGGAATAGTTTCACAAACTCATGCCACATGGAACACCATAGCATAATGGTGTGTCCGAACGTCATAACCGTACTTTATTGGATATAGTGCAATCTATGATGTCTCTTACCGATCTACCACTATCGTTTTGGGGTTATGCATTAGAGACAGTTGCATTCACGTTAAATAGGGCACCATCAAAATCCGTTGAGACGACGCCTTATGAACTATGGTTTGGCAAGAAACCAAAGTTGTCGTTTCTAAAAGTTTGGGGCTGCGATGCTTATGTGAAAAAGCTTCAACCTGATAAGCTCGAACCCAAATCAGAGAAATGTGTCTTCAATGGATATCCAAAGGAGACTATTGGATACACCTTCTATCACAGATCTGAAGGCAAGACTTTTTTTGCTAAGTTCGGAAACTTTCTAGAGAAGGAGTTTCTCTCGAAAGAAGTGAGTGGGAGGAAAGTAGAACTTGACGAGGTAACTATACCTGCTCCCTTATTGGAAAGTAGTGCATCACAGAAAACTTTTTCTGTGACTACTACACCAATTAGTGAGGAAGCTAATGATGATGATCATGTAACTTCAGATCAAGTTACTACCGAATCTCGTAGGTAAACCAGAGTGAGATCCGCACCAGAGTGGTACGGTAATCCTGTTCTGGAGGTCATGCTACTTGACCATGACGAACCTATGAACTATGAAGAAGCGATGGTGAGCCCAGATTCCGCAAAATGGCTTGATGCCATGAAATCTGAGATGGGATCCATGTATGAGAACAAAGTATGGACTTTGGTTGACTTGCCCGATGATCGGCAAGCAATTGAGAATAAATGGGTCTTCAAGAGGAAGACGGACGCTGATAGTAGTGTTACTATCTACAAAGCTAGAATTGTCGCAAAAGGTTTTCGACAAGTTCAAGGTGTTGACTACAATGAGAGTTTCTCACTCGTATCTATGCTTAAGTCTGTCCGAATCATGTTAGCAATTGCCGCATTTTATGAAATCTGGCAAATGGATAAACAAAACTGCATTCCTTAATAGATTTATTAAAGAAGAGTTGTATATGATACAACCAGAAGGTTTTGTCAATCCTAAAGGTGCTAACAAAATATGCAAGCTCCAGCGATCCATCTATGGACTGGTGCAAGCATCTCGGAGTTGGAATATACGCTTTGATAAGTTGATCAAAGCATATAGTTTTATACAGACTTGCGATGAAGCCTGTATTTACAAGAAAGTGAGTGGGAGCACTACAACATTTCTGATAAGTATATGTGAATGACATATTGTTGATCGGAAATAATGTAGAATTATTCTGCAAAGCATAAAGGAGTGTTTGAAAGGAATTTTCCAAAGAAAGACCTCGGTGAAGCTGCTGACATATTGAACATCAAGATCTATAGAGATAGATCAAGACGCTTGATAAGTTTTTTTCATTGAGTACATACCTTGACAAGATTTTGAAGTAGTTCAAAATAGAACAGTCAAAGAAAGAGTTCTTGTCTGTGTTACAAGGTGTGAAATTGAGTAAGACTCAAAACCCGACCACGACAGAAGATAGAAAGAGAATGAAAGTCATTCCCTATGCCTCAGCCATAGGTTCTATAAAGTATGCCATGCTATGTACCAGATCTATTGTATACCCTACACTAATTTTGGCAAGGTAGTACAATAGTGATCTAGGAGTAGATCACTGGACAGCGGTCAAAATTACCCTTAGTGGAATAAGGATATGTTTCTCGATTATGGAGGTGACAAAAAGGTTCGTCGTAAAGGGTTATGTCGATGCAAGTTTTGACACTAATCCAGATGACTCTAAGTCTCAATCTAGATACATATTGAAAGTGGGAGCAATTAGCTAGAGTAGCTCTGTGCAGAGCATTGTTGACATAGAAATTTGCAAAATACATACGGATCTGAATGTGGCAGACCTGTTGACTAAACTTCTCTCACAAGCAAAACATGATCACACCTTAGTACTCTTTGGGTGTTAATCGCATAGCGATGTGAACTAGATTACTGAATCTAGTAAACCCTTTGGGTGTTGGTCACATGAAGATGTGAACTAATCACATAAAGATGTGAACTATTAGTGTTAAATCACATGGTGATGTGAACTAGATTATTGACTCTAGTGCAAGTGGGAGACTGAAGGAAATATGCCCTAGACGCAATAATAAAGTTATTATTTATTTCCTTATATCATGATAAAAGTTTATCATTCATGCTAGAATTGTATTAACCGGAAACATAATACATGTGTGAATACATAGACAAACAGAGTGTCACTAGTATGCCTCTACTTGACTAGCTCGTTAATCAAAGATGGTTATGTTTCCTAACCATGGACAAAGAGTTGTTATTTGATTAACGGGATCACATCATTAGTTGAATGATCTGATTAACATGACCCATTCCATTAGCTTAGCACCCGATCGTTTAGTATGTTGCTATTGCTTTCTTCATGACTTATACATGTTCCTATGACTATGAGATTATGAAACTCCCGTTTGCCAGAGGAACACTTTGTGTGCTACCAAACATCACAACGTAACTGGGTGATTATAAAGGAGCTCTACAGGTGTCTCCAAAGGTACATGTTGGGTTGGCGTATTTCGAGATTAGGATTTGTCACTCCGATTGTCGGAGAGGTATCTTTGGGCCCTCTCGGTAATGCACATCACTTAAGCCTTGCAAGCATTGCAACTAATGAGTTAGTTGCGAGATGATGTATTACAGAACGAGTAAAGAGACTTGCCGGTAACGAGATTGAACTAGGTATGGGATACCGACGATCGAATCTCGGGCAAGTAACATACCGATGACAAAGGGAACAACGTATGTTGTTATGCGGTCTGACCAATAAAAGATCTTCGTAGAATATGTAGGACCCAATATGAGCATCCAGGTTCCGCTATTGGTTATTGACCGGAGACGTGTCTCGGTCATGTCTACATTGTTCTCGAACCCGTAGGGTCCGCACGCTTAAGGATACGATGACAATTATATTGTGAGTTTATGCATTTTGATGTACCGAAGGTTGTTCGGAGTCCCGGATGTGATCACGGACATGACGAGGAGTCTTGAAATGGTCGAGACATAAAGATTGATATATTGGAAGCCTATGTTTGGATATCGGAAGTGTTCCGGGTGAAATCGGGATTTTACTGGAGTACCGGGAGGTTACCGGAACCCCCCGGGAGGTATATGGGCCTTAATGGGCCTTAGTGGAAGAAGAGTAGAGGCGTCCAGGGCTGGGCCGCGCGCCCCTCCACCCCTAGTCCGAATAGGACAAGGAGAGAGGGGGCCGGCGCCCTCCTCCTTCTCTCTCTCTCTTTTCCCACCTCACGAATCCTATTCCAACTAGGAAAAGGGGTAGTCCTACTCCCAAAAGGAGTAGGACTCCTCCTGGCGCGCCTCTCCTGGCCGGCCGGCCCCCCTCCCTTGAACCTTTATATACGGAGGCAGGGGCACCCCCTAGAGACACAAGTTGATCCACGTGATCATATTCTTAGCCGTGTGCGGTGCCCCCTTCCACCATAGACCTCGATAATATTGTAGCAGTGCTTAGGCGAAGCCCTGCGACAGTAGTACATCAAGATCGTCACCATGCCGTCGTGCTGACGGAACTCTTCCCTGACACTTTGCTGGATCGAAGTCCGGGGATCGTCATCGAGTTGAACGTGTGCTAGAACTCGGAGGTGCCGTAGTTTCGGTGCTTGATCGGTCGGGTCGTGAAGACGTACGACTACATCAACCAACTTAACGCTTCCGTTGTCGATCTACAAGGGTACGTAAATCACACTCTCCCCCTCTCGTTGCTATGCATCACCATGATCTTGCGTGTGCGTAGGAATTTTTTTGAAATTACTACGTTCCCCAACAATAATCAACTAGCGAGCAATAATAATAAATCTCGGATGACAACACTTTCTCAAAACAACCATAATATGATATAACAAGATGGTATCTCGCTAGCCCTTTCTGAGACCGCAAGACATAAATGCAGAGCACCTTTAAAGATTAAGGACTGACTATACATTGTAATTCATGGTAAAAGAGATCTAGTCAAGTCATACTCAATGTAAACTAACAATAATACATGCAAATTACAGCGGTGCTCTCCAACTGGTGCCTTTTAATAAGAGGATGATGACTCAACATAAAAGTAAATGGATAGGCCCTTCGCACAGGGAAGCATGGATTTGTAGAGGTGCCAGAGCTCGATTTTGAAATAGAGATGAATAATATTTTGAGCGGTATACTTTCATTGTCAACATAACAACCGAGAGATCTCGATATCTTCCATGCTACACACATTATAGGCGGTTCCCAAGCAGAATGGTAAAGTTTATACTCCCCCGCCACAAGCATCAATCCATGGCTTGCCCGAAACAACGGGTGCCTCCAACTAATAACAATCCTGGGGGAGTTTTGTTCGCAATTATTTTGATTTGATTTGAGCATGGGACTGGGCATACCGGTGACCAGCCATTTTCTCGTGAATGAGGAGCGTAGTCCACTCCTCTTGAGAATAACCCGCCTAGCATGGAAGATACAGACAGCCCTAGTTGATGCATGAGCTATTCGAGCATACAAAAAAGAATGTTTATTTGAAGGTTTAGAGTTTGGCACATACAAATTTACTTGGAACGGAAGGTAGATACCATATCTAGGAAGGTATGGTGGACTCATATGGAATAACTTTGGGGTTTATGGAATTGGATGCACAAGCAGTATTCCTACTTAGTACAAGTGAAGGATAGAAAGAGATTGGAAAGCGACCAGCTAGAGAGCGACAACAGTCATGAACATGCATTAAAATTAATCAACACTGAATGTAAGCATGAGTAGGATTTAATTCACCATGAACATAAATATCGTAGAGGCTATGTTGATTTTGTTTCAACTACATGTGTGAACATGTGCCAAGTCAAGCCACTCGAATCGTTCAAAGGAGGATACCACCCCATCATACCACATCACAACCATTTTAATAGCATGTTGGCACGCAAGGTAAACCATTATAAACTCCTAGCTAATTAAGCATGACATAAGCAACTATAATCTCTAATTATCATTGCAAACATGTTTGATTCATAATAGGCTGAATCAGGAACGATGAACTAATCATATTTACAAAACACAAGAGAAGTCGAGTTCATACCAGCTTTTCTCAACTCAATCAGTTCATCATATATCATCATTATTGCCTTTCACTTGCACAACCGAATAGTGTGGATAATAATAATAGTGCACGTGCATTGGACTAAGTTGGGATCTGCAAGCATTCAATTCAAGAGAGAAGATAAGGTAATATGGGCTCTTTGTTAGATCAACAATAATGCATAAGAGAGCCATTCAACATTTTCATTATGGTCTTCTCCTCTCGACCCCCAAAGAAAAGAAATAAAACAAAACTATTTACACGGGAAAGCTCCCAACAAGCAAAAGAAGAACGAGAAATCTTTTTGGGTTTTGTTTTTAATTACTACTATTACAGACATGGAAAGTAAACTAACTAAAAGCTACAACTATTTTTTTGTTTTTCTTAAGGTTTTTCAAACACACAAGAAGAAAGCTAGAAAAAGAAAATAAACTAGCATGGATGATACAATGAAAAAGTATGAGCACCGACAATTGGCATGAGTGTGTGAACATGAATGCAATGTCGGTGAGAGATACGTACTCCCCCAAGCTTAGGCTTTTGGCCGAAGTTGGTCTATGCCCAAGGATCAAAACTGTAGGTGGGGTCACACTGAGAAGGGTCCTCAGGTTGCCACTGGTTGGCGATCTCCTCCGGATTCCATTGATAAACAGACTGACGGTGAGGATTAGATGGTGGCTCCGGCTCTGCAACTGACATCTGGCTCCGGTAGGCATGAATGGCCTCCGACAGAACAAGGTACATGCCTGAAAATATGTTGAACAAAGAGGGCGCAGGCAAAGTAATAAACTCACAATAATTTTTGTTAAATATCAATTTATATTTGAGTGTCTTCTTCTTATCCTTAACAATAAACTCATGTGCTACCATACTCTTGTAATCTAGAACAATAAGAGGCAACAACTTTTCCTCTTTCTCATGATGTATGATAGGTATATTAAAGTGTGCAGCAAGGCGGGAGGCAAAGATGCCTCCGAGGACGGGGCCCTTAGTACGGTTCAGATTTAACCGTTTAGCAACAATAGCGCCTAAACTGAAAGTAGTATCATGAAACAAGGCATGGCGCAAAATGACAATATCAGGGGCACTAAGGTTTCCACAATTCCCGCGACCAATTAAGCATCTACTAGCGAATATTGCAAAGTAACGTAGAACAGGAAAATGTATGCTAGTGATTCTTGCATCGGAAACTTTCCTCGTTTCCCCTACAACAATTGTATCAATAAATCCCTCCACATCATTACGATGTGGTTCCTCTATGCTGCCCTCAAAGGGTATCAAACAGACCCGGCAAAATCATAAAGTGACATCTCCTTATGCTCATCATATAAATAAAATTCCACCGAAGGTGGTGATCTCCTAGCATGGAAATGAAAATTTTGCACAAAGATATTGGTGAGTAAGAGATATTGTTCACGTTGGTCGTGGAGGAAGGCGGTGAGGCCTGCATTCTCAACCAAATGATAAAAATCCTCATAAATCCCAGCTTCTCTAAGAACTCATCACAAGGCCATTCACACGGCCGAACCTCCGCAGTACGAGGGAGAGTATACTTGGGCTTCTTGTTCTCCTCACTTTGCTTATCCTTCGAGCTTCGGCTCGATGAGCCCCTCAAAAATCTCTTCATCTTTTTCTGAAAATTTCTGAAAATTTTAGTAACTTAAAATAAAAGTGAACCAAACTCAACAAGATTGATAGCAACTACTCCTAGAAGTGCCTAGAGGCCATATCATGCATTAAAACTACTTTTGACCACATAAATTTGACATGCAAGCTCAAGAATAGGGTCACCTAAGCAGCAAAAAATTGCAATAAATAAAGCACTAGAACAAAAACTAATTGGACCATTGGAGGAGTCACATACCAAAGAACAATCCCCCAAAGCAGTTTTGTGAGAGGAGCTTTGAGCAAGGAGATCGAAAATGACAGCAAGATGAGCGAGAACTCGGGTTTGAGCTGGCTAGTGATTTTTTCTGGAGCAAGACAAAGTGTGTGGGTGCAAGGATAAGTGGAGGGGACCCACGTGGGGTCCACGAGGCAGGGGGCGCGCCCAAGGGGTGGGCGCGCCCTCCACCCTTGTGGGCACGTGGTGGGTCCCCTGGTGTGTTCTCAGTGCCAGAAATTCTCAAATATTCTAGAAAAATTATATTTAATTTTCAGGTCATTTGGAGAACTTTTATTTTTGGGGTATTTTTTTATTGCATGGATAATTCAAAAAACAGACAAAAATACTATTTTTGCTTTATTTAATATAAATAACAGAAAGTAAAAAGAGGGTACAGATAGTTGTGTTTTCTAACTTCATCCATATCATGCTCATCAAAAGGAGTCCACTAACAAGGTTGATCAAGTCTTGTTAACAAACTCATTCCGAATCGCATGAAACCTGAGAAATTTCGAATAACACTAGGTTACCTCAACTGGGATATGCACATCCCCAACAATAAGAATATCATATTTCTTCTTGACAGTAGGAAGGGGAAATTCAAAACCTCCAATAGTAATCGTTGAAAATTTTCCAATAGAACTAATACTATGGACTTGAGGTTGTTTCCTCGGAAAGTGTACCGTATGCTCATTACCATTAACATGAAAAGTGACATTGCCTTTGTTGCAATCAATAACAGCCCCTGCAGTATTCAAAAAGGGTCTACCAAGGATAATCGACATACTATCGTCCTCGGGAATATCAAGAATAACAAAGTCCATTAAAATAGTAACGTTTGCAACCACAACAGGCACATCCTCACAAATACCGACAGGTATAGCAGTTGACTTATCAGCCATTTGCAAAGATATTTCAGTAGGTGTCAACTTATTCAAATCAAGTCTACAATATAAAGAGAGAGGCATAACACTAACACCGACTCCAAGATCACATAAAGCAGTTTTAACATAGTTTCTTTTAATGGAGCATGGCATAGTTGGTACTCCTGGATCTCCAAGTTTCTTTGGTATTCCATCCTTAAAAGTGTAATTAGCAAGCATGGTGGAAATTTCAGCTTCCGGTATCTTTCTTTTATTAGTAACAATATCTTTCATGTATTTGGCATAAGGGTTCATTTTAAGCATATCAGTCAAACGCATACGCAAAAAGATAGGTCTAATCATTTCAACAAAGCGCTCAAAATCCTCATCACCCTTTTTCTTGGATGGCTTAGGAGGAAAAGGCATGGGTTTCTGAACCCATGGTTCTCTTTCCTTACCGTGCTTCCTAGCAACAAAGTCTCTCTTATCATAACGTTGATTTTTTGATTGTGGGTTATCAAGATCAACAGCAGGTTCAATTTCTACATCATTATTATTGCTAGGTTGAGCATCAACATGAGCATCATCATTAACATTATCACTAGGTTCATGTTCATTACCAGATTGTGTCTCAGCATCAGAAATAGAAATATCATTGGGATTCTTAGGTGTGTCAAGAACAGGTTCACTAGAAGCATGCAAAGTTCTATCATTTTTCTTTTTCTTCTTCTTAGAAGAACTAGGTGCATAAATATTAGTTCTTTGAGAATCTTGTTCAATTCTCTTAGGATGGCCCTCAGGATACAAAGGTTCCTGATTCATTTTACCACCTCTAGTCATAACTCTAACAACATTATCATTCTTCTTATTATTTAATTCATTGAGCAAATCATTTTGAGCTTTAAGTACTTGTTCTACTTGAGTGGTAACCATAGAAGCATGTTTACTAATAAGTTTGAGTTCACCTTTAACACTAGCCATATAATCACTCAAGTGTTCTAGCATATCAGCATTGTGTTTCAATTGTCTACCAACATAAGCATTGAAGTTTTCTTGTTTAACCATAAAGTCATCAAACTCATCCAAGCATTGGCTAGAAAACTTAGTAAATGCGATTTCACATTTATCAAATCTATAGAGAGAATTTACCTTTACTACCTGTGTAGGGTTATCAAGACCATGTATTTCTTCAATAGGTGGTAAATTCTTAACATCTTCAGCTTTAATACCTTTTTCTTTCATAGATTTCTTTGCCTCTTGCATATATTCGGGACTGAGAAATAGAATACCCCTTTTCTTTGGAGTTGGCTTATGAGTTGGTTCAGGAAGTGTTCAATTATTTTCATTAGTCAACATATTATTCAATAGCAATTCAGCTTGATCAACAGTTCTTTACCTGAAAACACAACCAGCACAACTATCCACGTAGTCTCTGGAAGCATCGGTTAGTCCATTATAAAAGATATCAAGTATTTCATTTTTCTTGAGAGGATGATCAGGCAAAACATTAAGTAATCAGAGAAGCCTCCCCCAAGCTTGTGGGAGACTCTCTTCTTCAATTTGCACAAAATTATATATTTCCCTTAAAGCAGCTTGTTTCTTATGAGCGGGGAAATATTTAGTAGGGAAGTACTAAATCATATCCTGGGGACTATGCACACAACCAGGATCAAGAGAATTAAACCATGTTTTAGCATCACCCTTTAATGAGAACGGAAATAACTTAAGGATAAAGTAATAGCGAGTTTTCTCATCATGAGTAAACAGGGTGGCAATATCATTTAATTTAGTAAGATGTACCACAACAGTTTCAGATTCATAGCCATAAAAAGGATCAGATTCAACCAAAGTAATTAACTCAGGATTGACAGAGAAATCATAATCCTTATTAGTAATAAAGATAGGTGAAGTAGCAAAAACAGGGTCATATTTCATTCTAGCATTCAAAGACTTTTCTTTAAGCTTAGCTAATAATTTCTTAAGATCAGATCTATCATTGCAAGCTAAGAAGTCTCTAGCAGTTTCTTCATCCATAACATAACCCTCAGGAACAGTAGGCAATTCATCTCTAGGGGAGAATCTTCATCATCACTTTCATCAATATTATCAGTTTCAATAATTTCATTCTCTCTAGCCCTAGCAAGTTGTTCATTAAGAAATTCACCTAGTGGCATAGTATTATCAAGCATAGAAGTAGTTTCATCATAAGTATCATGCAAAGCAAAAGTGGCATCATCAATAACATGCGACCTATCATAATCAATAGCATGTGTAGGTGTCACAAGTTTACTCAAAACAGAAGGTGAATCAAGTGTAGAGCTAGATGGCAGTTCCTCACCTCCCCTCGTAGTTGAGGGAAAAATCTTGGTTCTTTGATCTTTCAAGTTCTTCATAATGATAAGCAGATATAAATCCCAAGTGACTCAAAGAATAGAGCTATGCTCCCCAGCAACCGCGCCAGAAAATAGTCTTGATAACCCACAAGTATAGGGGATCGCAACAGTTTTCGAGGGTAGAGTATTCAACCCAAATTTATTGATTCGATACAAGGGGAGCCAAAGAATGTTCTCAAGTATTAGCAGCTGAGTTGTCAATTCAACCACACCTGGAAACTTAATATCTGCAGCAAGGTATTTAGTAGCAAAGTAATATGATAGTAGTGGTAACGGTAGCAAAAGTAATATTTTTGGTTTTATAGTGATTGTAACAGTAGCAACGGAAAAGTAAATAAGTGAAGAACAATATAGGAAAAGCTCATAGGCATTGGATCAGTGATGGATAATTATGTCAGATGCGATTAATCATGCAACAGTTATAACATAGGATGACACAGAACTAGCTCCAGTTCATCAATGTAATGTAGGCATGTATTCCGAATATAGTCGTACGTGCTTATGGAAAAGAACTTGCATGACATCTTTTGTCCTATCCTCCCGCGGCAGCGGGGTCCTATTGGAAACTAAGGGATATTAAGGCCTCCTTTTAATAGAGTACCGGACCAAAGCATTAACACATATGCTGCGTTTGGATGTCTCCATTGGTGAGCTCTGTATTGAATTGGTCTGGAATTCCAAATCAGTGAGGAAATTGAAATGGCACGAATACGAATTCGCATGTTTGGTTGTTCACTGCATTGCCCCTTGAAATGCCTATGAGGTTGTAATACCAAATCCTGCTTGGATGACAAACTTTGGAATTGCATAGCTATATTGCCATGAAAATTATACTCTAGCGGGGCATCTCCTTTGGCCATGGAGCAGAAGAAATAAATATGGCAGTAAGAAATAAATATTCTAGCAATGTCCTTTGGCCATGGAGCAGAAGAGGAGCAGCAGTTCCTTCGGCCATGGAGTAGAAGAGAGGCAGAGGACGTCGAGCAGGGAGGAGGGCGGGGCGTGGCCGAGGAGGGCGAGGCACGGTGGCCGGGGAGGACGGCGGGGCGTGGCACAAGGGGGCGGGGCGCGCTGGTCCTGGGCCACCCTCGACCTCCATGGCGGGGTGTGGCTCAGTGGGGCGGAGAAGAGGAGTTGGGGAAGGACCAGGGAGGAAGGGACCTGTGCCGCCGTCAGACTCCATGGTTGTTACTGCCGCCACCAACCTGCTAGGTCGCCGCCGCCGCCCGCCTGCTACCTGCTAGGTCGTCGCAAGGTCGCCTTCTCGTATCCCCTCCTTTCTCTCTTCTATTTTCTCGTTGCGGGCTCGAACAGGTACGTTTTGCGGGAGGTGTCCATTTCGGTCCAATTCAAAGGGGTAGCCCTCCGAAACGTGCGAGGGAGATTTACGTGGTAGCCAAAACGGACTGAATTGGTTTTTCATTTCCAATACGAATTCAGTGTCCAGCCAAACAGCTGTATTGATGTGAGATGATTACCAAATCCATTTCCAGGGCTCCAATGGGGACATCCAAACGCAATGATAGTGAATACATGAACTCCTCAAACTACGATCATCACCGGTAAGTATCCCGATTATTGTCACTTCGGGGTTAACGGATCATAACACATAATAGGTGACTATAGACTTGCAAGATAGGATCAAGAACTCACATATATTCATGAAAACATAATAGGTTCAGATCTGAAATCATGGCACTCGGGCCCTAGTGACAAGCATTAAGCATAGCAAAGTCATAGCAACATCAATCTCAGAACATATTGGATACTAGGGATCAAACCCTAACAAAACTAACTCGATTACATGATAAATCTCATCCAACCCATCACCGTCCAGCAAGCCTACGATGGAATTACTCACGCACGACGGTGAGCATCATGAAATTGGTGATGGAGGATGGTTGATGATGACGATGGCGACGGATTCCCCACTCCGGAGCCTCGAACGGACTCCAGATCAGCCCTCCCGAGAGAGTTTAGGGCTTGGTGGCGACTCTGTATCGTAAAACGCGATGAATCCTACTCTCTTATTTTTTTCTCCCCGAACACGAATATATAGAGTTGGAGTTGAGGTCGGAGGAGCATCAGGGGGCCCACGAGGCAGGGGGGCGCGCCCGGGGGGTAGGCGCGCCCCCACCCTCGGGGATAGGGTGTGGGGCCCCGGCCTTGATTTTTTCGCCAGTATTTTTTATATATTCCAAAAATAATCTCTGTTGATTTTCAGGTTATTCAGAAAACTTTTATTTCTGCACAAAAATAACACCATGGCAATTCTGCTGAAAACAACGTCAGTCCGGGTTAGTCCCCTTCAAATCATGCAAGTTAGAGTCCAAAACAAGGGCAAAAGTGTTTGGAAAAGTAGATATGACGGAGACGTATCACCCCTCGATTACCTTCGGCTTCACATTAAAAGTCTTGAGCCATAAACCGAAGTGAGGGGTAATACGAAGAAAGGCCTCACACATGACAATAAACGCCGAGATGTGAAGAAAGTAGTCTGGAGCTAGATCGTGAAAATCTAGCCCGTAATAGAACATGAGTCCGTGAACGAAGGGATGGAGAGAGAACCCTAGCCCCCGGAGGAAGTGAGAGATGAATACGACCCTCTCGCCGGGTCTGGGAGTAGGAATAACCTGTCCTTTAGTAGGTAGCCTATGGGGGATTTCCGCGGTCAGGTATCTTGCCGCCCGGAGCTTTGCGATATCCTCCTCTGTGACGAAGGAGGCCACCCACCGGCCTTGAAGGCTGGGTCCGGACATGACTGGGAGGCTTGGAGCAATTAAGTTGAAACCTGGGTGTTGGAATTCGAGATTGGAAAGGTTGAGGAAGAGGTAGGCGTGGAGGAGAAAGACGGGTCTGAGCCCCTTTATAAAGGCGATGAATATCAAACGCCTCCTCATAGGCCTTAAAGCCTGCCTATTCGCAAGGGATCATGCCAACGGAACAGTTGGGTTATCCACGCCCATATTAATGAGAATCCCGTGATAAGGGGACATGATCTCTGCTTCGACAAGACGTGCCAATAAAACCGCGTCTTAAAACGTGGAACGGGAGGCTAAAAATGGTTCGAAATAATGGCTGGGTTGGGACGTGATGTCGTGCTACAAAAATTGTCAGCAAATTGGACTTGTAAAATATTATACTCTTTGCGGATATATGTGGTGTTTGTTTTACAGAGGCGGACACGTTCTCTGTGTTCGAGAGCTGTTTTGGAGTATTCGGAGGAGGAACCCGCCTTCAATGTTGAAGACAATCTGCGCGTCGGACACCTCATCATTGAAGCCTGGTTTAGGGGCTACTGAGGGAGTCCTGGATTAAGGGGTCCTCGGGCGTCTGACCTATTGGACATGGGCCGGACTAATGCATGGGCTATGAAGATACAAGACAGAAGACTCTCCCCCGTGTCCGGATGGGACTCTCCTTGGCGTGGATGGCAAGCTTGGCGTTCGGATATGAAGATTTCTTTCTTTGTAACCGACTTTGTACAACCCTAGTCCCCTCCGGTGTCTATATAAACCGGAGGGTTTAGTCCGTAGAGGCAATCATAATCATACATGCTAGACTTCTAGGGTTTTCGCCATTACGATCTCGTGGTAGATCAACTCTTGTAACCCCCATACTCATCAATATCAATCAAGCAGGACATAGGGTATTACCTCCATCAAGAGGGCCCGAACCCGGATAAAACTTCGTGTCCCCTGTCTCCTGTTACCATCAACCTTAGCCGCACAGTTCGGGAGCCCCTACCCGAGATCCGCCGATTTTGACACCGACACGCAATCCTGAAAAAACAATTTTAACGTCACCAAATTCAACAATGATGATGACTTCCTTCTTCTCTCCAACGATCAATCCATGTGGAACGAGGCTTTGAACTCTCCCGACCTCCTCTACGTTGGCTACAACATATTAAGGTTCAAGACCTGACTTTTTTTCCGAGGATGGGCCTACAAGGGCCATCTTTGCTTTGAGGACATCCCTAAAGCATGATCGTCAGCTCGAGAATGTGACCAGCTCGTCAATGATCGAGTCGGGCGGAACCATGCTGTGAACTCTTTCGACCTCCTCTACGTCGGCTATGCCATATCGAGGTTCAAGGCACGGACAAAATTATGTGGAAAGGAGTCTTTCATCATGCGTACAAGGTTCGTCTTTTTTTTGTTGCTGCTTTGAGGGCATCCTCAAGCATTTGGTTAGCTTGAGAGCGACGACCTGCTCCTTTTCATCAGATTTTTTATGATGGCCCCCACTTATCCAAGTAGGAGGTGTCCGCTACTATCTTTGATTGTGCCCAACTGTTCCTGGAGCCCATCGGTGATGCAAATGATCTCAATCTGGAGAAGTGCCCGTGTGTCTCCCGGTTAGTATGAAGTCAAACTTGATAAAGTTTTTCCCGCAAAAAAAAAACTTCATAAAGTTTGACCATATTTATATGAAAAAAATATCAATATCTATAATACTTAAGCTATACTACAATTTAAAACTGAATTCATGACGTATCTAATGATATTGGTTACATATTATGAATGTTGATGCTTTTTTCAATATAAAGTCGTATCAAGTCCGACTTCAGACAAAAATCTTATATGCGGAGTAAAACATACCGGGGCCCCAAAAATAATAATAATACCGGAGGGAGTATAAGAAAGAAAGCTCCTTATAAGTAATGAAAAATCTTTTGGCCCCTTGAACAAGCATTGGTTTTCGATACCGGCTTGGGGAGGCAGTACTCCAACAGTACAACGGTAGATACGATGCATTTATATATTACACACATCGACGACGATCCATCCCGTCAGTTTCCGAGTCACGAAAGCCCCTTCCATGCGGGCCCCCGGGAGAGCGCGCGCCCACTGGCCCCACAGGCAGCGGCACGGCTAAAAACGGGGGGACGCTTCCCTTTCATCTCGCGACTATAAAAAAGAATGGGCGGCCCTGTCCTCTCCCCTCTCCTCGCCTCGCCTTCTCCGCCCTCCGCTCCATTCGTTTCGATCTATTTCGGCTTCCTCTCCTCCAAGCTTCGGCCATGGCCGCCACGATCCAGTCCGTGAAGGCCCGCCAGATCTTCGACAGCCGCGGCAACCCCACCGTCGAGGTACGCACGCGCCCCCGATCTGTACGTTCTGCTCCGGTCCGACTCGATCTGGTAGGACGGCCTGGTTTCGATCTGGTGATTCGTCCGTCGGCCGTGGGTCGGGGCTTCTGGGGCGCTGGCCGTAGGTTTCTGATGCGCTAGATTCGAGGGGTTTTGGGTGGGTGGGACGGTAGGTAGGATGCAGATTACTGTTGCCGAGGGATGTGCTAGATTCGATGTGAGGTGGGTTGTTTAGTCGGATTACTGTGGCGCTCGTCATGCATTTAGATCGGCTGGTCGCCATGCCCTGTGTTTATGTAGTCATTGCGGTTTCGTGCCCTGGTTGTTGCTTAGTGCTTATCGTTTGATCTGTGCATAATTCCGTAGTGTGAAGTAATGTGACGAATATCTAAATGAGTGTAGCATCTCATTCTGGTCCAAGTGGCATTGGGTGTGCAGGTAGGATGTAAAATGTCGTTTGCTTGTTGCCAATCCTTGGCCAGTTTATTTCCACATGTTAGATAGATTTGACGCAAACTGGCTTGTTCAGTCAGATAGATGCTGGGTAGAACGATTTTTTATTTTGCCTGCCAGCCCTCCATTGTTTGTTTTCAGTGTGTATCAACAGATGGTTGTTCGCCGTGCTTGGTGTTTATATAGCCAAATGTAGCCATATGGCCTGTGTCCTAGTTGCATGCGGCATTGTCTGGATTTTATTGTTTAAGCTATGCACAATGCCAAATTGTAAAATATTTTGGCAAGTTATTTGGCTAATCTCATGGTTTAGTGCATCAGGTTGATGTGTGCTGCTCAGATGGAACCTTCGCCAGGGCCGCTGTTCCCAGCGGTGCATCAACTGGTGAGTTATTTTGTTATTATCATCACTCTCTTCTTTTCAACCTTAAGTTTCTGCTTTGGTTTCCTGCCTTCCTGACTAGTGAAGGCACAAACTCTTATTTGGATCATTATTTATGGAATGTTATTGTATTGGTTTTGTTTAACTAGTCTTGTCTGAATCATCCCTCTTATGTAGGTGTTTATGAAGCTTTGGAACTGAGGGATGGTGGATCTGACTACTTGGGAAAGGGTGTATCCAAGGTTTACATCCATTTGAGTGAATTTTATCTTCACATTCTTTAAATCTATGTCATAGTTAATAGTCATGTAATGTGGCTGCTGTATATGTTTTTTTTTGCCTCAACTCTATGCTTTTGTTACACTAGCAATATTGTTGCCAGCTTTTGAAATTTTCCTACTTGTTTACCAAATTATTATGCCAAATGGACCAAACAGTGCCATCTTTCCAGTTGTCCTGTTTGTGAGAACAAGTTATTTTGCCATGTTGGTTTCATCCATACAATGTTTCCTTGTGCTGTATAACTTGATGTTTCTAGTTTAATGTGGTAGGTTGTAGCTTTTTTTCTTTGATATCTCATTGCCGTTGATTATGTGTAGTAGCTTAGGATTATGTATTTATGAAGTGAATAATCATGGGCAATATCTCTTGTGCACATTTTCTTATTTACTAAAAAACCAACTTGCTCAAGTACTGTCATGAAATGAACAACTCAGGATCATTTAGTGCTTGATGTTTCACTATAGCTATCCGGTTTTTTTTCTGTTGTAGCGAATAGTCCATTTGCATGCATAATTTAGTCTTTTCTTTGCATTTACATGTATTTTTCTTTTTTTCTTTCACAGGCTGTTGACAATGTGAACTCGATTATCGCGCCAGCTTTGATTGGCAAGGTTAGCATTGTCTCTGCCCCCTTTTCTATTGTGATATGGGAGTTGAATGCATAATTCATTCAGTGCTCTCTTTCCTTCCACAGGACCCTACAGCTCAAACTGAGCTCGACAACTATATGGTTCAGCAGCTTGATGGAACCAAAAACGAATGGGGTTGGTGCAAGCAGAAGGTATTACATAATCCACAACGAGTTTTACTTGGTGCCAATGCTAATTTCCATATGCAGATCCCCTTCTGACAGCTCAATTTCTTCTGTATATTCAGCTTGGTGCTAATGCAATCCTGGCTGTGTCACTAGCTGTTTGCAAAGCTGGAGCCAGCGTCAAGAAGATTCCGCTGTACCAGGTGTGCATCATTGCTAATCAACTCTTTTAATATTCTACATTTGTTTGCTATTGCCTAAAGTCTTTGAACATGAATATATTCTTCACTGCAGCACATTGCCAACCTTGCTGGCAACAAGCAATTGGTTTTGCCTGTTCCTGCATTCAATGTCATCAATGGTGGATCCCATGCTGGAAACAAGCTTGCTATGCAGGCAATGCTCTGAACTAAGATTTTCACATCTTTCATCATGTTGTTTTCGCACATTTCTTATTTATGCCTTTACTTGCATATCTGCAGGAGTTCATGATCCTTCCTACTGGAGCTGCCTCATTCAAGGAGGCAATGAAGATGGGCGTTGAAGTGTACCACAACTTGAAGGTAATTCTTTCATCTTCTTTTTCTCTTTGCTATCTTGTAAAAAGCAAATTTACTAAAACTAACATTTTCTGTGACAGTCTGTTATCAAGAAGAAGTATGGACAAGATGCCACCAATGTTGGAGATGAAGGTGGTTTTGCTCCTAACATTCAGGTATTTCCCTGTCCTTAGAGGTTTAAGATCAGATTTCCTTGCTTTGTTATGCCTTGTTATTTCGTCGACAGTTGCTGATTGTCATGTTTGGACGTATAGAACTACTGTGTTGTTATAAATTGAGGTCAATGTTTGTGGGGTGTGATCTGAGTTCTTTTTGTTTTCGGGTGTTGTAGGAGAACAAGGAGGGCCTTGAGCTCTTGAAGACTGCAATTGAAAAGGCTGGATACACCGGCAAGGTTTGTCTGCTTGAATTAATCTGTTGTCACACACTTCTCAGTGAGCTTTTAAGTTAGTGACTGAAGGAGATTTGTTGGTTTGGGAAATTCTAGGTTGTCATTGGAATGGATGTTGCTGCTTCAGAGTTCTACAATGACAAGGACAAAACCTATGACCTCAACTTCAAGGAAGAGGTAATTAGCCCCATGGTTTGTTTTGTGGCAACAATTTGTTCTCTTCTCATGAGCATTTTTAACATTGCCCTCCCTTGCTGTAGAACAACGATGGTTCCCAGAAGATATCTGGAGATAGCCTGAAGAATGTATACAAGTCATTCGTGAGCGAGTACCCCATTGTGTCGATTGAGGACCCATTTGACCAGGATGACTGGGTGCACTATGCTAAGATGACTGAAGAATGTGGAGTGGAAGTTCAGATTGTTGGTGATGACCTTCTAGTCACCAACCCAACCGTGAGTGATTTGTTTTCTGTGGTGTAGGTGAGCATTTTCATTCTGTTGGATCACTGTAATTAATTTGCTGTATCACTATGTTGTGCAGAGAGTTGCAAAGGCAATCAAGGAGAAGTCATGCAATGCTCTTCTGCTGAAGGTATTATTCTCTTCAAACAGAAGCTGTTATTGATTCTTCTCCTTTGGTCGTCATAGTACAAGTACTCCTTCTGTCCATAATAAGGACCTGATCAGATGGAGTATGCACTACATATTCTGATTGTTTCATCCTTTTCATGTGTAGGTTAACCAAATTGGATCCGTCACTGAGAGTATCGAGGCCGTGAAGATGTCAAAACATGCTGGTTGGGGTGTGATGACCAGTCACAGGAGGTACATACTAGATACTGCCTTGTTACCCATCCGTTTCCCCCTTGTTTCTATCGTTATTACCATTTGTATGCTTATGTACATTTGTGGTGTGCAGTGGTGAGACTGAGGACACATTCATTGCTGATTTGGCTGTCGGTTTGTCCACGGTATGATTTTATAATCTTCATTTTAATTGTTTGTCTGAATAATTTTAATGAGACTACTGTTTTTTCTCCTCTGGATCTATCAGGAGTAACTGACCAATGTTTCTTCATGTGCAACAGGGTCAGATCAAGACTGGGGCTCCCTGCCGCTCAGAGCGGCTTGCCAAGTACAACCAGGCAAGTGGCTTTCCTGCAATTCTTGCACTGCAGAACCATTCTCCTGATATTCTGTTGACCAACATGACCTCTCACAATAACAAAAAACAAATTGTTCTTCCTCTTTAATCTTCTGTTCGATGCAATGTGCTCATTTAAGAAAGATTTCTCATCTTGTGTTTGGCATTAGACTGATCTTGCATGTTTGGTTTCTGATATTCTTTTGTTCAGTGTAATGTGTTTATTTGAGCATTCATGTCTTGTTTTTTTTATCGGTTTCCCAAATTTACACCAAGTGGTTATTTCTTTTCTAATTGGAACAGCTTCTGAGGATCGAGGAGGAGCTGGGCGCTGCCGCTGTGTATGCCGGCCTCAAGTTCCGCGCACCGGTGGAGCCATACTAGATGGGATCTGCATCTGAGACACCACCACTCTGCACTTGTTTTTGTGAAAGTGGGCATGTCTTAACTCGCGGAATGAACTATGGTTGAAGCTCTTAGGACTTGTCGAGCAATAATGTACCGCATGTTGCTGTGAACGGGACGGATATGTACCAAACTTGCTCCAATTTTGGTCTTTGTGGTGAGCGAGCAAGTACGCCTGATTACCTTTTGGATATGTAGTAAACTGTTTGGCTGTTGGCATCGTATTTGGCGTCACTTTAATCTTGTTGCAGAAAGCATGCTTTTTGTTCGCCATTCCTAATTTACCACTGTTTTCTGTCATCTCTCTGTTGTTATTATTATAGATAAGAAACCTGCTTGTAAAACAACATACTAGTAGATGAATAAGAGAGGAAATGTGAGTACCTAAATGCAAGTACTACATACGGATGTATAGTTTGAAGTGTATATTCACTCATTTTGCTCTGCAAATCTCTTATTGTTGGAATCTTAAAAAAAAGGAACACAGGGAGTACATGATAACGCAAATGCTTGTGTTTGTGGAAGTGGCCGAACCTTGGGCCGCTTGCTCCCAAGAAACCCACCCACGCGGACGCGCCTGTCTGGTCCAGCCACACCTTATCTCTTTATCCCCTGTCCACTCGATGTTCTCTTCCACTCTTCAATTAGCTTTTGTTTGGCCGGTTCCAGCAAAACGCATTGCCGGTGGCAGCAAAACATCTCGCCGCCACAGCTTTTCTGTCGCCCTGTACCAGCACCGCCGAGATGTGGTTGCAGCTTTTCTTCTACCCGGTTCCAGCACCTCTGACCTGCGATTGCAACCTTTTTGCTACGACCGGCTCTGCCAGTGCTGGATATGGTGACCGCGGGCTGGAACCAGCAGTGTTTTTGCTGCGAACCCTGGTGACCACGGGCTGGAACGAGCTGCATTTTTTGTTGTGCCCGTGGTGACCACGAGCTGGAATCAACAACGTTTTTTGCTGCGCTCGTGGTGACCGCGAGCCGGGGAGTGGACGTGGCGTGATATTGCAACCGAGACTAGAGCGCGCTGGAACGGTCTTGCTATCTTCTTAACTTCAGAGAAAGTGTACCTCCTGGGTTTTGATGTGCCATATGTCCTAAGAAACATTTCAACCTTCAAATGTATTTCTTGGTTATATCTTGTCTTCAGTGAAAAATAAAAGGGCAGTGGCCACCATCGACAAAATAACAACTAATGTGACCACCGATGAAGTAGCTGAATAAAAGAGAATAGCTAATCAGCATGCTGCATCAGGATTAAAGGCCTTTGCTTTGTGTTTGTTATGGAGACAAGAGGATGTTAGAGTCAGAACAGGCAGCAATAAGTGCTTGTGCATTAATGGAAGACCTTTCCTATTTTTATAATTAATTTCTTCCTCTTTTGAAATAGAAAAAAAATGGGTTAGAGCAGTACCTGCAATAACTTTGGTACGCAGTCCTGCAAATACAAATACGAGAATGAGATCCGATGGATGGTCCCAGTAAACAAAAGGAAGTAAAGTCATAGAAAAATGTTGCTCAACTAACAAGTGTTTTAGTACTGCCTAGTGTCTAGCGCCGCTGCAATACATTGCCCTCGTGGGATACGATGGAGTTGCCCTAATGGAACGGTCTTAGATTTTGAAGAAATACGTGTACAATGTTT